>NC_091098.1:15344315-15650148 GCF_024713975.1 Paralichthys olivaceus | reverse complement strand
CACGTATGTAAATAACTTTGTCTTCCGCGTCAACAAGTTTGGCAAAGGCCCCATGGAGAATCTCACCACAGGCATCAACCATGCTACTGACATCGTGCTGTACCACCGTTACAAGCAGCCAGAGAGTGAGTGTTAATAAAGAGGCAGATTGTCTCAGGCTTTTTCATGTGTTTTCACACACATGTACTGATGTAAATCATTTATATATAGATATTATATTCATATATATCTTATTGCATGTCTTGTTTCTCTCTGCGTTAGTGACCAACCCATGTGACAGGAAAAAGTGTGAGTGGCTGTGTCTACTCAGCCCCAGTGGACCAGTGTGTACCTGTCCTAACAACTACGTGGCCGACAATGGCACATGTGTGGAGAGACTGAACCCCACCCAGTCACCATTCTGTAAGTCTGCACACATACAGTAAACGTACCTACTCGTATAGAGGGCTGTATAGTGGTAAACAACTTAATCCATGCTTTCACTAACGGCTTGAGGGTGGTTTTAAATTCCAATCCCTCAAACAAAATGTGGGTTAACCATGGAATTCCCCTCCGACAGCTCCGCCCTTGGGGCCCTGCGATATTCAGTGTCAGAACGGTGGGAGCTGCTTCCTCAATGCTCGACAGGTGGCCAAGTGTCGCTGTCAGCCCAGCTACATCGGAGAGAGGTGCGAGTTCAACCAGTGCCGGGACTACTGCAAGAACGGAGGCACATGCACTGCCTCTCATACAGGTACATTCATATGTGATAAGTGGTTTATTTATTAATATGTGAACACCTGACCCGCTCAGACTGAAATAAGGAAAAAGTAATTAATGTAGTATTTAGTTTCTTCACTATGACTGATCCTCAGTGATGTATATTTCTGTAGAATACAGGTAAACTGCCTTTTATAATATTTTTAACCAGGTTAGTGTCATAGTTCAATGTCTGTACAGAAAACTATTCGACATGAAATTTTATACAAACATTCATGGTGTCCAGAGAATGAGTCCTCCTTCAGTAATCTCCTGGCATTTTTTATTGAAGTTGCATTATGAAATTAAAATTTTCCATAAAACATCCATTGGAGCAATTTTGCTTTAGTCCAAATGCAGACAACAAATCTTAATAATTTATGGTGACCTGCCAACTAACAGGTCAACATTTTCAAAAATCTGAATCTCACACCATGATCATGACATTTGTGGTTTTCAGTGAAATATCTCACCTAATTCAACAACTATGGGATGGATTTAACCCATTGTGGGAAAGCCTTTCCTATCCGAAGGTTATTAAGCGGACAATTTTTCCTTGTGTGGAAAATGTGTCTAAATACTGAGCTAGAAAGTCAAGCAGAGCTCAAACCTCCGCCAACGCCCAAAAGTCCCTGTAAATCAGGCTGCACTAAATTACACACACTCATAAATATCAATCCCCTAACATGCCAGATTTTTTTCATTGAGGTCCAAAATCCTGGGTTCACCACTTTGTCCAGATCCATGCCAACATTCAGTGGGTTCTTTCTTGGCTCATGTCCCATTCAGTATTTTTTGCTGACAAACAAATGAACAGGCAGCAAAAATATGACTAAGTGAAATAAACGTCAAATGCTGCGCCAATATGTTTCATTTGCTTTGAACAATTTCCAATGCGTTCTTCAGATGTCTGGTGGAGCATTAATGAGCAACAGACATCACAGGCCAAAAAGGCTGCCGCAGAGAGAAACTAAAAAAACAAGAAGATGTGAAGTCCTAAATGCTGCGAGGAACCCGTGTTGTCAACATGCACAGCTGCAGCCTTTGTGAACACAGTTGTAGTTTCATGTATAGTTTCTCAGATTTCTTTTAACTTTCATTTTCTGTTCTACCTGGATGCAGGTGCTCCAACCTGCAGATGTCCTAAGGGCTTCACGGGGCCTACGTGCAACCGCCACACTTGTCAGGACTACTGCCTGAACGGAGGCAACTGCTCAGTCAACATGGGAAACCAACCAACCTGTAGCTGCCCGGCAGAGTACCAGGGAGACCAGTGCCAATACAGTGAGTGTTACAGTAATATGTTACTTCAGAGTTTTACTGGATAGATGATACAGTGTATAATATTTAGCCTTCTGATGTACACTACTTACATTTACAACATATGACTGTATGACGGTGACTCTGCACCTCTAACAACTCTCCCTCTGACCCTCAGGTAAATGTGAAGGGTTCTGTGAGAATGGCGGAACGTGCTTACAAACCTCCAACTTCACCAAACTGTGTCTGTGCTCCACTCAGTACATCGGGTACCAGTGCGAGCTGGACAAATGTCTATTCTGCGGAACGGGCAAATGTTTGACGTCATCCTCGGGGGAGGTCTCCTGCAGGTGGGTACGCTGTGCAACGTGGACGCTGCACAAAATAAACGAGACTTGGACTTGTAAATATTTGCTAACATCGTAAATATTTGTTAACATTTATTCTGGACGGCTCGGTGACTAGTCAGCAAGGTCAAATAGGACACTCCCTGCAAGCTACAAAAATATGTGGATGTCTGAACATTGCACCAACGTTCGATCAGTAAAACTACAGACATTAATGCTTCTGTATCAGGATTCATTTTTTTTCCTTGTGTGTGTGTGTGTGTTTGTGTTTAGCTGTCCCAATGGTCAGACCCAACCCAGCTGCTATTCCTGTTTGGACTTCTGTGCAAATGGGCAATGTACAGTTGACACTCGCACACTGCTTCCTCAGTGCAAGTAAGATATGACACTCACTCCGACCTGATTATTCACTCTGTCATTTTCTATCTTTCTAACTCGCATACACAAACACACACACTTTGTAACTGGCTCGTTGTGCGTCCAGGTGTCCTGTCGGATGGAAAGGATACAGATGTGAAGTCGTAGCTGCTGCTATTGATTCTTCTGCTTCCAGTGGAAGTAAGTCTCACAGTACCTGACTTCTGGTTATTGTTAGTTAATCATGCACTTTGGTCTTTGCTCAAGTTACTTTCTCTCTCGCAGGCACGTCCTCCATCGTCATCCCGGTTCTCCTGCTGCTGTTACTGGCACTGCTGGTGGTTGGCGCCATCTTGTGGTACAAGCGGAGAATGCGCGGGTAGGACCTGGCTTCAGAAACCTTCTTTTATTCAAACTCCCATTTTTCATCGATCTGGTCCTCTCACCTGTGCGATCTATCTTCTTCTACTTTTTGATAACCATCTATTTCCTGTCTCCCAGGTCTCTATGGCCGGGCAAATCTCGTTCTCAGTGCTCGCGGTAACTTTATAGGGTTACATCATTTAAACTGTTGACACACAAACCCTGTCCCCTCCATTCGTTAACACCCAATCAGACTGGCCATGCTTCTGTTGTCCATTCTGTCAGTCAGTGCAGAAAATCTCTGTCTGTTTGTCTTTGCCTGCCACCTCCTGTGTTTCCAGCCCAGCAGCTCAGGGACCGATTGACTCTTATCTGAAACAGTTTTACTGGTGATGCACAAACAATTGAACAGTGTTTGTCCTTCTTGCATCTGCATACCTTCCCTTGTTTACGTGTGTACATGATGGGCTCACGTCATGTGCTTGCATAGCAATGCTTAAATGTTTGCAATCGGCTGAATATTTGCAATGAAAATCCAGCATTCTCCACAATAGACATGCTGCTGTATATTTTCTGGGTTTGATCAAATGGGCTTTTGACAGAAAGCTCATTTGACAACCTTTATTACATGTTGTCTTGGTTTTGTGGATTGTGTGTAGCTGGTGCTAAGTCAGTACCTGGTTTATGCCAAGTTATGATACTTTTAAAGCAGCTTTGAATTGTTTAATTTAGGGTTTCTCCCAAAAATCTGTAATCATCTTGTTTTAAATCTAATTTTAAAGTTATTGCTTTGATGGTCATTGAGTTTTTCTTTGTCTGCCTGCAGTGCCAAGGGCTTCCAGCACCACCGCATGACAAATGGAGCCATGAATGTTGAGATCGGAAATCCTGCCTATAAGATCTATGAGGGAGACCCTGACGATGATGCTGGGGAGCTCCTGGATTCTGATTTTGCTTTGGACCCAGACAAGGTATCACAGCTAAAATCATTCATTTAATGAGTCATTTGAGGGGAAAACAAGAATATTTTCAGTTGTGTCTCTTTGTATCAAGCCATAAAGATGGTTTTATAATATATTATGATGTCAGTAAGGTTCCAATGAGAACTGAATATGTTTAAACCCAGGCTCATAGTGTGTCATGTCATATATAATGTGCCAGTTTTCAACCAAATTTTCCACAAGGAACAAAAGTACATTTCCATCCACTTCCATTAGTGTATGTGAATATTAAGAGTTAGTTCATTGGGATAAATCTTTTTCCTTTTTACACTGTTTTACACTCCACTCTTTTATACTGTGTGAAAATGCACCTACAGATTTTGTCAGACCACAGCTGGCAGACACACTTTAGAACAAAACAAACACAAAGCACATGACAAACCAAAGCTAACATCTTGGTGGCAAGAGGGAGAAGTTTTGTTTAGCTATCCATTTATAAGGTACAGCATGTGGTAAATGCTCCTTCCACAGTTAAAAATGTCTCTCGAGTGACCATGTAATTTTCTTTGCTCCACAGCCCACCAACTTCACCAACCCGGTGTATGCCACACTATACATGGGCGCCCACAACAGCCGCAACTCTCTGGCCAGCACAGATGAAAAGAAGGAGCTCCTCTCCCAGGGCGACGAGGACCTGAGTGACCCACTAGCGTAGAGCTCGGCATGAATTGAATTCTGCCAACGTCGCCCTGCCCCGCCCAACCCAGTGCTGAGCCGACAAGCTCACTCGTCTTCTGCCTTTACCAACCGAAAAGAAAAGCAACAAAAAAAGCAAGAACACTGTATAAAATGTATAAAATGAAGGACTACTTTTTTTAAGTGATTGCAGTATTATATTTTGTTCTTTGACAAAAAAAAAAATCATCTGGTGATGAAAAAGGAACCATTTTATAGACATTTATTCAGTTCTTTTTAATTTTGCTCACCTCCTCCTCACAATCTCACGCATATAGCCACTACCTCTGTGCAAACGTAAAAGATAGAGCGATCTGAATGGCCATGGAACAAATTTAATTTTTTATTTTTGTATGAATTGTATAGGGGGAAAAAAAAGAGGATATTGTTCCATCGTAGAAAACGTTGCCAAGTCTTTGTTGTCGATGAAAGAGAGAAGTGTCAGCGTCACTATGAATGCTTCCTGGATGCTGCTTCGGCTCAGTCTCTCACATTAATGTGCATATGTAAGTTTGCTGCTGGAGGTCTAAAGGGAGTAATGAGAAGTTGTTTAACTGCACATGTACACATGGAGGACTCAGCAGCGCAGACAGTGTCCGTTCTGTTCTCAAAAAAAAACTACATTCAAGTGATTGTCTTTTACCTCCTTGCACAGACTAAAGTTCTATATATATATATATTTGAATATATATAAACCTATTAACAAAGTGTCTTGAGAATATACCCAGGAATACAAACATCAGTAACAAATAGCAGTCTGTACTTTTTAACATTTTTTTTTTTTAAAGTGGTGTAATTGACCTACCTTGTGTCAGAAATGAATGAGTCAATGGCAGTGTGTGAGTGTGCTGGATGAAGATGATTGTAATAAAGTCCACAATCCAGGATGAACAGTCTGGGATGGATATTTGTGGCCTTTGGTTTAGCCTACTGCAGGACACTCGGGACAGCAGCCGGACTTTGCTCTGAAACTGTACTAGAAAGTTCTTTTTTGGGGGAGAAGTGACAACAAGCGTCTGTGAATTTTTTCCAGTCATCACTGAAAAACGATCTGCAACGAATAATTAACTGAGAATGGTAACATTTAGCTTTCGTTCCTTGTCTTTTGATTGTAAACGTACTTTCAGGAAAGGCCAGGGAGCCCGTTTGATGGTACGTACTTCTGTGGGAGTAATTCTTTTTCTTTTTTGTGTGTGTGTGTGTGTTGTATGTAATTACATGAACATGTGATTTAGGTTAATACTCATTGTTAAGTGCATTCCCAGTAAGGAGACTGATTAGCTTCCTGATAAGCATTCCTTTGTTAATTCCTTTGCCTGGCTGCTAACCACCTGTCTGTCAGTCAGCCTGGTTCTCAGTCTTCAGTAAGTGTTGCACTGTGTCTCACCACGCTGCTTTTAACTGAGCTTCTCCTCAGCCTCCACCCGCACCACACACACCGTCACTCATCCATCCTAGAGGAAACCTTCCGGCTTTTATCTTGTTAACAGTATTCATAACGGGTTTTTATGTTTGTGCTTTTTTACATCCTGCTCTGTTAGAGTTTCACCTGACCATGTAAATTAGAACAATCATTTTTCAGTTGGAGAAACTTTTTCGGTGGCGAAACCCACATGGATACTTGTGGTTCTGATTGTTTTGTTATGATTCTATTTCTTTTTGATATAAGAAATTAAATGGATTTTTATAGTAGAACTACACGGTGGCTCTGTCCGTCATTTGAGAGATGGAGCGAAAAAGCGGTCACTCGTTGATTCTTAGTGGAGAAAATCAGAAATTAATATCAGCTATCCTTAAAAATAATTGAAATTACACATAAACAAACCTATAATGCTATAATAATAGACTTTGGTCTTATAGTTAGATAATTCATCTTATTTATTAAAAAGGAAGTGACATCTTTCAGTCAATAGACAAATATAATGGATAATTTCTTCTAAAAAGTAAATTTCTTGATTTCAATGTACATTAATGTAAAGAATAGTGTCTCTTACAACAAAAGTCAAATTAAGTAGTGTAAAAAGTGTCACTCCCTTTGTGCCATTGTTATGTTAGAACACGGCTGTTGGGAGGAAACTCATCATCTAGGATAAAAAAACAAATCTTCACACACAACATCTCTTTAAGATTGGAAACATCCTTCATCCATCACCACGTCTATAGCAGGTTAACGTCATCCGGGCCTCAAACAGCAGTCCGCTTCTTCATACAGGTGTCACTTCCCACATGTCACTTCAAAGTGTGACAGGAAGTGTTGTCAAGGCGTTCAACATTCAGTTTTTAACAAGGCACAGACACATAATGACTCAAGTCAAATGCAATGAAGCTTTAAGACATCGACGCACTAAAGGTAAATAAAAGAGCAATCCTCAAATCATTATTCTCCTTCTACTTTTTGTGTGCCTTCAAATCTGGAAATTTCCACTTTTGCATATTATCATCAGTATTATAAGGCTAATGTTACGAGAACAAGGCAATGAAGATACAATATTTAACGAATGATGGTTGTAAAATAAACTTATTATGGCTGACCCATGAGAAATAACACTGGTTACACAGAAAAAAGGCACTTCTTAAACAACATGAGACATTCAAGAAAGTTTGGTTTGGCTAGCTTGTCACCTGCACTGTAGATGCTCTTTCCTCCGAGATACATGTGATTGAAATTGAAATAAAACATTGTCAGTATTAACTTGTGATTGAATATACTGAGTAGATCTCTCTGATTTGGAGGAAAGTTTTTGCAAGTGTCTTGGAGGCAAACATCCCAGCAGCGTGGTTGGCATCTTCCCTTGGCTGCCTCCCAGTCTAAGTCCTGCTATGACTGCATCATCTGAGGAAATTAATGGTCTCTGGGATAAGATCCACATGTTGGCAGGCACTTGTTAGTGAAAGTACAATTCCGTCTGCACTGTGATCCGCCAGTCCTCAACTCACCTCACCTGTGCTCCGACTGGTCAGGCCCTCGATGCCAACAGAGCAGTGAAAGTCTCATACGTGCAGTGAGAGAGGAGTAAACCACTGTGCTCCTGTAAAAACGCCTTGCTCGCTTAAAGTGGCTGTTAATGGCCGCCATAAATAAATAAATTACCCAGCTAACACAAGGGCTCTGTCCTGTCCTCCCTTTTATTTTGAGTCTTTGTGATCTGCAGCCTCAGGGTTGAGATGGACCATCGGGACACGGGGGAGGAAGGTTTTAAACGGGGAGGGGAGCGATAAGTGATGAATAAGTGGTTTAGGGTCTCTTCCAACCGCTCCGGATCAACGCATCAGCTCGCAGGAAGGGCTGGTTTCGAAGATCTGTGAGTGGGTGTGGAGAAAGGGGTGAGAGACAAGGGGAGGGCACACATGTTAGAGGACCCAGAGGTCAAACTGTAAATTCTCTCCTGCTTATGTCTACTTACTTAAACTGTTTTAAGCTGTAAATGTAGCGAACATACACTCAGCTGCAGTTTCATTGGGTACACCTAATAATCTGGAGGGTTCCTATTTTTTTGTCCACCTAGTTGTGTCTTTGAGGCTAAGCTGAAAAACAGAAACACTTCTCTGGCTAATTCAGTTCAACAGCACCACGAACAAACTACATCCTGCAAAATGATCGTAGAGTTGAATTAAAGGTCCAGTGTGTGAGATTTAAAGGTGAAAGGGATCTTTTGGCAGAAATCGATTATCAAATAATCCTAGAGGTAGTTTCAGTGGTGTGTTTCATCTAAATAATTTTTACTCTAGAATAAGCCCTTTATATTTAAATACTTTATATTTACATCGGGGGAGGGACTTCTCTACGGAGGCTGCCATGTTTTTTTACAGTAGCCCAGACTGGACAAACACCTTTTGAGTTTTTATGACAACTGAAGGCTGCCACAGGTTCTCTTTCATGTTTGAAAGGGGAGGGTGAGGTGAGGGGTGTTCAGCTGCAACATGAATCTTCGCCACTAGCTGTCACTAAATTCTACACACTGAAGCTTTAACACCTAAGAACTGAACTAAGGCAGGGAGGGTTTTTGCAGCACTGTTGCATTAGGTGTACCTAATAAACTGCAAACTGAGTGTTTAGTGTAGCATATATAACAATACTAGAAACTCTGCAATAACTTCTGCAGTTAAGATTTGTTAACTGTGTATTAGAAAAATAAAAAATTGCAAATAAAAGCCAAAACAATGCACAATAAACATTGAATGACACATTTCCACAACCTTGCATTTCCACTGGTGGTAGTGAAACACAAAACAGAGAAATCCAAGGTTTTGGAAAAATAGTTTCAGCAACGTTTTTAACACTTATAATGCAGCAGCAATTTTAAAAAAAACCAGTAACAATGTGATGGTCAACAAGCTCTTTAGTTTGTGGAGTGACAGTTGAGATGTCTGCGCCACTAGAGTGAGAGAAAATCTTTATTAGGTCTGTGACAGTTTTGGATTCAGACTGTGTTCGTGCACATGTGATTGAATGTGAGAGCCTGTTGACCAATTAGCAGTTCTGCACACTGCGGATGACAGTTAGCACAGACGAAAACATGGCGGACGTTGATGACAGGTGAGACGTAAATGAACAGTGGACAACATGCAACATGTAATAGGAGGGGGTGAGGATGATGATGTTTAAAGGTACAGTTGTGCATTTAAACTGGACAATAATGACTAAAGACTAAGTGGAAATTAAATGAAATCACTAATTTCGTGTTTTAACGACCAAGTGATATTGAATTTCTCTAAAACCATACACAAACTCGCTTATTAAATAATCTTAACTATAATGTTTTTCTGTCTATCTGTGTGGTAAAGCAGATCTAAGTGCTGTAAAGCATCTTTTTCATTTGCGCCCGAAGCACAATAGCTGAAGCAGCTGACGTCACTGTAGCAGCACACAGGAGCTGGAAGGCCAAGCAGGCTGGGTGTCAGCCGGGGCTGTACCTTCCTTACCCTCTCTTAGGAGTGGGAAATACTGTCATTAATCTTCTTTTCAGCTGAAAGGGAGGGGTAGAATAAACAGTGGTGGTTGAGGAAAGAAGAGTCACATGTTAGCCGGAAAAACCCCCCAACACCAAACAAGTTAGTTTCATGGAATAAAGCATCGTTGATAGATAAAACCCAACACAATTAGCCAAACCTCTTTATCGTCAGCTTCATGAAAAGAAACGATGATGCACAGCCTTTTGAAAGTATCATGCATGATGCTCTGACGGGATCATCTCATCACAGTCGTGTCTGATTGCACTGTGAGTGTTTCGACATATTTTTCACGCTCAAAAATATGCTGTCACTTCTCTTTTTTCTTTTCTGTTCCATGTAGCTCTACACCAGGCAAAGAGGTTTGGCTGACTCCTATCACCAAAATGGCCTGATAGGAGTCTTCTCTCGTGGTAGTAACACAAACAACCAGTGATGGCCCAAGTTAGTTCATAGGGTATGGGGGGTGGTTGGAGAGGGGCGAGGTGGGTGGTCATGCTGCATGCACAGTGGTCAGGAGGCGCACGAGAGACACCTGGACAACCTTGGCATTAGGGAGGGGAGGGCTAGCAGTTGGCGTCGTCGCAGAGGTTGGCTTCACAGAAGAACCGTGAGCCGCGTTTAGCAGTGCGGGCTGTGAAGGGCACGCTCTTCAGTACTGGGGGGAGGAGGGGGAGGAAGAGAAAAACATGTCACACCTGAGACACCTGCAGGGAAGGAAGGGGGGGAGGCACTGGACCACCATCGTGTTTCATTTAGAAGATGATAATGAACGTGAGATAAGTGGAGCTGTGCTGTTTGTAGCTCCTTGTAAAAAGCCTCGGGGATTTTAATAGGATTACGACACACTGAGTTTAAGCATCAGGTGTATAAAAAAGCTGTTGCAGCTCTGAGAGTAGCAGCTTAGAAGCATTATTAACATGACTACAACGACATTAATGTAGCATTCGTATTATTTACATAATAAGTACTGAACACTGATGATTTCCTGAGGCTGTAGATTATGTTTTCTTCTCCCATTGAAGCCTTTATATATATAGGATTTTAGATATCTGACTGTGGCTCCTCCTGGTGGTTAACTCAAGAGGGACACTTGCACAGTCCCCAATCAGTTTTCACTGGGATTGTCTTATTTTTCTACACACAAAATTGTCATCAGAATACTGTAACAAAAACTATTATAACAAAAACCCACAGAGGCAAAAACCCACAGAGGCTGAAGTAAATATCCTATAAAGATCCTGAATTTCATGTACAACAGGAATCAGAGTTATTGCCTGAATTTTCAACATATTGAGGCTCAGCAGCTTTTAGTGTTGTTGGTCTCAGAAGTAACGAGACAGTGCTTCATGGAACAACTAGCCGCTGCTGAGCTGCTACGTGCTGTGCTCCAGATGTGCTTGTGTCTTGACCACGTAGCACAAGGTGCATTTCAAAGGAGTTGAGCAGTGAATGACCACAGTCATCCTCGGCCTGGGGCGACCAGGGACGCTGGCACCCACACAGGGTCTTTTGTCTGGCCCACCTGTGATGATGTCCTCAATAGTTCCGTCCTTGCCCTCATACACAGGCCGATGGTCCTTGGCTTGCCGCTTGCGCAGCTCTGCGATCAGCTCCTGCTGCTGCTGCCTCTTCTTCTGGGCCTGGACCTGAAGCAGTGGGGAGAGGATATTTGTGCTGTTCACTGTGCTTCTTTGGCACGCCACAAAGCTTTATTTAGCAATGAGTAAACATCTGATAGCTTTCATTCATCTGCGTCGCCTGCACTTGGGCTGTACCTTAGGTTCGTGCTGTTTAGCCTCCTGAGCCAATAACTTTTCTCTCATCGCTTCCTCCTGCTTCTTCCTCTGCTCGTTTCCCAACACTGCATCCTGTCGAGGAGACACAAAGGTGAACAGTCTGTGACAAGTGACAATGTGTCGACCTTGAGGGTGGAGAAAGTGGGTCAAAAGTTGAAGAGAAACAGGGAACACACACTTGGATTAACAATGTCAATGTATTCTTTCTCCTTGTGCCTCCCTACTTCAATCACACAAATACTTCACACTAAGACTAAATGTGTATTAAAGTTACTATTTGACATTTGATATACTAACACACTTTTCTTCTTGAAAGCCAGAAAAGAAGATTGATATTGTATCCTCTCTTGTCTAAGGGGGAAGCTGGAGCCAATCCCAGCTGACAAAGGGCAGGGTACAAACCTGGACTGATTGCAGGGGCGACATATACAAACTAAAAGCCATTGTCACTCACATCTACAGCCAGTCTCCAAACAATCTATTCCTGATCTGCATGCCTTTGGAGTGTGGGAGGAAGCTGGAGTACCCGGAGACAATGGGAGAACATGCTAACTCAAAACAGAAATGCCCCGGCGAAGCAGGGATTTGAACCAGTAACCTACTTCCTGTGAGATGACAGTGCTAACCACTGCCACACTGTGCTGCTTAGCATAAAGTCTGGAAACAGAGTGAAACAGCACTGCCTATTGTGTGAGTGATGTGTGATAGAGAAAGCGCTGCACACAGATGCACTGTGAGAATGTGTGTGAAAAGCAAAAATGGTCTTAAAGACTAGAAAAGCACTATTTGATACAAACTATTACGCACCATATTATCTATTAACTATTATCTAACTATCTTTTTGAGACACATATAAACACTAAGATGTACAGACAAGCACATTAATCCTCCTGCTGCACATTTCCTTGAGCAGATCCCATAAATCCAGGCCGAGAACAATCTCAGGAAATGTGCTGTGTGGCGGGGCAGGGCGAGGCTGTCCAGGGGTAAAGCGGGAGGAGGGACGGAGGAGGGAAGAGCCAGTCTAAACACCACAGCTGCAGCTCCAGAGTCAGACCCAGCTGGCCTTTCCTGTTATTTGGCTTGCGCTCTACGCCACGTCCTGTGGCACGGAGGCGGCCAAAGTTCTGCCCCCCCCCCCTTGCTCTGAGACAAACCCCAGGAACTTCCCCAACCGAGCAGCAGAGAAAAGCACCACCTTGTCCATAAAGAAGCGAGGAGAGACGCGTGGCGCTACCTCTGCTCGGTGTCCTCACCTTGTAGGCTTTGATGAAGCGCACAAACACAGGGAAAAACACCGAGGGTGGAGTCGTCTTGGCACTCTCTCCGAAGTAGTTCACCACATTGTTGAAGGCTTCCTAGAATTGGGAGGGAGGATAGTGCCAGAGAGGGATACATGTTTGTAAACTCTGTTGAGTGAGGATTCTTGTTTTTTTATGTGTTAGAGGTGAGTGAGGTGCATGTGGGATAGAAAGCTTAGCATCATGTGTATTTTCAGTGAACACTTTGAGGTTTAGAGGGCGAGGACACCGTTGGGTACCTCTGCTGTCTTCGCGTCCTTCTGCAGCTTGTCCAGCTGTGAGTCACTGGCCTGGACGAAGCCTTTCAGGACTGAATGGTCGTGGAGACTGCACTCTCTGCGGATCAGGTCCATGCCTTTCCCCAGCTCTCGCACATCCAGCAGCACGTTTTCCAGAGATACTTCACACACAGGCAACACAGATTATGACTATACCAACCATTATCTATACCGCTTAATATGCTTGCCTACACATATTACTATTACTGGCAATACCTATCACTTGTATTGTCTTTAAGCATTGATGCACAATTTATGTTTGACACTGTCATTTCTCATGAATGTTGCAAGTATTATTTTGTAGATGTGCGCTGTTACACTTCTGTCCATCCTGGGACAGCATCCCTCACTAGCGACTGCTCTCTGAGGCTTCTCCATTTTTGTCCACTGTTTTTCCTAACTCTAGTCGAGGGTAAAGGGCAGAGGATGTCACACCTTCTTAAGCCCTGTGAGGCAAATTTGGATTTTTGAATATGGGCTATACAAATAAAAATGTGCTTGTCCTGAGGGTCGCAGGGGGAACTGGAGCCAATCCAAGCTGGCATTGGGTGAAAAGTGGAGTAAAACCCTGTGTAGGCCGACATACAGAGACAAACAACCATTCACACCTACACCACAGACAATTTAGAGTATCCAATTAGAGAGAACATGACACTCCACACAGAAATGCCCAGCTGGGATTTTAACCAATAAATCATTTTTCTAAAGGAAGTGGTGAAAATGTTGAAAATCTTGCAAAGAAAGTGAAAATAAATTCCTGGATCTTCCCATTGATCCAGACCCGCACCAAACTTGAATGGGTTCTTTCCTAACTAAAACTGCATCCTTCTACCAGGTTTCATGGAAATCCGTCCAATTGTTTGTGTTCAAACAGACAGGGGTGAAAACATTACATCTTTGGCAGAGATACTGACAGTTTAATGTTTGATGTGAACTCACCCGCTGCAGCTTTATCCACAAAGTGCAGTTCGTTGCAGAAGTTGGCCAGTTCAGGGTATTTCTCTTTAATGATGAGCGCTATGTAGTGGAGTAACGTCATTTTTCTGTCTGTGGACTTAGTGTCCAGCAACTGTGGAACAAAAATGAAATTAACAGCACTGGCATCATCAACAATAGCACTGCAACAATACACAACGTGGGATATATAAATAATATATAATGACAAAATGAGTAGTTAAACAAGATCTCCAATTCCTACTCACCAGATCGAGACTTTGTAATTTGAAGCCATAAACACATCCTCTCTTGCTGCTGTTCATGTAGTTTCCCAAAGCTAAGATGATCTGAACCAGAGAAATTAGAGAGTATGAGACACAAATGCCGCTGATACAAAAACACCAGACGAAATCAACACCTCTTACCTCAAGCACCCTCTTCAGCTTGGGTGAGGATTTGACAGATCCCGAAGCAGCGATGATGGCGTTGAGCTGCGGCGTCAGCATGTTGACATTGTCTGCAAAGTTCCCGACAAAGGTGATGATATTCATCCTCTGCGTGAGTCTCTCAATCTTGCTGAAAAACAACATGAAGCGATCCTCCTCTGCCAGCTGGTCCAGTGGCCGCCGCTCGCGCTCATACTGACGCAGCACCTTGATCTCCGTCTCTGTGGGCAGGAAGCGCATCAGGCACTCCACGAAGTCAACAGGTAAGGCCTTGAGGTCAAACCTGAGGAGAGATCATGCATATCAGTAATTTGTTCCATCTTATCTATGTTTCAAAACATATTTAAAGTTCATAACAAGTGCATACTTCTCTATTGCTTTGCAGATCTCCTCTGTAGACTTGTTTGCCTTTCGCAGTGTGATGGCTAAGTTCTTGGAGCGATTAGCGTCCAGCAGGGTGACTTTGTTCACCGTCTTCTGGGCCACTTTGCTCTTTGTGCAGGCGAGATCAACAATCGGACCCTGGGCTCTGGTTTTAAAGAGCTCCTCAAACCTCTCCAGATCCAACTCCTGCAGGTTATAGGGACAGTTAGAAATGTTTTAAGACCTCGTTAACATGTTCAGCTTCTTACTAACAGCAAAGTGGCTTCAACATGAAAGTTTGAACAGTTTTAGTTTTTCACACGACATATTTCTGTTTTATTTCTTCTCATTGTTTCAAAGTGGGCAGGACTAATTGGAAAATATTTCCATGTGCCGATGAGGATTTAGCAACATGTGACTTAAACTGTGATGACAGCTGGTTGGTTTATGGCTTCTGTTGCCAGCACTGCCTGAGCTTTTGAGCGTTAAACTCTTAATAAATAACACAGAATGTTTTTTCCAGACAACTTTCTGTTTGATGATGAATTATTTTTTTAATTTGATCCAATCTGTATTTAATCAGAGTCTCATTGAGATTTTCAATCTGTTTTCCATGAAAGACCTAAGACATTTACAATCAGAAAATAAATACAACAAAATAAGGTTAATAAGGTTAATAAGTAAAAACAACACAAGAAGAACTACATGAAAACATCAGGTGATCAAAGATTTAAAATCACCAAGGGGTAGATTACAGCTCATTCAATTTAAAAGTAGTTACTGCATGTTCTGTATAAAAGAGAAGTGAGGTAGTTTAATCGGTAAAACGTTTTGAAATGAATAGCATCAGATTTTTTTCTTCATTGGAAGGAAGGACGGTTTAACTGGTGTTAATGAAGCAGCTTGACAGGACAGAATAATTGAAGGAGGACTGAGCAGTAGTTTTACAGTTGGAAGAGGACAAACATTTAACTCTGTACAGGAATCCTGGTTTGATTTTCAAATTTTCAGTGAAATGTTGAATATTAATTTTGAATGACAGTCTGGTGTCAAGCCAACTTCTGAAGTGTTTGTATAAATCTACCAGAGTAATTTATTTAACGTTGTAAAGATTTGAAACCAAGCTTCCAGAGAGAAAGACATTTATCTGTGAGGGCGAAGGTTCATCTGCTTGATTTACCTCCAACACACGTTCATCATCAATTTCATTGAAGACCGTGCCATTGATCTGATTGGGCTTCAGGGCTGTCCAGTTAAACACAGGCAGGCGGAACTTAGTCTTGATGGGCTTCTTGATTCTGATGGCTGTAAAATATATACACGTGTTAACTTAAGCTCTGCTGCCTGCAGTAGAATACACAGGTAAAGTTGTGGCTCTCACCTGACAGACCCAAACTCAGGATAACTGAGGGAGAAGCATCTGTTAGAGGTGGAGCAGGAGGAGGAGGCGGTGGTGGGACTGGTGCACCTAGGCCTGTAATTAAAGTGGAAGACAATATTTAATTATCCTTTACTATTCTCTTCATATTTTATCTAGTTTATTGCCTTATTCATTACGTTACAATATACTAAATTTTCAGTTCTATATGTTCTGTGGTATCTTGGCTCAACAAGTTATCATAAAGAGGTGAAAGACACAATCTGCCTACACACATGCACACAGGAAACAAGCCTTGTTTCCTCTTCCTGTCTGGGTTAGAAGAACACTGCTGTGACCCATCACCTGATTTGGCACAGACTGACAAAAAAGGGGAAGCTCAAAATAGACCTGCACTGAGACTCTGTAGTCAAGGTAAGTGAACATTCATATGTGTGTGTCACCAGTCATAGTCATTATGAGTCATGATCTGTCACCTGAGGCTGAGGGCAGGGGAGGGGGAGGTGGTGGAGGCGGGGGAGGCGGTGGGGGAGCTTCACTGGCTGGGGGTAAACTGGTGTCGGGCCCTCCAGGTTCCGTCAGCCCTGCTGTCGGCCCCAGAGACAGCTGCCTGATGTCACCCAGAGGGATCCCGAGGCCAGTGCCCCCCCCACCACCCACACCAAGCGGCTCGATTGCAATGTCTCCATCAGGCTTCTTGTGCAAACGGATGGTGCCTTGCTGCTCGAGCTCCAGCAGCCGCCTCTCAATGTTGAAGTGCCTCTGGAAGGCAGCATCCTTCTCCTTGATCATCCTCCTCAGGGTGTTGACCTGGGTGTTGCTCGACTCGTACGTCTCCTGAGCAGGCACCAGGGGGCGATAAAGAGCACAGCACAATAACTCCACAAGCCACAGAAACATCCTGTTTCCTGCTGACCTAATTTGCTATCACAGCAATTTAGCTGCAACAAACATCTGAAACTGATCTTTGCGAGAACACACAGAGCAAGCAAAGCCTTTCTGATGCAAGGCTTGCAAGCAATATTGCATCTGTACAGCTGCCAGCTTACCCGGATTGCTAGCAGGTCCTTATCTTTCTGAAGGAGCAGCTTCTCCAAATCAGCTACTTTCATCATCGTTTCATTCTCAACCTCCAGCACCTTCTCCGTCACCTGAGGAAGAAGAGAGGGATGTGAGGTGGTGAATTCAAGAACCGATCCACAGGACAGGCATCTCTCTCAGCTCCACTCCCTTCCGCTCTCTCCCCATATACACTGTGCATCATCAATAAGAAATAAGATACATCCAGCAGCATGACACAGCAAAGTGCTCATACTTTTGATTTTGACCAGATTGCACATGTTGTGTAGGAATTTGTATGGAATCTTCAGCTTCATCCTCCCCCAACATTCATGACCCCTGAGAACAGAGTTTGTTATGAAATTCCTTGAGTGATGTCAGGGCTGCCTACGACCTTTCCATGTGAAGAAGGTCTTTTGCAAAGCAGCGTGGGATACAAAAGCCAACTGCCCAGAAAGAACGAGCCGGCAGCAGAACAATATTAAGACTGTTTCACGCAAAGTATTTTCCAGTGTTCTGCACCCTGTCATTATCCTGAACCACTTGTGAAATGCAAACACCGAGTAGATTTATAATTACCACGTAGAAACAGCGGTGTAAAGTACATAGCTGGTGAACCACAACAATCTCATAAATGGGACGAGAGAGCCGTGTTGGTGGTCCGGACTGGGCGGGCACACTTACATGGGACAGGTGCTCCTCCAGTTCCTCCACCTTCTCCAGCGCTGCATTCTTGGTCTCTGCATCTTCCAGCAGACCACCCACGTCGAACACGTTATCCAGGTAGGCCTGGATCTGCACCGACAGCTTGTCACTCTCTGTATGTTTACATTTCTGACACGAGGAGAGAAAGAATCACAATGAGTGATATTCCACACACACCGTTCTGATTAAATAGTCTCCAAGTGAGGATATTTTGTAAAAGATACTGTCTCCTCACCTCCAGATAATCATCCAGTCCCAGCTTGGTGAACTCATACTGCAGATGGACCCTGAAGTTCATGTCCTCAACCGAGTGGACCACGATGTTGACGAACTGCATGCAAGCAACCTGGACCACAGACACACAGAATAAGACCCAAATGTATTTAACGGACACACATTCCCACCAAAAAGAATACATCTTGGTGTAACACTTACCATAAAATCGATGTTTCCCTCCTCACTGCGGAAGTGGTCCATCAGTCTCTCAAAGCGATGCTTCTCCTTACACACCTGAAAAGCAAAATATATTACAAGATATTCGGGGAAGATACATTATAATTTCAGAAATGTGATTAGAAATAAACACCAGGGAGATAATAACAAGATAATAAGTTTAACATGGAGACGAAGTGGGAAGATTTTCACATTTCTTATGTTATGTTAGAATGTATTAATCTTTATTATGTTTGAGAGATTTTACTGTTTCCACTGTACTCTATTATTTCATGTGACAACTCATAACTTAATAAAGAGTTATTGATGTTTAAACACATTCAAGAGACCATATCATCCATCCCAAGATCTTAGCAGTATGCAAACATAGGACATTCCTCAATTTGTAACAAGCTCGTCATGGGAAGGGACGCTAGCAAAAGATAAAAACACTGGACAGATTTATTTTAGCCAAATTCCTACAGTAAAAATACACTAGTGGAACAGAAGAAAACAAACACTGCTTTCCCAGTGCTTCTCAATTTTTTTTACACACAAACACATCTCAAGTAGACACAGTAGTGTTTGTGGACCTGATCTTCGATTACTGATCCAGCTGTGCTTGAATACTATACATGGTGTTCGTATAAAGATCTGCCACCTCGTTTTAATATCGAAATACCACCACAGAAATACCACCTTGTTTTGACTAGTGGGCTGATTCGGACGTGTGTCTCTGGGGCTTTAGGCTACGAGGTAATTGTCTTGTTCCGGTGTTTGGATGACTGTGCGGACAAAAACTGAGAGGCTAAGCAAACCTTTGTGGTCTGCTGACTCCCATCAGGGAGTTGATTGTCATCATTGTTCAAGGTTGGCGCACATCTGGTGTCGTATGAGAATAATAACCTCAGACAGAGTAGAGCTTTGCTTACACCCTCAGTAGATGTGAAATCTCCAAGCTCCTCAACTTTCGTCCTTCTACACTGGTCCTTGATGCACACCAGTGATGTAGGAAATTATGGCCATTTAATAAATGTAATGTAAGATATTTTTCAAATTCAATTCTCACAGAATAAATTACACTGAACTTTAAATTTAAGATGATGATAATTGTTAAAAATTATTTAAAAGTTGCTTTGGGCACCTCTTTGAAGTTATCAAATGCTGAAAGGATGATCTCATGACCTCCTCGGACTAGACAGACGGCAGCCAGCAGCTCAAGGACTAAAGCTTTCGTCCTAGAAGTACAGGAAACATTCATTAGGACAACATATCTGGAAACAGTTCAACTGCAAAAAACTGTTTACACCATGAGAATGTACATCGGTGCATGCAATCCTCAAAACTAGTGCAAATGCAACAAAATGAAGAGTCTAAAATAAATAATTCACACTCAAGTCTAAAGCAGAGGCAGGTCTTTATAGCTTTTTAAGTGTTAACCCTCCTTGACTTCATTATGAAGTGATCAGCCCTGGTGGTTTACCACTAATCTCCCTTTAGTAAACATTCTTTTTACAGCCTGTATATACGCCTCTGAGACCCGACTTCAGAGAGAAGCCGAGCCCCACGGAGAATGGGAAGCATATCATATGAAGTGGCTGCAGGGTTTCCCCCATTGTGTGACCCAGCCCTGTGGAGACGAGGGCCTCAGCTCTTACCGTGAGTTCTTATTGTTCAAGCTGAGAGCAATTTCATTGACTGCGTGTGCGTGAGACATGACCATATTGAAGCCATACTGCATGAAGATGACAGAAAGAGAGAACAGCATGGGGTCATTAAAACCTCGGTGTATATAAACACACACAGCACTTCACTGCACAGGAAACACATGTTTATAACAATCATTAGACATTATCTGTGTCACATCGGTAATCAGTAAATATCAGTGTGTGAGCCTCTTTTTAACTGCAGGTGTTTTTTACCTGGTAGTTCATGATTGCTCTCAAGCACATGATGCACACGTGCACATCATCCTTTTGGCTCACGAGGCGGGAGTTTTTGATGGTTTTGCTGTTGGAGACTGAGCCATAGCTGCAACAGATGGCGGCACATGTTAACATCCTGTAGAGCTTCAGTAACCACACTTTCATACATCGAGTTTGTTATTTAAAAAAGCTCCTTTTCATTATTACAGAAATTTATGTTTTGTTCATATTGCATCTTGTTTCAAGTGTGTCACATAGAGAGAAACACAGAGAGAGAAAATTATAGAGAACGAGGTCTGACAGAAAAAACTTCTATGGCTTTTGAGGTTACAGATGCATTATGGGAGCCTGGTTTCCTTGCTGCTGTCAACAGATTGACTGCTGTTATGTAACTGCATTGCACAGTCATCATGTGCACATAATATTTCTTTTCTATGATCCAGTATTTTTAATCATATACAACATTTTCTAAAGGAACGTAAAATTTAGTCTTAATCTGCTTCTAAATGTTTTGTGCTTCAAAATATTAATTGGGACTATTTCTAATATGCTTAAATTTGTCTTATGTCTGTGTGTATGCTATCTCTGCAGCCTAGTGATGAAGAGGAGAATCATAACAGTCCAACATGTGCATCTGCTCACAGCTAGCTCTCATCTGAAACAGAGCAAATCCCTCATCTAGACAGATGAGGGAGGACGATGAACAAAGTGAGACACAGGACAAGATGTCAAAGACTTTCAGTTTCTCTATCTGTGATACTACTCATCATCTGACTGAGTTTGGGCAGAGCCTTGAGGTCAACAGGGAGTTCAGCAGACCAGTAATTGCACCAAGACAACAGGTTGGCATGCTAATACGTGTTTATAGCGTTCAAGATTAGCAGAGCGAGGCGATTACAGGGATAGATAATAGGCAGGGAAGCTGGCTTAGCAATACGTACCGGAGGACAGACTGGCGGGCAGAGCGCACCAGTGTGTTGCAGAAGGGTTGGCTTCCCGAATGGTGCAGATCCTCTATAGACCTGCTCCAAGACTTAGACTTGTCCAAGAAGCCTTCCTCCCCATTCTCCAGCCCCTCAAAATCCAACCTGGGCCACATACAGACAGACAGACAGACAAGCCAACACAGAGGCATGGGGGTGTAGATAAGAGGCGAGGGGGGAGCTTCGGTTAGTGAGGCGGCCTGGTAGAGAGCCAGGGGTTATCACAAGAACTGTCATCAAGCTGCACGATAAAGCTCAGCACAGAGATTCTACCCCATCCAGGCAAAGTATGGCTCAGGACTACACTGCATAGCATGTGTCCAGAAACATGTTCAGTTTGCCAAGTATGCAACAAGGCATACAAACAAATCTGAGTAATGCAATGTGCCAAGAGCACATTTTAGATGCACAAGCAGTTTATTACAGGCTCAACAGGACACATGTGTGTGTTAACCCAGCAGCTGGAATCACTGCCCAACCCAGTTCCTTAGGAAAGGTTATGGCTAGTCAGGAGGTGTGTGTGTGTGTGTGAGAGAGAGAGTGTGTGTATTAAGTACTCACATGACAGCACACTGAGCAAAGGAGAGATACTCCACCAGGACGTCGAGACCTCTGTTCTCATCATTGAGGAACTCCCTCACCCACCTGTGACGCATGAGAACAAAGAGGGGTTAGCAGGGCACCAGATCAAGTACACACCCTTATCCTTCAGGACTGGAATTCACTCATCAAAGGAGAAAAAGGAGAGCGATATGAGGCAGACTAATTAAAAGAGTTAATCTGGTTCATAGCTCAGGTCATGGCCATCCGTCCTTTCACTAATGAGAACTAAGGATGACATTTATTTGTGTTATTAGACGAATACCTCCTGGATTAAAAGGACAAATATAATAATAACAATATGTTTTATTTCACAGCACCTTTCTAGACACCCAATGACATCATCGTTAAAAAACAAGCCTTAAAAATGGATTAGGAGACGCAAACACCCTTCAATACAGCATATGTAACGTTTAAAAAAAGTAGAAAAAGTAGTACTAGTTAAAAATTAAAAGCAAGGTTTAGCGGCAAAGACACCTAACAGTACAAAATATTTACTTTGAACCTTGATAATAAGTTAATATGCATATTGGTGAATCACAACTGTGCTACATGAAGCAAAATCATCAAGGTAATGGATTAAATGAGTGTTTACAGTGGCACTGAATGTGCATTCATTTGATCATATGCTCATATGTGCATGTTCACATAGATCTGTGTGAAACTACTGTATGTACACGAGTTAAGTGATGTTTTATAGAGCGACAAATCTGTTGATTAATATTGTAATATTGAAAGTAATTGTTGGTTGTGTTTCTACTTCACTGTATTAAGACCACGTCTCAGAGGGGGGACTCGAGACTGAAAGAAAACAGCAAGAATGCAATGGAAAGAAAAGTAGAGCGAGGGTTCAGGTTTCCTCCCCATTTAACTCCAGTTTTGTGGAGTGAGAAACGACTCCAAACAAAGGAATTCCCATTGCGACGAGAGAAAGAATGTGGAGGGCATAAGGCTGAAGGAGCTGGGCTCACTTCTGAATCCGTGACAGCCGACAGTATTTAGTCTGCCTCCCCCGCAGACCCCCTTGCCTTCCTCCCCACTTCTTCAGGGAACTCTTGTCTTAGGGGGGTGTCCGCAGTATCGGGGTGAAAGGTTCTTAAAATAGTCACAATGTGCTGGTCATGATGACAGACTGCCGATCAGCCAATGGCAGGAGAGCAATCAACTGTCTCAAAGTACAGCAGAGGGACAGAGGGAGGAGGGAGAAGGGAAGAGAGGTGAGAGCGGAGGAACAGAGGAAAGCAAACAAAGCAGGGAGATTGGGTGCAGGAGCAAAGAGGAGGAGGGGGTGGACACGGAGGCGGGCTTGATCATCAGTTTCCTGTCTAACACCCCCCCTCTCCCCCCTTTGCCTCTGACACCCTGCCCCTTCCTCTCTCGCCCCCTCTCCCCCCTAAACTTCTCTTCCAACCAGTTGCTATTTCAGATTTTTCTTGGCAATCTCAGGAATAACACATTAGAAAGGGCCCAGGAATCAGACACACAATAAACCAGCATCTGTTACACTTAATCCCGCCCATGAAAGCCTGCTGAAAATAGCTCTCCCTTCTCTTCCTTTTTGCCTTTGAGTCTATCTGGGAAATACATTGAAACTGTTGAGATTGTTATTGATGAAGCCTGATTTAGAATATAAGTTATTCTTGGAGCTAGGTGAATGCTGTGGAAAAACCAAAACCTTTTTTTTTTAACACAGCTCCTTCAGAGGCAAGTCACAGCAGCACATTTTTAAAGTGCGAGTATGACAGCAGGTTATAAAGTCAAAATTCATGCTTGCAACAGAGAAGACAAAGGCCTCAAAAGCTTAAGAAAACATCCACATACACACCGGGTGTATAGTGAACTGTGTTGTCTTGCAATGACAAAATATGACAGAGTACAACAATAGCTTTCATGCTTTAGCGTGTGAGAAATGTGTAAACATAAGAGTATCCTTGTGTGTGTGTGTTTGTGTTTTTGTGCTTTTCACAGGGTTCAGCGTTGGTCAGCCAGGCTTCCTGTCCCTCTGGCATCCACAACAAAGCTTCCTGCTCAACACTATGGGGGAGTGGACGAGGCAGCACAATGGCTACCATCTGGGCATTATGAGGACCAGCTCTATGAAGTGGAGCTGCAGAGCTTGGCAAGTTAGAACAATAGGGGGAGATCAGGGCACTAGAGAAACTGCCCTGAGTCCCTGCAGCAGCAGGAGCACAGAAAGGGACTATTCTTATGAGCCAAGACAATAATGTGGTTTCCTTGAGCTCTGGGCCAAAGGAAAGATAAGAGATGATTACCCAATGTGGTTTGTCCGCAGCGATATCTCCAGCTCCCTCAAGACTTTTGTAGATTCCTGCACCCGCCTGCGGAACTTCTGTGCGACATAAAATAAACAGACAGTTTAGCGGCAGATTTATTATCATCGCAGTTCGGCCTAATGAGCTGTGAGAGTTGACAGGTTCTTAAACAGTTTCACTTAAACACACTTTGATGTGTAAATTTCTTGTTTACACATAAAGGCCATTTGTACCCCACCTTGCGTGTGACTCCGGGGTCTAAGTATCCTCGCAGCTTCTGGATGTAGGTGTGAGGCGGATTCTTCACCTGAAACCTCTCCTGAAGACACACAAGTCAGAATTATATTGTGAGTTTAATAAGGTCATTGTGTTGGTGCAGAGTAACACAGGCAGGGGTGTGTGTGTAGATTTGGCAGTTTTCCAATGAGAACGCACCTGGTCGCAGATCAGGTCCCATTTCTTCTCATTGTCATACTGTCTGAGGAGCCGGGCTTTGTCTGGAGGCAGGTTCATAGAATTCTGAGAATATAAAACAAAAGCATTAGTTTAATCTATAACCACATATTTCCTTAAGTTTGATCACTAATAGTAGCTGTGTGGTGACAGAAGTGTGTCACTGGGATTTTACAGAGCTCTGGCACCAACGGCAGAGCACAGGAGAACATTTTGGGGACTTACACCATGACCTCACTTCCTCTGTTGACTTTCAGCATCCTGCCGCAGGAGATGATCTGCATCTCCTCTGCGCTCTTGAGTCTCAGTACCATTCATGCCATACTTTGCTTATAGTACAAGCCTTTTATCACACCTGTTATCCAATCCAGCAATAAAAACACTTGATCCCTGAATGAGACGTATCAAGGCAGCAAATTTACTACAGCTCAGATTAAACATCAGATGCTCTATTTTGTGTTTGGAGACAAATTCATTTCTATGTTATGTCCTTGTAACCACAGCAAAAAAATACCACAAACTATATGACACATGTTTTTGACTAATTTCTTGATAAAGCCAAAAGCTTGTAAACATGGGTTGACACGGACAACTTAAAAATGAGGAAGTGTAACAACACCAGGGAGCTTGCAGCCCCTAAAACTGATCGCCTCAGCGTTTCTCTTTGAAGAGACATGAGGGATTGTTTGCAACCCTCATTTACACCCATATCAACAGTACCCCATGAGCCCGGCCACAAACAGCCTGTCAGCTTGACTTTTAACCTGCAACTATTACTCAGCCTGCCTTCTAAAACTCAGCATTGACCCATCACAGGCCAGACGTGATGCTCACACTGGGCTTTCCATAGATGGAAAATAACATATATTTGTTACCCTGACAACCACACTGACTTATAGTAGTGGAATATCACATGCAAGTATTTTAAAGTTAAAGTTTTCCACATCAGGAGCAAATTGCTCACTCCATCAGCACATTCATGAATCATGTTGTGATGTCGGTACAGGCAAAATGCCTGGAGCTTATGGAGCTGACTCAGAGGTGCCAATAAAGAAGCACATTTTTGTGATCACAATTAAAAATATGCTGAAACAAAATGGACAATATTTATACATAATTCTCTGAGAAATCAACAGATATTATCCAAAAAATCTTGCAATGTTAAAGAAAATTCCTGGATCCAGACCTGATCTGGACCTGCACCAAAACTGGATATCCCTGACCCATAAGGGATCTGAAGTTTTTGTGTAATCCTGCTAACTAACACACAAACGGAGACGAGATCATAGCCTCATAGAGATAATAAATCAACTGTTAACCTCAAAAATATTTTAAAAATGCAAAAATAAAAGGCCTGACAAATCTTCACCAGTCTGTGGTGGAAAACAATGCCTGTGCATATGGGGCTTTTGATTTAACCTGCTTTATAAATCCCATGACGGAGAGGAGAGAGACACAACATGCATACCAGATGTCCAGAATTACAGGAGGAATGTGTCTTGTTTATAGTAGTAGTTTATAGTAGTAACTTTTCTCTCTTGTCTGACCCCTAAACTGCTCTCTCCTCTGTCTGAGTATTTTAACAAAGGCTGGACACAAGCCACAATTTTACATTAAACAAGTTTTTGAAAAAAGTTTACAGTAAATTAAATTGATGCATTCTATGAATAATAATCAATGGATTTATGGTAGGACACAAACAATTGTGATTTATTGATTATTGATTACACAATTAAATATGACATAAAATCAAACACCAACTATCTTGATAATTGACTTAAAAGTTAAAATGCCTTAAATGTTCTTGTCCCTTCATTTAATGATTTTCTAAAGACATCTGAAGATATGACCTTGTGCTCTGGAAAACCATGATGAATTTATCAGTTTGTAGCCAAAACAACTGGTAGGGTTATTGATAATAATTTAGTAAGTTTAAGTGGTCGCTCTAATGAATTAGAAGCATATGGAGACTTTGAATAGACTGCAGATTATGTTCCATAGGCCTGGTTTTGACACAAAACACCCAGATGTCTGCTGCAGCATCTGTTCACTTCCAAAGTCCAGTTCCCTTTGTTTTCCCCCTTGATTTTTGTGTTTATTTGATTCTGAATTACTGGAAAACATAAGGACCACACACACACACACACACACACACACACACACACACACACACACACACACACACACAATTTCAATAATAATCATTAAAAGCACAAGGAGCCTCGTCCCTTCCCACAGAATAAATATTTATTCTTGTTATTAGCAACGAACACACTGAAGACTGATAACACTGTGCTCTCCATCAGTTAGAGCCTCAGGTGATAAACAAATACAGGTGGAACTGTGAGCAGACGTGTGAGAAGAACTGTTTTAAATAACAGGTATAAAAGCTAAACGAACGTGGGCACAGAGAGGAGGTTTCTTCTTCCACCACGCAGACTAAAAGCAGAGGGGATGTTTCCTTTCTTACTAGATTTGGGTAATTTGAGCCAAGTAACCCAATTTAGCTAATTTCATTTCACTTTCTCCCACAGTGATGCTATCTCATGCTTCCTGTTTTTACGAGAAGCTAAAAGAAGTTGTTTCCCTGGTGGTGAGGGGACTGACGTGGCTCTTTTTAGTTTCAGACAGACACCGGCCCATTTTAGGTTTGAAATACTACAGAAAAGCCAAAAATGTCTGGTGCTTGTTAATGTTGCCATGTTGCCCACATGCTCTCTCCTCCTCCAGCGAGGCCTTTCTTGTTCGACCTGAGACCGGATCAACAAAGGATTCAATGTGGAGCTTTGTTTTGATTTGGTACTGTGCCATTCCCATCCTTTGACATTTGAGCTATTTTTTTCCTCATAGAAAATCGCTCACAATGGCTGGTGGGCAGGGTCAGTGTTTGCCCCCTGGTGCTGTGTGGAGCAGAATCCAGCTAAAACACAACACCACTGCACAACCAGACGAACTGGTTGTATTATCACCACTATCCCTCTGATCAGTAGACCCCATTGTGAGCCAGGACAGGAGAGTGAGTCACCACACATGGCCACTGAGGAAACAAAATGGAAACGCCACTGTATTTAGTGTATTTATATTTGTTGAAAGGTTGTTTTTTAAAACCTTTTTATGTTTCAAATCAAAGTTAATTAAAATAATTTGTTAAGTTGTTATTAAGGTGGTCCCACAATTTCTTGTAATTTTCTTTGATGTTTTTTTATTTTATGAAATTAACGATTTTAAGAATTGATCAATTAATTATGTTTTTTCAAATCAAAGTTATTAATTGTATCAATACAACTTGTTTTCTAGTTAGTTTGAACAAACTCAATTAATCTCCATTTTATTAACTGTCATTAACTAAGTAATTTTTAAGTTGGTCAAACGATTTTTTCTTTTTACATTGTACTTCACTGTTTGTTTGTTTTTTAAATACATTATTTAAAGATGCTAGATTAATGTATAACTGAACAGCTGTGTGCTTTACTAATAATTAACCTGAATGAGAAAACATATTATGCACAAACACAGTTAAGAAACATAAAGTGAGACAAGGATTGAGAGGGAAAAGGATGTTGTGGAGCAGCACAGGCCAACCGAGAAGGTTTAAACTCTAAAACAGAGAGACATTTGAGCCGCTGACAAAGGACGGCTGAGGTTTTAAGGAGTTGTTTTAAAGTAGTTGACGGGGTCATGTTGCTGCTTAAGGAGCCATGGAGAGTCCAGGAGAGCCATCAGGGACTCAGCAGAGCGCTCATGTCACGCACAGACCCCCACAACCGTGGGGGAGAGGGGGGGAATACTGGAGAGCCCATGGTCACTGCAGACTTCAGAGTCAACAGGGCAACTCCATCTGCCCTCCACTGGACAGCTTCCTAATCCGAGCTGATTTACAATTAGCCCTGAGGTAAGACCCTGACCTGCAGCTCCGGCCGGAGGCCCCCTGACAGACAAATGAAAAGGGTGACAAGATGTTTCCTCCCTGGTCTCGCTCACAGCTTCGCACTTTCAGTCATTCTCCAAACCCTGACCACAAATCACTCTGCCTGCAGAATCCACTCCGCCTGTTTGTTTTTGTAGAGGACTCTGTATCACCAATTTACTCCCAAAGTTGCAGATGTTTATTCTGCATGCTCTCTGTGGTAAAAATGTAACTGCATTGTTGTCATTGAAGAGTGTTGCACAAACCAAAGTTCTGGGAAACTGAGAAAGTTGTTTCATTTTGATATGAATGAGGTTTGTCAACGTTGCTCAAAAGCCTGAAGAAGAAGTTAACTGCTAAGCTTTATTTTTCCAGTATAATGACGTCTACCAGAGAGGCTATGTTACACACTGTCCCAATGTGGATCTAGTGAAGGTAAAGATCCAGTGTAAGATTTAAGTGAAAGGGACTTATAGTCCTAGTGAGGGTTTCACTAGCTGTGATCATCTAAATTGTATAAATTATTGTTTTTATTACGCTTGAATGGGTGCTTTATATTAAAATACTTATATAATACTTATATTACATCTGGAGTGGGTCCTCTCTACAGAGGTGAGGGGTATTCAGCTGCAGCATGAAACTTCACCATTAGATTTCACTAAATTCTACACACTGACCCTTTAAATGTGGTAATGCACTCAGTGTGATTCAGTGTGATTCTCTCCTTTGTGCTGTATCAGTAGGCTGGAAATGCAGACTCTATTTACTCTGGTAGGCTTACACAGGCCAGACTTAGTTGTCATCAGCTCGGAGGGAAAAGAGTGGGTGGTTAAAGAGCAAACCACGTTGGACTGAGCTGTGGCAGTTCAGACACGGAGGCACACACAGCCGTCTTTACCCATGACAAGTCTGAGAGTCTGCTCATCAGGGCGGGGTCTGGGAAGAAAGGACCTGCGGCACTACTCAAATGGAAGCTGGCCCTGCCAACATAAAGGTCACAGCCGCACACACAACACTTCACTGAGCTGGGAAAACACAATTCAAACAAAGGGTTGGTTATTGTCATATTACACAGCAAGGGCAGGAGAGGCAGAAAAACAAATTTAACAATGATAACTCAAATAAGGGCCAAAAATATGAACGATAAAAGAACAGTTGGACATTTTAGTCATGCTAATTTGTCGTTGTATATTTATTATATTTAAAATACTGGACTCAGAAATGTTTCAACTCAATCGTTTAATATATGACTTTTACAGTTTTAAGGTGTTTTCCCTAGGAAGCATTAATCCTAATAGATTTGCGTGTGCCCGTCTTCTCATGCAACAAGATCTGGCTGCACAATGTCAATACAGGGAGCTGCTCAACTGAAGCCACCACAAAGCGTAAAGGCAGATGTCCAGTTGGATTTTGGAGTTTAAGAGCAATGAAGACAGTGAGGAGCCGGACGAAAACAAATCCATCCGTGAGATGCATGTGAAATGAAGTTGAAATACTGTGAGAATCTCTGAGAGCATTTAATGGCACATCACTGCAAAAACATCCTCTCATACAAACAATATTTATTTAATGTCTATACCAAAATCTGTAGCCACAGCAAAGTATGTTGAGCTGCAGTATGTGTGATGTTTTCATTCATACACCTCATTTACACTGGCTGCCTGCTGATTCGATTTAATACACTGAAGATGTATATGTACTGGATTTGATGTAATTCTAAATAAAATGTACATGTATGTAACTGATCTGGGGTCATTTCTTAATGCAAACATTAATATCTTTATAATACACCAGTTTATAGGGTTCCTACACAATTTAGATTAGTTTCCAAGAATCTCTTACATAAGCAAAATTAGTATTACTGAAATTTCCGAACCGAATAACCGAAATGGAAATCAGACCCAGTATGGACGGACGACTAAAGAAATCAGTAGCGATACCCAGTTTGAGTGCTAAAATGTATTTCCTAATCAAAAAAGGTTTATTTACCTCAATGTAAGTTTGTAACTTAAAAACTACAAAATAACTTTTCAGATTTTTTAGTTCCAAGTTCAGAGATAAATCCTTTTTGTTTCTGAGACTTGAGCAGCTGAAGAATGAAAAGAAACAGTTATGAACCTGGACTTCGAATAAAAGCATTAATCAGCTTTTCCACATCCTGTTTGGATGGAAATCTTCTGACTCTAGCTCTATGCTTCACAGGATAAATGGTTGATAAAAGATTGCCATAACTTGATATGGCTGCTAAAGGTTAGATCTGAGTCCAAGAGAACACTCAGATTTATGTGAAATCTTTATTTTTTTCCTTAGTGTTAAGTAAATGCAACATATTATGTTTCAGCTACACATGAAAAAAACAACACAATTCAGAAAAAGACTTCGGGGATCTGGTAAGAAAGGAAAATGCTGAAAGAGGGAAAAGCTTCAACAAAGGCTAAAGTCTGGAGAGGGTAGAAAAATCTAGAGCCCTGATCCCTGTCAGGAAGTGGAGCCAACGAGGAGGCAAAGAAAACACAATGAATATGGGACCTGGCATGACTTTGTTTTCTTTCGGTATATTAACTGAGCATATTTTATAAGGGAAAGTAATGTACCAGGCCAAGCTGTGCCAGAGTTGGCTGGATATGGTTCAAAATAAATGTCTCCCTCAGAAAAAAGAAGAAGAGAAATAAATAACTGCCTCCACCCTCAGAAACGCCAAGACAGACAGGAAGGGTAAATATGGAGCTGACGTCTACATGGGCGTCTTGTCGGTCGTACAGTTAACACTAGATAATGAGATTACATAAGGCGGGGCTCATCAAGCCAGATGACCTGCTAGAATGACTTCATTCCTGGTAAACGTAAGTGTGAATCATACTCTGCCGATGACAGCATCTATACACACCACACCAGCTTTTTATTAATACAAGTGGCGCTATAGTTAGGATTCCTCCTTTTCCATGATACTGAAACACAATGAGAGGAGACAGGATGAGAGGCTCGGCCGTTGTCGTCACGGGGCATCAGGGACTTCCTGTGTCCTCTTCAGGAAATCGAACACTTCCCTGAGTAATGTTGGGTTTGTTCTGGAGCTGCTATGAGTAATACGAGTGTGTGTTGTTGCACATCTATCTCCCACAATCTGTTTATGTGGATGAATGGATGTGTGTTTTTCCAGCTCCAAGGTAAAACCTCACTGAGCTGAAAGCAGCAGAGCAAACTGTGAGAAAACACGGCCCCCCTTTCTCTGGGCAGACACCCGATCACTGTGTCGCTCTTTTGTGAGGTAACCCGAACCAGGCAATCACAACAAAGCATGAGTCCTGCTGCACCAAAATGCTGGAGGAGCAGGAGGTAGATGCTCAGCGGCCCTCCTTGTCCACGCCTCCTAATGCCGGTCCTTGTTTACAAAGCACATCTAAACAGGCTCAGTTTAGAGTTTGTTTATTGAGATATTAACATAACAGGTAAAGAGATGCACCTCATTTATGTGTAAATGTAGTATCAACGGGCAAACCACATTCTTGACATGTGGATCCCAAAGCATGATGCAAGTGAAAACATTGTAAAACAAGTGATTAGACAACAAAGGTCCAATTATACTGTTTTCTAACAGTAAAAGGTGAAAGGATAAACGTTTGTAAACTAAACTCCTCTTAAACAGGTACAAGCGGATGTAATTTTATAGAAAATTATAGATCACTGCTAAAAATAGAGATATATCCATTACTGATACATTACTGATAGCGACAAATGGAAATCCCAATTTCCGAAAGTCCATCCAAAACTCTAAAACACGATGCGATTATAAATTCACATTGGTATATAACAGAAAAACAGCTAAATGCAAATATTTCTATGATAAATTGCTTAAACAATGAATCACTTATCAGAATTTCTGTTGATTCATTATTGATTCTTGAAAAATCAAAAAACCATATCAGAATTGAGACTGTGAACTTAGTTGCTGTAAACATTGTTATTATTATATTGATACTTATTCCTGTTGCATTATTAATTTTATTTGTGATATCATATATTATTTATTACATCCACCCCTGTCTGTTTGTTTGTTGGTTTGGTTCAAATTTCAGCAAGCTTACGCAAACACTTTGGTGTATATCCAGAATTTTTGTTTTATTCTCTTAACATTGCGAGATGGGGATTTTTCTAAATATTTCTTGAATGGATCTAGATTGTAAAAATTTCAAATATGTTTAGGAGTCATATTTATGAGTGTGTGCAATTTGGTGCAGATATAAATAAAAATCCAGATCTATTGAATTTAAACGTGGTTTCATAAAGGGACCGTTAGGCCTTGGCAGAGGTATTCCCTCTACTAAGTGCCATTTCAGTATTAACATGTGTATTCAGATTTCTTATTTGCGGGGGGAACAGGGGGTCAAACCTGTCCTACCATGTCTGTGATAATGAATAATTAAACTGTGTGAGAGAAACGTGTCTGTTACCCACCAACCAGAGAACACTACCCAGCCAGAGAGAAGCGTGACATTACCATAGATAAGCACAGACAAATGGCCAAGACTCAAGGCTTCTCTAATGGCTGAAACTTTATGTGGCGTCGAAGCTCAAATCATGTAGCGCTAAATCCCTGTTAAATCGGTAAGTAAGGGAAACACAGTTTACAGCTGTGGTGTGATGTTCTCAGCCTCCTCCTGCCCTCATGCTAATCCACCACCTAACCTTCTCTGGCCTGAACACACTCTGAAGCCTCCTTCTTCTCCCATGAACTCACGTCTCCTGGTCTGTGACCTCTGAGTCTCTCTGTTGAGAAAAATAACTTTCCCTCTGGTCTGTTCTTTTACAACACAACCAAATGGACATTCCATGGCCACTATCAGGAAGTTGTGGAAATGCCATTTTCGGTTGATAAATCAAGAACCGCCTCCCACAGCCCATTTGCTAATGCATTTATTTATGACATAGCGGTGATTGACGGCAGTGATAGCTGGGTTCAAGCTAGAGACCATTATCATCACAGTTCTTTGAAGCCCTACCAACAACCACAGCCTGAGATAAAGATGAAAATGTCCTTATAGCTCAAGGTCCCGCTGAAGCCAGATGTTCCTCGAGCTTCAAAAGTGTGTGAAGTTGAAATGCACACTTGTTTACAGGACCTTATCGCTGACGTTTTTCTGCTTCAAAACAGCAGTGACGTGAAACTAATTGGCAATAACTATATTATTCAACATAGTTATTTTTAAACATGTCAAAGTTTCTAGGAAATGTGGACACAAACAAAAGGTATTAGGGATGTGACTTATTAATAAATATGAAAATTGGTCATGAACTGGAAGTATTCCTTCATTCCTGTGCAGTGGCAAACATCCTGTTTGTTCTTCTCTGTGCATCCGTGCACATCCCAGGGAAGCCCCGGCCAACAGATGATGTACACGGGGAATGTCAGGAATGCAGGTACACGAAAGCCTCAATAACTCATGCTGGCCGGGCCCTTTGACACACTGCCCAGTTAAAAAGATGAAGGTCAGCCAAAGAGAAAGGGCAACAACTCTGAGCCTGAGCTGCACAGAATTAAAAGTTGTGAATTAAATGAACTTTCCAAAGATTTATGTCCCTGGTGGTGAAGATAAAGTAAAGAGGAACAAAAACCAAAACACAGTCTGAGTTCACATTAATCACCCTAGTAGTCACACGTCTTTAAAACATCCCCCTTTGTTTCTCAATATGACTTCATGAGTTGAAGTTTCACAGTGACAAGGCAGCTCAAAAAAGAGAAATGAGAAGAAAAAAAACACCAAATGCTATTAGGGGAAGGCATGGGAAACAATTATGTAGCATCACTTGTGTATAGGAGAAGTAGCGTCGGGCCCTGCTGTGTAATATACTGGTTCTCGATACGAGTTTACAGCCGTTTCTCTGGGCGTCAAACGAAGGCACAAAAGGCACCAGGGGATGAGGCCCCCCCTTCTAAAACAACACTGACTGACAGAGTCACCATTGTACTGAGGAGGAAACCACTTCTCCAACCTACAGCCTTGGTGCAGCTGCATTAGAGCAGCATGCAAACCCCCACTGACACGCACAACTGCACACACACACACAAACCAAAAAACACACATATTGGCGTTTATGTGCAAAGATGATCCAAACATATTTTAATTATGTGACTTAAAAAAAGTCAAAACAAATATTACCTGTGCCGTCTTACAGGGCTTAAAGGACTAGTTTGGCATTTTACACTTATTTATCTGTTGCCAAGAGAAAATCAATCACGCTCTCATGTTTAGAGGTTGAATTCAGCTACAGCCCACAACCAGTGAGCTTAGCTTAACTTAGCACGAGGACTTTTTTAAAACTTTCCACAGAATCAGCTGTTTCTCTCAGTATCCGGAGTTTTTGCTGAATTATGCAAATCAGTCATATCGTTAGAGCCTGACATCAGTGCCATCGCCATCTTTTTAAAATATTAAACCACTCAGGAAGAGCTCATGAAGAAATCTCAGACAGAATCTATGTGGAAAGTGGGCATGTTGCATCTGCTCAGTCATGGTCTTTAACTTGACCTTTGCTTTCCAAAATAACTGCATCAGAGACGAAGAGAGGCAGTAAAAGTCACCATAAAGCCTGGCCCAGATTGAGGGGAATTGTAGCCCGAGGGTGGAGGGAGCCAGGTGGACAGCCTTGTGCTGAACCCCCCCCCCCCCCCTCCAACCACCAACCCCAGCCTGCTCTGCTGCTCTAAAACCAAGTTAACCGTGTGCTCTCAACTCCCATAACCCCCATCCTCTTCCAGGGACATGGCGGTGGGTGGCTGAGCCAGATGCACGCAACTCTCAAGTGACGTAACAAACACATTTTCTCCAGAAAAGAGGGATGGCAACGATGATGTTAAGAAAGGGAGCATTAGACATACTGTGCACATAAATCAACTCAAAGTGCCATTAGACAAATAAAAATGATTTAGGTTTGATGTCTAATAAACACATTGCACATCTGGACTCCATTAGTTCCACTTGAGTGACAACTATCAGACACGGCAGCTTTCTTTAGACTTCCGCCGTCAGGAGGCAGTGATGTCATACAGGGTGTGGGAGTCACATCGTCAGCATGTCTGATTTGACTAACACTGACTTAACGCTAACTTCTTCTTCTGTAGTTTTCCCAATATATACTCCAGGGAACAATTAAACATCGGGGGGAAAGAAAGCAAATCTGCACATGATGCAACTCAATGTCAGAGCATAAAAGACGTGGTGCGTCGAGCGGAGTCAGACAAATCAGTAACGATGCTTTCCAGCGCAATGAAGTGGTGAAAATAATCCCATGCTGCTCCCGTAACAGCTCTTAAATATGTGCGCGCCACTTAAAAACGCTGGTAAAGTCGTTACAATTGAGAACAGTGGCAGGCCGCCAGTTGAAAGGGAATTTTCCCTCTCTGTGTTCTCCTGTGGCCTCAGTCGAGACTAGACCGCAGGAATCCAGTAGTGGATTGGTGCACGGGCACTTTGAAAGAGGATCCCGAGCCAGACGTACACCTTTGAAAATGCCACTCACTCATCTCACATCTTTTTCATAAGCGCGGAGTCATATGGAGAAGGTTATTTCATGAGGCCAGACCCACAGTGAGAGTAAGCTCAGGAAATGGGAGCGTCTGAGAAACAGTGAATGATAAGTTCCACTTCCATTTGGAATCAGGAATAAGTAAAAGTTACCAAGGACAAAGAGAAAAGAGCTTAAAGTTTCAAGAGAACACAGCCAGCGAACGAGATATGATTTTAAAGATACAGCATCTATGTTCATCTACCTGTGAGGTTTACGTGGATCTATATCTCTCACTGAACTAACTGCATGTTGTGCACAAGTAGCAGCCTGCATGAACACAGTTCTTATTGTAGAGCGAAGCAACCACAACCACTATTGGCTACAATGTAATTTCCTCAGTAAAAATGAAGACAGGAAAATGCCAGGCAGCTGTTTCCAACCACAAAAGACAGAGCCGAGGCCGTTCCTGACAACCCTGGACAGAAAAGACGAGAAGAAGCGATCTGATGCCTTTACCACATGCTGCAAAAAGTCAGATCTGACCCAGGCACTTTATTAGCAGACCAGCGTGAATCAGACGAAGCTATAACCCAGGGGTCTCGTCCCTCTTTCACCGCCTCACACCATCTACAGTACAGTGGAGCGGTCCTGTTAAAGTCATTAGGCCTGGGATATTACTACACTGGCGAAGGACGCTGCACCATGACATCATTACAGGCTGGTGTCATTCCGGTGGGACGTCTGTGAGCTGTGTCTGTGAGAGAGAGAGAGAGAGAGGGAGAGGGCGAGGGAGGGCAGCCCTGCCACACAGATGTAGACGCATCCATTCACATCAGTGTGCCATCATGCGGCAGGAAACACAGTGGTCACTTCAAAATGAAGTGATGTAAACTGACTATTTCTGTCACACCTTGGACAGAGCACCCAGAAGAATACAACCGCCGCCAGACACTAAAGTCATGGCCTTGTCTTCCTGAAAGAGCTCAGACCTTGAAGACGGAGGCTAACTGATTTACTGCTATCTTGACAGGAGACCACTGTCTGATAAGAACACTTAAATATACAGGCGTGTTTTTCTTTCCCACAAACGTAAAGGAAATCTGGAGATGCTATATTCGGTATAGGCTGGGGTGGGATTCAAGGGAGCTTGAAAGCTTTTCCCAGTCCGAAACAACTGAAATGTTGAGTCTGCTGCGTCTCACACAGAAAATATCTGCTCTGCACGGCTGAACATAATAACAGGGATTGATGTTGTGTTGAAGGGCAAACAAGTGCAGACTGTTCCCGTCTCCAGGCAGACTGAATGTTGATATAAAACCATTTCCAGTCTTTCTTTGAGGAAAATGTGAGGGCTCTAGATCCGTCCTGTGGAAAAACTTTACATTCCCCTAAAACTTTGCAGCCCAGAGAAAGAGACACAACTTGAGCTGTCATATTAGCGTTTGCTGTACAGTACAGTGTATAATTGTCATAATGGCTTAGACTTAGCACAGCGGTCAACAAGCAGGCCTTGAAAGGCTTCTCGCTGTGCTGAGTCTCTTCAGATGGGGGCTTTATGCTGTAGCTGCTGATAGCTCTGGCAAGCAAGTAATGATTTTATTCCAGAAAATACAGAGGTTCCACAAAGTATTCAGGAACGAGCTTCTGTCAGGATCCTGTCTCTTTTCTGCTCAGTACTGTAATTAAGGTCTCAAACTGCTGAAAATCAAGGTCGGGTGTGGTTGTGTTGAAACGTGGAGTGAGGAGCACAAAATAAGCACCTGGGAGAAACCCTCATGCTACTGTTTAACAAAAAAATCACATAAATAAACAGACAGGTCAGGTAGCGCACTCTCTACTATGTGAAATCTGACTGCATGAGTCTGGATGACCTACAGCGTAACAGAGCAACAAGTTGGGAGTGTGTGGAGATGGGAAGATGATTCAAACACAGACTTAAGTCGAATATTCTATTTCAAATATGTGTATGGATTGTGCTATAGAAATGAAATTGATTGATTGACAGAAAAGAAAATCATCAAATCGTCATTTTTGATTTGGCTGGAAAATGCTTAATTTCTTGTTTGACTCATTCATTTAATCACATCAGTAAAAGAGTTTCAGATTAATTTTCTCTTGAACAGAACAGCCAGCCAGCCAGCCAGAGCCAGCCAGATAGGTAGAATGATAGATAGATAGATAAATAGATAGAAAGATAGATAGATAGATAGATAGATAGATAGATAGATAGATAGATAGATAGATAGTTCAGGTTGTCGTGAACAATAGCAGTGTAACACTGATGCTATTCTACGTGGTCACTTGTTGTTAAAAAAGAGAAAGTGTGTAAAGTCCCCTCTTGACGTGGGATGACAGAGTCACTTGACTGAGCTGACTGATGGTAAAAGTGGGTGTTGACTGTGGTTATTACAAAAGAGCTCAGACAGCAGCTCTGCTCCAGCCTGGTGTGTGGAGTAGTACGGAGGGGATGGGTGAGGAGGAAGGGGGAGGTAGGCTCTTCGGGTGTGGGAGTTTTGGGGGAATTCAGAAAATGTTGTTTTCAGATGGTGTGCCTGCAGCGAGAATAAAGTGTCTACAGGCAAAACCCAGGCGGAGAATGTGCTATGATGTTCCGCGCCAAGGCTGTGTACAGAAAAACGTCCTTTCTGCACACGTAGATCCAAACCACACATCCCCTCACCCACCATGCTGTGCTGTGTTTGCCACTTCAGCCAAAAGCTGAGTTCTCCTCTGACTTTGGAGGAGACAAAAGAACCGCAGGGGTAGGAGGTGAGGAGGAAAAGGGGGAGACAGCAGGCAGGGAGGGAGTGAGTGAGGGAGGGGCGGGACAGCAGCACAGGTCCCTTCATTTAAAACATCAGTAGCTCATAATGGAGGATGGAGTGTAAACACACACACACACACACACACACACACACACACACACACATACACTATACAAACAAACTTTGATAATAATATGTTAGCTCTGTTTTAATTTGGATTCATCACTTTATTTTTGTGTTGTCTATACTGTCTCTATTTGTTTTCCTTGTATATACACATTAATTACCTCTGTTAATATTTCATAGTTTCTTTTTCTCACTTGACCCTTTACTGAGTTATCTCATGAGGTGTCTTCAGGTTTTAGCTCCACACAAAATGTCACTGTACCTGCACATGGACAATAACAAAGATCTCTTGATTCTTGAATGGAATCTATATAGGGTGATTTAACAGATGGGCTCAAGAAAAACAGCTAGAAGTAAAAGAAACAAATAAACAAACCTATAATCAATGTGAGATGATCGTTTGTAAAGTTTAAGACACATTAAGGTGATAACAACTCACCAAAACAATGGCAAATTTCTCCTCCAGCTCGTTGGGGTCAGGCATAGGAACCTTCAGGGGCATGATGTGATGCTTCATCATCTCCGACTGGCCGTCCACACTCTCTATGTTACCCATCTTCTCCCTTGTGCCAATCCTTCAACTTATTTCACTCACAATAATAATAATAAAAAATAATCCAAGCTTAAAAATGCAAAAATAGAAATGTCATTCCAAGTATTCCGAGAGTCTCATGAACAATTGAATCCAGATAATCCACTTCTCCAGATGAAAAGCTGACAGCGCAGGAGTCTGCTGTTACTGTCCCTCTGTGCCATTTACGCGTGTATCTCCATGTTGAGCTTCACACTGTATCTCCACTGTCCTCCCTTCAAAAAGCTATTGTTGTAAATTTAAACGAGATCAAACTTTCTCTTCTCCAGAGTAGTTTCTTCTTCTCCGGGCCAATCCATTACTCGCAGATCACGCATCACTCCCAAAGTTACTTCTAACTGCTGCTCAACTTTCTTGGCTGCGACGCGTTTCCATTCATTATTGTTGTGTGATCCTGATTAAGCTCTTCGGAGCTGCCTCCACTCAGAGGGCAGGGTTTCTGCTCCGGTCCCGCCCCCTGCTGAGGCACTCCTGTTGGCTCAAACACCTGTCAATCACCCCCCCCCCCCCCTCTCTCCGCCCCTCACATCTGTAGGCAGTGGGCCCTCCTGCAGCTGGACTGTGAAATGAGGGTTAGTCAGCACTCTAGCGCAACCTGTTGGCGAGATATCACTACGACATGTTAGGAACGTTTTGACCTGAGCTCCTTCAGAATTATTCCTTGTGAGTCCTCCTTAAACACCTCTACTATTTACAGTCACTTTTTTATTGTTTGTGTGTTGCACTTTGTGAGCAGAGTCTATGCTGCAGAGTGAAGTTAAAACTTTGCGTCCATCCTACCTGGTTTATCTGCGGTGAAGATTTCATAGTCAAATGTTTTTCCCAAAATGAAACATATTTGCCTTTATTATAATAGTTAACATGTGTGGCTTATGTATACATTTTAATGATTTTAAAATAAAAGTTAAATTCAGCTCAATGTAAATCATTGCAGCAAAAAAATAATGACGTTGTGCTTTTACTTGGCTTTTACTAAGACAAATTGCTACAAGAGAAAAAACCTTGAATTATCAGGATAATTTGGAAGAGATTTTGACCCACAGTTAATTTAATGTTAATGACATTAAAAATCAAGCCAGACATCCAGTTTGGTTTATGAGAGTGCAAACTTTAATCAAGAAATTCAGCAGCTACATGATGATATGTTTAAATTATGTTGAAGCACAGCAGTTTTCTTCTTCAATTTGTGACACTTAAAAACACTATTTTCTTTCCGTCACCACAGATCAGTGTCCAGACCTCTGTGGCGAGGTGACAGAGGTGATGTATGGAAGTTGTCTCGCTGCTGTTGTAAGAATATTTGCTTGCTTCTAACAACTGTTAAGCTCAAAAGGCAAAATATAAAACATGGCCGGCGGCATCAGCCTGTTGCATTTAGCACGTACAAACACAATACAAACACAAAGAAGCATAAAGAACACCAGCAATGTGTTTTCAGTATCTACAAAGTTTTCTCTTCATAAAAGCACAGTGATTAAGACTCTGCGTACAGACCTCTGTTTACAGTGGTAATGTGAGGGTCTAGGTTTGTAACACTTTGACTTATAAAAGTAACTTTCACAAAGCTCTGGTTAAAACATATAAAACTTCATTTGGAACATAATTCACAAACACTGACAAACTGTGCACAGTTTTGTAATACTTAAGGCAATGATATAAACGTATATTAACAGTAAAAGTATTTTTGGGATCAGTTTGAAGATTGTACAAAATCAAAATTGAAAAGAAATCTGGTTCAGTTGTGTTGGACGCTGTAAATCCTTGAAACATTGTCAAACCACAGCATGAGCCCTTTAGTAAATAAAAGTCAAAGAGGACTTGTACATGCTTTTAAACACATATAAATTCGGTAGATTGTGCAACATAGTTGCATTATTATCAAATATCTATTCAGCCAAAATATTCTACTGAAGAATCTGCGTGGATTCAGCACAGTTAACACTTCGTGGATGAGAAGCTACATGTGAAAGTGTCCTAAATACTGGTGGACTGTGTTTTCATGACGCACGTGTGCCATCTTCTTTTGTTTTTCTTCAGTGATGATGGAAAATTGAATTTAAGCCGAATACACAAACACACACGTCACAGATCACAGAAGCAACACTTATTGTTATATAGTATCGAAGATCAAGCATGGATCCTTCTAGTTGGTCTCTGCTACCAAATCGTACCTGAAAAAACAGAAATACAATTTGTCATATCACTTAGTATTTGCACATACATTTGCTGATAGAATAAATATTGTTGAGTAGCTGTTTTTAAATTATTACCATTGTGTGACACCAGCCTTCAGGTCTATTTGGTCCAAGTCCAGCTGCAACTGAGAGCGACAAGGAAAGAAAAAGATGATCTCCCACATTTCTCTATCTTGATTCTTGTGATAGCAACTACTGTATGTAAACACAAAGACGTTCATGAGAGCTTGAGCAACAACCAGTAGGCGATTTGTAGCGAGATGAGGGGGGATCTCTCTCCTGTATGAGAGAGAGAGAGCTGCACGAACACATAGAAAATGTGTGCATCTTATAGTTAATGCCAATCACAAAATCCCAGGATCCGCAGTTTATTTTTAAAAGCTGAAGCCGCCAGCTCCTGCAAGATTTGCTTTGGTGGGACCCAAAGCAAAACAGGAGAAGGTCAGAGCAGAGAGGTGGTCAGGTGTGGTCGAACGTCAGTCATTTGGAGGTACAAATAATATTCACACAGAGTTTGGTAAAAATCTGTTGTAAGCTATTTTACAAGCACACACACACACATTCAATCAAACACACACACACACACACACACAAACACACAGGGGTGAAAACAACAGGATAAGCACCACTGTAAACTATTTAAAACAAACAAACAAGTCTCTCACTTTAATGCTTGTGTTAATTTGTTCATTCTAACACCCTAATTATCAAATAATTAACAAATCACATACTGGGAACAACTACCTGTATTTCATGTGTGAGTGATCACAGCAGATATTTACCTTGCCGATCAGCTCCCTCTCTCTGCTCATAAAGGAAACGCTGTTCTTCACAGACAGGTCCAGTCTTCTCTGTATGGACTCCTCCAGAGTGAAATCAAAATCAAACCTAAAACAAGACAAGAGAAAAGTGGGAAACATAAATTAAAATACGTTCAAAGCTTCTCTTACTGTCTCGAGTCTCTCATTTGTTTTTATTGCCTTTCGTTAAATTCAGGGTTGAGATCTCTCTTCTTGGTGGCAGTTCTCCTCTTGGTGGTAGCCCTCTTGTCGGGCAGCAGGATGAAGGAAACGTAAGGGTCAGCACCGTCCTTGGAGCAAGCTGCCAGGGCTCTGTGGGCACACAGCAACATGTTTACGGCATGTGATGGTAAACGGTGGCTGCTCTGGGTCAAAAATGTGATCATTAAAGTAGTGTGTGTGATATGGAGACCTGCAGGAGTGAATGGTGATGAAAAGCCGGCTCTCCTCTGTGGAGTAGACTATGGTGAGCTTCACCTGGCTCGTACTGTTTGAATTGTCACTGGCCCTGAAGAAACAACAGAGGAAATGTGATTATTGATTTGTTAATGTCTTTTTATACACAAGCAAAACAAACGCTGGCAGAGAAAAAAAAAGCATTGGAAATCTATCTTTATATATCTTTATACTAGAAAACAGCCAAAAGGAAATCCTGATTTCATGTCTCTGCAGTAGAGGCAGTGAGAACACAGAGGGACATTTGTCCTCATGTGTGCACATGTGTGACTCACATGGAGAATCCACTTCGGTGTCTGAGGTCGAGGTGGGATGGAACCCATCTGGGGATGAATTCTCCGCTGCCCTCATTACCTGCATCACCTGGATCCCTGCGACACACCGCCAGCTGAGTGTCCAAAATCTGCAATCGTTGCAAAAGTCAGCATGAGTGTGCTGACAGTATCTGAAGTACTGCACATCCAATGTTGGACCAAGAGTTAATATTTAACAGTATGCTGTAAACTACAGTATTCAGTGTATTGCATGATTGGTTCTATATACAGAAATACCTTTGAGTAATTCAGTGAAAATACATCACAAACTAGACATTGCTAACAAATGTATTACTGCCTTAGTACCTTGAGTGTGGCCCTCAGCAGGATCTGGCTCTCTGGAAGAACTCCATCCAGACTGAGCCAGCGGTCAAGCACCAAGCCCGGCTCGAGCAGCACCTCCCTGAGAGGAAGAGTCAAGGACCCGAGGCTCTGACCCCAGCTGTGGGAGAGCTGGAAAAAAACACACATATATATTGTAAATACAAAATCATGTTTTTTTCTGTATAAAAGTCATCTGTGTCAGTAAAAGTGGCTTAATATAGAAAATACTGATGATTCTCACCTTGATTGTGAGTGTTTCGTCTCTGGGGTCACGAACCAGGAAATGGAAGGCTTCGTCCCATCGAGGAGACGTGGACCGCTCACAGATCTTGGGACAGAACCAGCAGAAACATTACAACTTTTATCAAGCAACATTTTGTTTGCTCAGTTTTAGATCAGAATCATGATCCTACCTTGGTTTTATATGAGACACCTTTGAGGATAATCTCAGCCCCGGCTTTTGGCTCCTTTCCACCCTTCTTAAACTGAAAGACGTCCACAGAATAATGTAATGCACGGCTACAGAACCACAAACTATTGTACTTATCGTTGGCGTGAGGACAAACACTTAACAATAAGCAACAAATAGAACCCCAAGGACTCATAGATGTGGCCTCACCGGCAGCCCATGGGCACGCTCCACATACACAAATAGCACCGCTGTTGATGGCACAACCTTGTTCTGGTACGACTGCTGCGACTGGTACTGCAGGATCTGCAGGAAATGATGCAGAAAAAGAGGGTAGAGAGAGTTTAAGTAAGAATTACAGTGCAATAATAAATGTTTGGTTCTCTTGCAATACTGACAACAAAGATATAAATAATCTACACAAAGCATTATGCTCACACGCATGCATCACTTTCACAAGCCTCGGAGTGTGGTTAACGGGTAAAGTTGTATTGTTTCCTGTTGATCGTATCGGCCATAGCTACCAAATAACACAGCAAGCACACAAGAATTCTGGGCTCTCATAGTACAAGAGGCATCATTTAAAGGATACATTTGATATTTCCAAACTTGCAATTATCATTCCTCCTGTCCCTGCTGGCTGTACAGCAGTCCACTGAGCAGAATGCACATCATTCTGACAAATCAACAGCTACTGTTGCTGTGTCACCGGACCCAAATAAACCTCCAGAGGCAAGTATACAGTCAGAAAGGAGCCACAGACCATGGAAACACAAAGTGGGGAAATTATTTTTGGAAGAACTCTCAGAAGAATCCATAACCCAACCAAGACCCAACAGACCTCTTATGAAACGATATTAAAATTCATCGGAGGTGGATTTTTATTTCGATCTGTAGCAAATGGCACAGGCTCATAAACATCAGACCCATAAACATGTGTCAGATACAACGTCCTGTATCTGCTGCCAGTTCTGCACCAAAATATAATGTCTTATTTCCTGAGCTCTACCACATCCTTCCTTCAGGTTTCATCGTAATAAGTCCTGTGGTTTTTTCATAGTTCTGCTAACTAACAGACTTACAGACAAAAACACAACCATCCTTGGTGGAGGTAAAAATCCTGGTACATGGCTTCATATGACCTTAACATGAAAACCATCCTATTTAAAGGGAATGAGATCTATAGGTTCAAAAGACTCAAGTCCTCCAAGTCATCCATTATCTTATATTCTGGTCTTCCCACAAGTTCTTTCAGGTAAGAGGTTCATAAAGATCTGCAAAACATACACCTGAATAAATCATAGAATAAATAAATAATGATAAAATATCTCATGAAAAATCAACCTGTTCCAGTCTGGGCAGGTCAGAGACTCTGGGCAGCCACTCCAGCATCAAGTGAACTCGGCCGGACTTCACATCATTTAAGGTGTACCACTGTGACAAGATTGACACAGAAAGGTTACATTTAAATATGATTTTTCAAAGTATGTACTGAAACCATGTAAACTATCTGTCACCCACCGTATCGATAAATTGTGCACTGATAATATCTCGTAGATTGAGCTTGAACCTGTAACAACAGAATTCTAGTTACTTTCCTTTTCATTGACACATTTTCCAGAGCCGTGTAGCTTAAAGCTGCAAAAGATCTGTTTGTAACGTCAGGACACACCTCCCGAGGAAGTCGTCTTGATCGATGTCCTTGTCGAACAACTCAAACTGGATCTCCTGACCAGGAAGCTGCGTCAAAATCACCTAAATCATGGAGAAAAATAAAAATGAAATCTAATCTTATCTCTATTATTTCATCAGAATGGTACAAGAACTAACTAGTTGCGAAGTAAACAGAGGTTGTACCTCATAGAGCTCATTCCAGATGGGATTCAGGTTCTCTTTGATGGTGTGGCTGCGGAAGGTGATACCTGCCACACGGATCTTGACGTAGGGGTCACTCTTCCCCTTCACCATGCCCCCCATGAAGTTGTCCTTGGCTATCAGGTTTTGGGCCTCGACCAGATGAATACGCAGCACTCCCTGTGGGTTCCAATAAGGACAGTGAGTGATTCAACAGTGCACATTTCAGAGATATTTGAGTGAAGTCTGCCACTGTCTGTTTCTGGGTAACTATTCTTTACCTCAGTTGCGAACTCTGGGTCGGGTGTGGTGTTCTGCGGTCGTGTTGGCTGAGGTTTAGCCAGCCCACCAGGCCCCATGGGGTTCAGTTCTGCTGGGATCCCCCCCTGACCCATCCCGGATCCAGAGGATGAAGGCCGAGGAGACGGAGTTGCAGGAGTGGCATCGTCATGCAGCCACAAAACCTAACAGGAGGCAAGTAGGAGGTTATGGAGATCAGAAGTCAAGCAGTAAATTACTGAGTAACAGTCAGTTAGTTCCTTAAACTAAGTATAAGCTTCTGCATTTAAGGATGAACACAGGAGAGAAAATCTAAGTTTCTGTGTGAGCATTTCTCCGGTCTTTTGAGGATCACATGTTCTCACCACAACAGGAAAAGAAACGTGGAGTGTTGATGTTAAGTTTCAATTTCTGTGTTAGGGTGAAGTTCAGTCATGTGAATGTGAGTCAGGATAAAAAATTCACGAGGAGAAAATAATTATTTCAGGTCTAGTGATGCACATTGTGACGTACGTGTTTACATGCAGTACATGTACTTCAATAATATCGTATATTTGTTTCTCTCTATAGCCGTTTTCAGGCATGACCTCCAGAAAATGACTGGACAATTGGGCCTGGATATGTTGCAGGGTTTAATTTCACATATGAAAAACTCAGCAGGTGATTGTCTGGATCAGACGTGAAAATCCAGAAAATCTCTGGAGCGTTCAGATGAAGGGTGGCGTCTGGGTAAAGCATAAAGATCAAAATGTATAAATTCTATCCAAGTTACAACGTGTCTGACAAAAAGGCCCTGCGGAGGATATCGAGGGGAGCTGGGAGGTGTCACTGGAGTCTCCCTACCCCCTACCCGACCTCTTTCAAAGCCACTGAACATTGTTAGAGACTCCTCACACCCACTTCATAAACTTATTGAACAGCTGCCATCAGGGAAAAACGGAGGAGCATCAAAACAAGAAGCACCAGACGACTTCCTCCCACAGGCTGGTGGGCGGGTAAACTCATGACTCTGCACTAAGTTTGCACTTTACCTCACACACTGTACATCCACTTATTGGGCACTGCAGCCACTTTATATTTTAATATTTCAACATTTTAAATTCACATGCTCTTTTAAGATGGACATTGTATCATTAACAAACATTAACAAAAGATATGACTCAGGGGCAAAGTGTGTTTTTCATTTTGCTTTTGTTTGTGTGATACTTTAGGGATCCCAGGGTAAACAGAATTTCATTCTGCCTGCACTACTGTTGTATGTCTGGTTAAATGACAATAAAGTCTGATTTGATTTGAACTTCCCCTGTGGGAATCACACGTTTTTGTTTACAGCACATTGACGCCAGCTTCAGCCCTCATCACCCAAAGCTCTTGAATCTGTTTGTGTTTCCAATCACACATCTTCTTCTGCATCTTCTACACGTATCACACCTCTCATATCCTGAGATACTAGTTTTTTTCAGTTTTGCATCTGTAGTTAGAATCTTCATTAACGTGTCCACTCAATCGCAATTAATTCTCCCGAGGGCTCATCTGGAGTTCAGTGCATGTCTGAAAGCAGCTTATGTGATATGATCAGAAGGATTTTCTGTCACTGGTCGACAGATACACAAAAAGGTTAGTTTAAATTTGATATCTCTACACTAAGGGTTGTCACGAGTGAGGTATTTGAACTCAGTGGAATAGATGATAGCTTCAAAAGGCCAGTGGGTGCTGGTAGGATTTCAAAGTCTTCAACAAAGATACTTCAGCTAGGTTCTTCACATCTTATTTAGTCACTAATTCCCAACACAAATGTTAAAAAACCAACCCGTAACACTATTTTGATGTATATGCGACTGGCTGAACCAGAATTCTCCAGCTGGAACCACTGGTCCATGGTGAGTTCAGGGGTCGCCAGAATACGACTCAGAGGGATGGACAGGCTGCCCAGGGACAGAGTGTGGTCATCATCTTTGACCTGATTGAAAGAACAAAAAGCACACATTATTTATATATATATATATATTATAGTTATAATGCAGAACATAAGGGAAGATAGAAATCTTCAAGGGAAAGGGCAGCAAAATAGTTAAAAAGAGGAGAAATCAATTTACAGAAAAATAATAATAACAGCAACAACCCAAGTGAAAATCATTATTTACTGTTCTAATCACTCTGACACCTCGGGAATAGTTGTACACAAAACTTAATTGCTGTGATTATTACTCGTCTAATGACTTACTTGAAAGTCGATGTCTTGTTTTTGAGGATCATGAATAAAGAAGGTGAAAGCATCCTCCCACACAGGGCCGTTGGTCCCATAACAAGTCTGCAGAGGAAAGTTAAAAACAATTATTATGTTCAGTTTTATTTGAGCTACTTAGAATTTTTTTTATTTTGATTTAGTTTTATTTTTACCTTGCTCTCTTTAGTTGTATCCTGAATGGAGATTTGCACTATTGGGCTGGGGTCCTTATTGCCTTTTCTCATCTGTAACACGATAAATACGACATGAGTAACAAAGCAATGTTTATGGTGCACCACACAACAGCATCTTAAATGGTTAGAATCTTACAGGAAGGTCGTGTGCTTGGTCGAGATAGACGGCTAAGATAGCGGCTGATGGAGGATCAGCCGTCTTACTGGTCAGATCCTGGTTCTTCTGGATCACCTGGGAGAAGAAGAGATGGAGGCAAAGTTTCAATTTTACTACTTTGATAAAAAAGAGGAATGGAGCATTATTGATTTATTGTTTGACAGTTTTGCATTGGCCTTTTTTTATATATTTTTTTTATGTCAGAGGAAACACGGAATGCATGTAAATAATTATTAAAACCTTCGAGTCAAACCATAGGGGCAATTGTGGATTGTTTATACACACATTTTTGTTTTATTCTGACTTTGTTCCAGATTTGGTTTTGTGTTTTATGTTATGTCAGTCCATAGCTAATTTCTATTGTCAGGACAAAGAGATTTTTTAAACCTAATTTAGTTCATCTTTCTGGTTGAATAAAGCTTAAACAAAAAAATGTAATCATAATAACAACACTGATACATATTAACATTTAAGTACATTTCCATGAGAGGACCTTTAGGTTATTTAGCTGCAGACTCACCTCACTCAGTCTGTCAGCAGAGGACAGCAGAGAGAGCCACTCCAGACGGAGGTGAAGGCTGCCGGATGGGACGTCCCTCAGATTGAACCACTGTTTACAAAAACACAGAAGGGTTATTAAACGCAATTATCACATTTTTTTCCTCATCTGACTGAATTTCTTTGAGCCTGGACAGTATTTGAGGAGAGTGAGATCAGAGCAGATCACGAGGAGGCGCATGGGATCTGCAGTGTCACATGCTATAAGGATTAGAGCAGTTTCACTCTGATATTTTCCAGGACTAAAAGAATACAATAACTGTTTGCTGTTTAAAAAACAACAAAATGTGCTGGATCTTAGTGCTGCTTACATCATCCACCACTCTGGCCTTCTTCACGATATCAAGGTCCACCTTTACCCTGAGAGAGAGAGAGATAGACATAGAATCAATGAAGTCATGAATCTACAAGGTCAGGGATTTTGAATTTCAACAGAATCGTGGCCCAATGTGTGAAGAGCAGAGATGGACATGGCATGAAAAGCACAAAGAGACCAAGTAAATGAGAATGAGTAAGCTACCTCCCCAGGAAGTCATCCTGGTCGGGGTCTTTGTCAAATACTTCCACTTCCAACTCCTGACCAGGTACTTCATGGACAATCACCTGACACACAAACATAAACACACATACACACAGACACACACACATAAATGGACAAAGACACAACACATACAACAAATATACAAATAAAGATACAGCCACACACAACACCGTAAAACAAGGGCATGCAAACAGAGTCACAATGACTTTTCATTTTTGTGCTCAGTAAATTTATATTTCCAAAAGTGTAAGGAAAAAACACAAATGTGTCTCTGAGAAAAACAGTATTTGCAAAGACCTTCTTATCTCAAACTCAGCAGCTTCCTGTTACCAGAGAAGAAGATAAAATCTCCACAAAACTGTTTATCTCTGAAGTGCCAATTAACTACCAAAGACTTTGTGCAATCTCTATGAAGCAAGGACACCAACACGAGCTGTAACTGTTAGCACACAAACTGGTGGAAAGAGCAGCACCTAAGCTAAACCATTTATTGTTTTTTCAGCTTGCTTCTCCTCCCTACACCAGCCGCTCTCACCTCGTACATCTCCCTCCACTGTGGGTTCAGGTTGCTGTCTACGTGATGAGAAGTGAAAATCTGGGTTCCGACGCGCAGAACGGCGTAAGGGTCCGATTTCCCATCGATTAAGCCTTTGATGACTGTATCCTTGGCAGTCAGGTCCTCAGCCTCCAGCAGATGAATACGGACAACTCCCTAGGGTTGACACATACACACACGTGCATGCACAGACAAAATGTGAACGTGAGTGGAATGTCATTCACATTGGGAATTTGCTGTATGACTTTCAGGCTATGTGTTCTGCTTGCAGCTAATGTTGCCAGAGGGAGCTACTTCAGTCAATGTGGGTCAGCGTTTTTTTCTTCAGGCCATTCACACAGGAGACAGTTACCCTTGGGAGAGGGGAGCGGAGCTGCGCAACGTGCAGGTCAGCCACCAGGGGCACAGTGAGACGGTTGGGGAGCACCAGGTGGGAGGCAATTGCATCCATTATCATAGTGTCCGACATGGCACTGCAAGTGAATGCAAGGGTGACATTGGGGACACACAGGGAAGGGACACAGACAAACAAACAAAGGCTATATACTACTACTGACCACATGAACGTGCATAAATGATCTGCAGGTTCATGGCAACAGAACCAACAGGAAGCTCCTCTGATCTAAAGAAGATGTTATCCTGTGATCCTGTTAAATGATGTTTGCTAATGGAGGAATATAATCATAAAATTAACTGTCATTGAAAGTATTGCCAGAGGGGACTGATATGTCAGTAACACGCTTACACCACTGACAATGCTTTATAATACAAGGATTTTAACACACATTGTGATTTTACATAATGACTCACAGTATTACATTTCCAATACAAGCACATCAGCCCAGCAAAAGGTTCTGGCAGAGAATTGCACTGTTAGAAAAAAACAAAACCAACAATGTGTTTCAATACTAAGACCTGGTCTGTCTATGTTACTGAGCTCCAACCTCTTTTGTTCCAACTGAATGAGAAAAAATTAGTTTTTAAAAAAATTAAATTTAGTTCTAAAAATGCTCAGTGATCTTCTAACCTGTGGAACAGCTGATTGAAGAAAACAGTGCATTTTTGGGAACTATTTTGGGATGTGGACAAATATTTAGTGTATTAATGCACTAAGATGTTTTATGCAGGATAAAGTTCAACACTCAGCTACATCAGACGTCATTATTTGTCTGTTTGATTAGGTCTGTGTTGTTTTTTGTTTTTTTTACAGGATTTCTTGACACAAGCAAAATCAACTTCCTTTTAGCTTGTGATCACACAGATCTGTCAACGAACAGAGAGAAAGCACTTTTCTAATATTATAGATTCTCTGTGATTATAGTTGCTGAATAAAATGTAAATTATTTGCAGTATCAGTTGGAACAGTTCTACAAAGTGCAGCCCCCAAACTTTTCTGCAGCATCACAACTGAAACAGGCACTTCTCATTAAAAAATGATATTCAATAATATGACATCAACTCACTTCAGTCCGGGGATATCCAGCAGGTTGGTCAACCCAGTCCAGTTGATGTCCAGTTTCTACATACATCAGATATACGATTCAGATGCATGTAACGGAAAATAAATAAGGACTTAATGTAACGCAGTGGAAAGGGAGGAAACACTCACAGGCCTGCGAATGAAGAACATTGTGATGGCTCCGACCAGTGGCATATCTCCAATCAGAGGCTCGAGGATCACACGCAGCTTCCCATGGAGCTATGAAGACAAAGATTTAACTGCAAGATTAAACATTACTATAACTAATAATGTACAAATATCTCCTTTATTCTTCTTACCTGGATTCCTTTCACTCCGGCTTTGCAGAGGTACTTCTTGATTTCAACATTGACTTCGACATCACCGGCATAGCTGCGATAGAAGAGCAGTGACAAGTTCAGAGACACAAAGTGAAGCAGTTGATACGAGTTACGATAACGCTGATCTCTTTTTTCTGCTGAGTAAATATTGATTTGATGTGATAGATAACGACAAACCCTCAGGGCAGACTCACAATACGTGAGCGACAAAATAAAACCAGGTGAAAAAAGTGGAATTACCTCAGCTGCAAATCCAACATAACTTGTCTCTTATCGTGTTCCGTGTGAGCCTTCACACCAGTCACCCTCAGAGCCTGTGGACACAGCAGCTGCTATTAAACAAAGCAAACAAAGACTGGCAGAGACATTAGCAAAGATTCACAGGAAGAAATCCTGCTCTTTCTGCTCATAATGAACAGGAGAGCAGAGTAGTCAAGTAAATATTACTCACATCAAGCCCTGCTGTATTTTCTTGTTGATGACACAAAATAAACGGTTGCTTTTATGGCTGACGGTTCCCTTACCTTCTCTCCTAGGTTGACCTTGGTGAAGTTGAGAGTCTGCAGATGAGTACTGGATGCACGGATCGCAGGAGCAATGGTTTCCACCAGCAGCTTCTCCAGAAACTGGCCTATAAAGGGCCAAGCCTGCTGCAGGATCTACATGACAGAACATACAGGCATTCATTATTTTCAGAAAATAGAAAAGCTACCATGCACTTAGCGGTTCCTTACTTAGAATGTACATCGGATAATCATTAGTGCATTTCATATTTGTATCCATACTAAATTAATTATGTGGGTAACAATTTGAGTTACCCTTCCCTTGGGGTTCAAAGGCTTTTTGCTGAAGGTTTATCAGAAATCCATCAAGTAGAGGATTGGAAATTAAATTGAAGTAGCTCAACCGTCAATAATTCAGCGAGGGTGTTTATCAAAGACATGAATCCAGAACCCTGCAGTTATTAGTCATTTTGGAAAACATCATTCAGAAGAACAATTTAAAAGAATAAATGATCAGCAATGCTTTGATTCATTGGTCTATAATTTCCCAGGAAAGAACAATGGTATTGGGCCTTGATTAGATGGAATTAATGAATTACAATGAATTGCTTGTGTAACCTACAGAGTGCACAGCAAGTCAGCAAAAAATGCAAACATGACATATTTCTCTAAAGGAAAGCATAGAATTAAACATTTCTACAGAACAAGGTCTCTAATATTTGATTCATTATTAAGCAGTATTTACATGGGTTTGACCTGAGAATATTTTTTTCTTACAATTAGTTTGAAATTGGACAGCTGCTACCAGGAATCTATGATATTTTAGAAACTATGGATCCGTGAAATTAAGTATTAGACCAATGCATTTGATTTAATCTATTAATTTACACCGATAATCTAATAACTGGTGAAGTGAATCAGTGTGTTAGTGTTTTCACCCGATGCAGCCACAGCCTCGGGCTTGTGTTAGCTTCAGCATGTCAGTGTGAGGTGTAAAGAGTGGGGCATCCAGTCCTGTCAGCTGCTGTTTACCAATCCTCTGACCTCCACCTAAACCAGTCATGGGACTGGTGATGCGAAAAAAGCCCCTTCGTGCCTTATACATTATTTACGGCACAGTTATGAACATGCATTTAGGAATCCGTCTGTTTAAAATTGCCTTCTCCATCTAAACCCACCTCATGTCACAGTGAAATTTTATTCGGTTTTAATGTGTTATGATGTATACTTTTAATGACTCTATTTTAATGTATTTCTTTTTAATGTTTCGCTTTTTGGTTTTAACTATGTACGGTGTCCTTGGGTGACAGAAAGGCGCCTTCGAAATAAAATGTATTATTATTATTATTATAAAGTGCAGCTGACAGTGAGGAGGGTCAGTGTGAGCAGCTGGGTCACACGTCAGGAAACCCACAGGAGAGACATAGGCTGGTTGAAAGATGAGCCCAGCAAAAAGCCATTACACGATCTGGGCTTCTGTCACCGAGTTCATTATGTTTTTTTTCCTTCAGAAGGGCGATTCGCATTATTAGTATTCACACCCACGCTCGCTCCGTGCTGATGAGAAGTTACTGTACTGACAGAGAGACTGCAATATGATCTGATCCACTCTCTCCATCTCTTAATTACACCAGTAGATTTTCTGCTCCGATGGAGAGAGGCTGCAGCAGGAGCCGGGTCACCTCAAGTCCACACTAGTGCTCTTTATGTTAATATAAAATGTGAGCCACTGAAGCTCCTGATGCTGGAGAGACTCAAGTGACTCATGGACACGTTATCTTCAAATCATGTGTTGTTTCCTTTGCTCTGCTGAAAGTTCAGCTAAATAAATTAGAGCTGTCCTTGATCATACAATGTGCTGCATTGTGAACTAGATAATTTTATTTTAAAAAGTTCCCAATATAAAAAAATACATCTGCACACATGCAAAGTCTTATGGGGAAAAAAAACGAACCTTGTTGAGCCACTCCACCTTTTCCACATCTGGAAAGTTGACCTGTGGACAAGTAAAATGGGTCAGGCATGAACTCAAATATGACAGGGTGGTGTAAAATGACATCGAACTACAAGAAAAGTACATAAAATACTTGAGATGTTTTTATTTCATGGACCCGATATTTTTCCTGGGTATACTTTATTAAACTTCTACTTTTCTCCATATATTCCTTATGTCATTTTTAACCACAAGGCAGTATTTCTAGGAGCTCTACTTGTTTTGTTTTACTAGTTAAATATATATCTGTTTGCACCCTGTAAATTAGAAGTATAGAGAAAAAATGTCAGGATGCAATTAACCACACTCTGCAAATTAGATTTTCCTCCAAACCACAGAGGCTTGAGATCTCAGATTAGGCCTATCTGCTCAAAAAACACAAACTGTCTCTCTATCTCTCTCTCACTCTCTCTCTCTCTCCAGATATGGTGGTCGTGGTCGCTGCCTCTGCTCTGCTGTGAAGGATGTTCATGAGTCATCACGTTTTTCAGATTCTTAGAGGCAGGATAGCGAGAAAGGAAAAGGAAACGCTCAGAGAATCTCTATTATTGTTGTCATATATAGACAAGCATTTTGCAGGAGCCGTGTTTTAACTCCTTCATGCTACAAAGAGCTCATCTGACATGTTAATTCACTGTAGTGTGGCAGCAGATCAGACTAATCTCCCTGCAGGCACTGCACAGAGGAAATGTCTGAACATGTGGGCTGATCTGGGACAAACACTGTGCAAAAAGGGTCCTGCATTCATTTCATCTGAGCGTTGCAGTAAAACACTAGTGTCACTGTCTTTTGTGAATTCACTTTCTGAACAAATAGTCTAACAAGTGCTTGCTAATGAGATCCCTGTATTTAAAAGCATATGCAATGGGATAAGAAGAAGCTGAGGTGCAGTTCAACCTGTGACAGATGAGACAGGTGATGTGCATTGGTGTGGGCATGGTGGGTCAGCTGAAAGTGTGGCTGGGTCCTTACCCATGGTGACAGATCCATTTTGGTTCTGAAAACCTTCTGGGTGATGAATTCCCTCTCGTTCTCCAGTAGGTACATGGCAGACTTGAGCCTGAGCTTCTTCTCCAGTCGACCGTGTTTCCATCCCATGTAGATCATCAGCCCGAACAGGACCAAGCTGATGTTGAAGCCGTAATATCCGGCCAGGTACACGGGCAGGAGCGCAGCCAGGCATTTCCCAAACGACCACAGCACACTGGCCGCGCGCTCACCGGGCAGCTGCTCCGGTGAGGCCGGGGCTGCGGCCACCGTGCCCGGCTCTGCTTTGGCGACTGGCATCGCTTGACTTCGCTGGATGGACCTGGCCTTCTGCTGCGTCGCTCTGCCTCTGTGACTGGGTGGCAGTAGCCAGTGGGGACTTACCACCGAGGTATTATGGAAACCATGGAGATGTCATCGATGAAGTGCTGGTTTTGGAATCGATTGATTAAAGCATTATCACGGGTTCTTCTCGCTGCCCCCTCCTCCGCTCAGCTCCGCAGGGCACCAAAATGAGCTATTCCGTGTTCCATTGACGTGTAAGGCTCCTCTGAAGGCAAGGACCAGAAGCAGAGAGGGCGGGCTCTGCTCGAATCCCTCCTTCAACATGAAGTCCTGCACGCATCTAAAACCTTTTCACTTGTGGCGTCCTGCAGGGAATCACACAGTCACAGCGTTATGTGCACAGAGGACGAATATACATGCAAAGCACACTACGGGACCACTGCGCTCAGATTACTGTAATTACGCACCGGCTGCTTAACCCGTTATTTAAAATCCGTCTTCGTGCGCAAGCGCTCATGTCCACTGCAGCAGCTGAGCATCAACAGGTTCACTGACAGAAAAGGTGCATCAGCTTCATCCTCTCACGTCTATCAGCCACCGAGCTGCTCACTCCTCACCAGAGAGGATCCAAGCCGCTGGGGTAGAGTCGTGACAACTAGAGGATATGCGCCAGTTGGCCACTTACGCAGTGTTTACGCACCACTACCATGTAAACCTAGATACACTGAGCACTTACAACCTAATTGTCATTCAGATGCGTTTTGTCTCGCGGTGATCCACACGATTCTCTCAGCTTGATTTATGCATTGCAAATGTAACAGAGGTTGACATTGCTCCCCTGTTACCATGCAGGCAGCTGCCAGTTAGCTGTGGGCCTGTTTGCTCCCAGTCTGATGATCCTTTATGTAAACAGACGAAGGAGAGAGAGTGAGAGAGAGAGGAGGCATCCAGCCAGTCAGGCAATAATGATCAGGTCCGACTACAGTAATCCAAGAATTTGTTACAGGTTTATAACTGACCTTTGAGCATAAAAACCAAATAGAGAGGTAGCAAAGCATATTTTGTTATCAGTGACATTTGAGGCAAACAAATTTATGAAATGCTTTTGAAGTATCCATGTTGCCATTACTCAAAGGTACTTCTGCCTATACTTTAATTTAATTGTCCTTATTTCCAGGTAGGTTTGTGATTCCAACTTATACATGAACAAGGACAATTCAAATATGTAAAAATATTTAAATTTGATATTTTGTACAGTCCCACTCACGTTTTTTTACATTTATACTTAATTCATTCACTCTGTAAAACTCTTATCATCAACTATATATTGACATGTAGGGCCCTTTGGTCCTTAGCTCACCTGCACTATAAGTGGATTTTTATTAAGCAGCTGTCTCCTCCTAAAAATTGAGGATTGATTTTAAGATTATTTTAATGTTTAAAGCTCAGCAGGATCTGGCCAACCGCAATTATCTCCTTTCACTCTAAACTGTGATCCAAGATCTTCCAATCACAATTACAGTTCAGCTTCTGGTAACCAAGGTTGTCTTGGCTTTTATAATAAGGGCTCTTTATGTCCTTGCCTCTTTCAAAGGTTTCACACACCTGCTCAAGTCATGGGGAAGAAACTGCAATATTTTTAGAATGCAAATTTGCCAACAACTTCCCTTTAGGTTTTTGTGTCTGCAAGGCAAGCAGGTTCAAAGTGCTAAGCGCACTCTTTGGGTAATTGAATAGGAAGTACAAACAGCAATTATGCATTTTTCAGCAAACACATTAAACTTACATTGTCAAATCTAAAAATTAGCAACTAAGACCTAATCAGATGACAGAAGCCTTGAAACGTATATTGATTCTGGGCATCACAATGTGACCACATTTATACTTATGGCACAATTATTGGTCAGCAGTGCACTCTAGATATGAAGCTATGGTTCAGATGTTTTATCATTTAATACTTCAGTTATTTTAACTACTGGTTTCATTCCTTGCAACATGAGCTTTAGCTGCCATATTTAATATTTTAAGACCAAATAACTTCAGTAACAATGAGATGTACTTTTAATTATAACAATCTGCAGTTTTAGGTGGTTGAAATTAGCTCAGCTTTTAATTCAGTTCATTTGAACACTAGATGTGAACATTACTTTGTATAATCACACTGCTCAACTAAGCCTTTTCACTGGAGCTATATTGACCGTTGTAGGACAAGCAAAACTGCATCCATTAATGTAACAATCTCTTAAGTTATTTACAGGACTTCCCGAGGCTGTTTAAAAAAAAATCTGAAACAACAAATTGTTTTTTTTTTTAAACCAAAACCTTTAATCAAAGACAAAAACAAATGAAAAAAGTTGAGGAATTAAGAACAGGAGTTCAGAAAGTCCCAGTGGAAAAGCCTGACATCCAGGGGTCTTGGATCAGCTCTGCAGCATCAGGTCGATTTGGACACCACTGGCTTCAAGACAAGAGGGGGGGGGGTCCTGGGTCTCTGGCTGTGCTCTTCTAGTCAGCTTGTTTGAAACATTGGAAGTCACAGCCATGGCAGAGAAGACAGTTTACTTGGACCTCTGCCTCATCTTTCTCCTTTTGCGCTTCAGCCTGCAAGATGATCACAAGAGCCAGTTAGACATCACGACACTGGACAAAGGAAGATTACTAGAGCTGGGCCATAAGTCAATAATGCTTTGGAATGAAGGTTGAGGTTATAAAGTCTGTATGAGCAGAGAATGTCAAAGACTTTGACCTTGTTACAGATGAAAATTGTATTGCCGTTCCTAGTAATGCTTAAATTGACAAGCCTTAATTAATACTGTGACTTTACACAGATATTATTATTCTAGTTCATAGGATTGAAATGGAAACTCAGTAAAGGAAACATGAACAAATTAGATTTTGGTATAAGTCAATATGATCTCGCACTGAATGGTGTATTAACCATTTGGTTACCATTTGTATTTGGACAATTGAGCATTTACTCGAACATCACGATGTTATGTGACTGCGACAGGACTTTTAACATTTAGGATCATTTCAATAAAATCTAGAGTTGCAAACAGAAGACGCATGTTTCACAATCTTACCTGCGCATGCGCTTCTTTCTCCACTGTGAGGGGGGGAGAAAACATTGAATTACTATGCGGTTCACGTCTATTTATGTCAAAACTCATTAAATAAATACAACTGAAACAAGATGAGACTAGAATGAGTTAAGCAACAGATTCACAGGCTAACTCTCGTGAACGTGCTGTTTCGGCCCTGCTAGCTAGCTAACAGATGTTAGCGTGACTACAAACTGCAGATATCGTATCATAGACACGTTCGACACTAACCTTGGCTCTCATGTCGAGGAGTGGAGGCTGAAAACAGAGCGGCACATGTGGAGAATTAGTTCGATTGCTTTCAAAACAAGATGATTAACATGGATTCTGATGGAGACAGCAGAGTTCCAACTTACCAACCGCTAACACACCGTCTTCCTGGAGGACGTCACAATCACGCGACGTCGTATTTATAGGGGTTGTGACGCCAGGCTTATTGGATCGCAGTGAAACATGGGAAATGAAGTCTTATAGAAGATAAACGCATCATGAAAACACGTAGTATTATTCCACTGCAGCTTTTAAAGTCCATCGTTTCAGAAACTCAGTATTTCTTGACCCATGATGTTATTTATATAGAACTATTCCTTATACCCTTTATATTTATATATCATTACTCTGTATACCCTTTAAACTTATAATAAAGTTTATTCTTGTAGTTTTATTTCCCCTTATATTTTGTAGACTTAATAGTATATATATATATCTATATATATATAGATATATATAGATACATACACACACACACACACACATATATATATAAATATGCAAGAATTCCCTACAGGATTAATAAAGTCCTACCTGATATTATCTTTTTTTAAATCTTGTTTTATCTTATCATATTCAAATAAAGAATTACTCATGAACTGAATTCATGTGATTGCTGATACAGTGTTAATTGATATGTTGACTGTGTGCCCCTATCTATCAATAATACCAATGATAATAAAACAAATAATATAAATATTATTAATAATAATAATCTGAAAAGAGGCCTGTACATTGAGAACCTACACTAAAATAAAGACAAAAGACTACTAGCATTACACTTTTTTGTGATCTTTTTGTTTGTTTTGTGAGCTCTGTGACTTTCAGACATTAGTGGTCACATACAGAGTGTGTGGAAACCTCTTGGTCCCCCAGTCTATATCCAATAGGCCTGTTTAGTAGTTCAACTATGCACAGTAGCAATTTAAACCCCATTCCAGTATTTCTAGACTTAAATTGCTTCAAGTATTTTAAAGCCAACAAGAAATTAAATTCATTAATTAATTTATATGGTGTCTTTGAGCATAGTTAAAACCGTTAAAGCGTAAAATGAATTGATATTACAAATAATCAGTTATTTGAATAGATCAATCAAAATAGTAGCAAAATATCTCTTGTTTTCTGATTATAAAAAACTCTTCTCTCCTGTCACCCTCTTGAGACGACAATCAGACTTTCGTAGTTAACAATGGTACTTGATAATATGCACAGTATGCATGTGTTTCACTTGGAATAATTTATACATACTACTGCCTCTACAGTTGTTTGAGAACATTGATCATATACACTCTGTATTAGTTATTCATATTGCAGAACCACATACACCTCAACTGGTCATCTAACATTTCAATAAACCCGGAGTCTCAGTTTCAGTTCTTCCCGGACACCCTGCAGCGGGCCAGCGTCAATTAACAAGTTCCTGTGTAGTTTTTTATACCGAGGGTGAATAGTCATTGAGGGGGACATGAGATCCAGGACACAAATTGATGCTTAAAATCATGATAAACACAGAATCATCTGAATACACACAATCCCAAAAAAAACAGAGACACAAATGATGTCAGGTGGCTTTTTAATGTTTCCAAAAATAGTCTCTGAAAGTGGGATTTGTTTTACAAAAGTATCCATATATTTAACAGGTATGGAATTCTTATGTAAACACAGACTGTCAGACTCAATGGTGGCACCAGAAGACTGAATGCTGAACCCTTGGCAGAAGTTACACCATCCACAAGTGAGAAAGGATCATTCTTATTTTACTTGTTAAATTCCTCAACTGGTAGAATGTAAAATGACAGTTTTAGAAATGATTAGCCGAGTAAACTACATCAGAGGCCTAGAAGTATACACAGTGACTAGGCTTAAGCAGGAGCAGTACAAATGGGGTAATTCGGCTGCACTGAATAATGTTGAATTAGTGAGGTCATTAGAAATTGTGTGAACGTTAGAATATCAGGGTTCAAGTATGGTGTTCCATTTCTTTCTGTGACAAGTTATCACCAATAACTTCAGGCTTATGACCTCAAGGAAGTTATCCAAATGTCACACAATTACACTGACATGATGTTCATCATCCTTGGCCGCTCTGTCAAACTCATTATATTCTCCATTTCTTTCACTACAGTTAATGTGGAAAAACGGCTCAAGATCAGTCGAATGGGTAAATGTTCCAGTGAGTAAATGCCCTTGCAGCAGAGCTATGTCCACTATCAAGACAAAAGCCTGTCTCAAGGACAGTGAGATTTACTAGGGACGTGTGTGTGTGTGTGTGTGTGTGTTTTAAGTGGAGTGACAATTTAGGAGCAGCATCATCCCAGTCTGACATCAGTTAGATTCAGAGGTATTCACAGCGGCTACACCAGCAAGTGCCTCGGACAGCTGGGACAGAAGGATTTGTGACGTCTGTTCTTTGGGTCATCAGAGGTCTGTCAGAATTTCTTGGAGAGAGAATCTATTCTGCAGCTTCGGTCTCCATCGCCTGTCCTGTCGCACTCTCAACGGTCTTTGAGGCCTTTAAAAAAAAAAAAAAGTAAAGACTGAAATTAGTGGATACATTTGGATCCTGTATTCTTGTTTGTTTATGAAACATTGCGTCGTATCCCACCTTCTTCTTCTTCTTCTTCTGGGTCTTGCGGCTGGCTGAACTTTGAAGCAAAGCCTTTATGGGAGAGAAAAATATGTAATGACCTCATGGAGTATAACAACATGCAAAAGCCGTTCCACTAGTCTAATATTTCCTTTTCAAGTAGAACAACAATATATTCATAAACCATGCTTTACCTTCAGCTCTGGGTCCTCCACCTGGAGCTCAGACTTGTACAGCTCTGGCTCAAAGAGGCTGTTGGTGATTCGCAGAGGTCCATTAGCCATGAGCAGCACAGTGAACTTGAATTGGGCGACAAATTCACCTGAACACAGACAGGATTGAAAGTTGCAATAAACAGCAGTTTTCTGTAAATTTTGACAAATGTCACAGATAAGAGGGTGAGTGCCATGACTCATATGGATGGCAACAGGAAGTCCTGTTTCAACTGTGCAGAGTTTTAATGCTTAAAAGATTCCCTCTGATATTAAGAGGGGAACAAAAAAAATCCTTACTGTTTGCGTTGCTTGTTAGGTCGGTATTAAAGAGATTAAAGAAGCTGTCTGGCTTCCTTCCTCTCTTGCAGTATAATTTTGTCTTTTATGTTTAATATGTTGTATCCTCATCATTGTGCAATAAAATTGGCAATTTCATAAATACCACCCGTTCTGTGAGATTTTTCCAGAACATTTGAAGTCTTCCGTAAATGGGAAAACTTTCAGCCCTTACACAAAAACAAACTTTCAAGAATTACAATGGTCATCAAATCAAACCTGTTCATTAAATCACTCACCCTCTTTCTCATGCAGCACATTGAATGGCTGCACCAGCTCATGTTTGGCACACTCCACCACGCCGAGCCTGGCTTTGCCTTCATCCTCAAATGCTCTGAGACAAAGAAGAAAAGAGAAGTTAGTTTATAGATGTAAAAGTTGCTTAAAATGATAAAAAAAGAAAGAAAGCAAAGCTAATATCTGAAGTTGAATGATGCTACCTCAGAGTGAAAGGCATCGTATCGAAGCGTCTCTCCATCTCACTGAAGAACGTCCGAGATGTCTTCATCTTCAAGCCGTACACCTTGTTGGGGTCTCGCTTGTAAACAGTGGTTCTCTGTCCTCCATCCTTGGCCTAAATAGCAAAACAGAACATATATTATCAGATTCTTATTTGTGACATTTTCCCAAAAAATAAAATAAAACAAAAGAAATCTGATTTCCTCTCACCTTCCCCTCTCCACTGCTGATGAGCACATCCACTGCATAAACCTCATGCACCTCAAACTCGGCCTTCTCATGGTCCTTTCTGCAAAAACAAAGGTTCACTGGTTAAAGGGAACACTCATCAGGTCAGGAATAATAAGCTCTTGCTGAGTGACGCAGGAGTGACTGACCTTTGCTGGTCCGTTGGGTTTTGGATGATAGTTTTCTCCCCATCGATCACATGTTGTTTGAGCTGATGGGACAGCATGCCTGTATATATGGAAGTCAAATTTACATTTAGCAAATATAAACCATTGGAATCACAGAACTTGAAGGGAACAAGTGGTCGCAAACACCCACCTTCAATAGGAGAGCACTTGAATGACTTTGCAATCTTGTTCCAGGCTTCTGTGACCTGTGTGTTCTAATAGAAGATACATGGTTATGATTAAATGAGCAGTTATCGTTGGTCATGGTGATGTAGATGCTCCGATACCAACATTGGAAATGACTCCAAGACCGTTGAAAATGTTGGGTTGGTGATTACGCAAAATCCATGTACTAATTCAATACCATCACTTTAAAGTATATTTATTTTAAAGTCACATCCACATAAAAATACAATTTTGTTTTTTCTGGAAATCACTTCTTCACCGCTCTAAAATAGCACTTGTGCTGTACAGCTACTGGCAAGTACTGTTTTTAGAGAAGCAATTTACAGGAATTGTGTATTTTTTGTTCTGTTCTTTTTAACTTATGAGTTTAGAAGTTCTATTTCATTCATTTTCTGTGTGTATTTGGTACTCTCTATCAGCCAATATCAACAGCCTAGGTTTTGGTATGAAGAAGGGAAAAATGGTAACAGAATAAGTCAACATGGTAGGATTTGTACCTGGTTTCCTGGCTTGACAAGACGCAGGGCAGCCTCAGCACAGAGGTGAGCTGCTTTGACAACATCAGCCTTCTTCCCTGTGAGTGGGTTGTCCTGAAGTAACACAGGAGGCACGTCAAGTATAAGAGAATCATGAGCCATTGATGGTGCGACCATCAGTGGCTGTCAAGTAAATCACAGCTCGTGACTGTTGAGAATAAATCACTATGTGTTGCAGAGTAATTTAATCCGACACTGATGACATACCTTGGTCACTCCCACAACAAAGCTGTGAGCCACATTTGAGATGAAGCCATCGACATGCACTCCCAGATCACTGCACACAAAGACAACAAGAAAAGGTGAGTGTGAACTGCATATGAAGTATCATACTATAATTTATCTGGTGCACAGGGTTGACAGGTATAAACTAAGCAGCTTACATCTTGACAAGGTCCCCGTCCTTCAGTATGACGTCAGGGTCGCTCTTCAGAGGGGAGCAATGGCATACGCAGTTGTTCACTGACACACAAGTAGGAAAAGCGATACCTGTGAAAGAAAAGAGAGTGAATGAGGGAGGTGCTGAGTCAGGCATTAAAGGGACTGATGAAATGCCATAAAGACTCACCTTTCTTCATGTCCTTTTCCTTCTTGAAGATTTTTCCGGTCTCTGCCATGATGAAGGCATCTCCCTTTTCACACAAGCTGAGTACGGAGACTCCAGCCATAGCTGCCGTAACTACCGTCTTCAGAGCCTCTGCAGGACAGGAGATGAGAAATGGAGGCGAATAAGAAAGCATGTCAATGACAGAGTGTATACTGTTAATTATCATTTTTCTTTATCAATTAATCCATTTAGTGTCATTTTCTGGGTCAGATCATAAATCGTGTGGTTAAGAAAATATAAACCAGAACTTTCTAGATGAGATCCTTAAGTCCCTTATTTGTCAAAATCACATATTTTAATTGTCTCTTGATTATGTAGTCAACTAATTATTGACAGCCAGGACATCAGGGTTAAAGTGACTGGAACAATCCACATTCATGATCCAACACCATCAACTTAATAACTGTGGTTATATGTTTTTGTGACACACACACACACACAGGCTGCAGACCGGAGAGGAGTTCTTCCCATAGATTATCACACAACGGTAATTTAGAAAAAAAAAATTTTAATGTTGCAGAAGAAGCGACGCCCAGTTTTCTTAAAAAGATCAGCTCTAAGTGTGAGTGATTAGAAAAGCGCAGAGAGAAAGTAAAGGCTAAAGATGCAGCACACAAGTCTGAACTGAATGAGTGTCAAACTGAATAAACAAATTACAGCACATTTTAACAGTAACAGGTTGACTGTCTTTATACTGTTTGACATGATTCGTGCGTAGGTGTTAAATGTGGTTGGTGGTGTCTGAGCCATATGACGGAAGTAGCCCTTCTTTAGGTTACAACATGCATTTCATGTTATCTTGGCTGGTTGGAGTCTTTCTCCTGCTCTGCATTACCCTCATTCTGTGTCACGTTCTCTCCCATGTTTGTTTGTGTTGCCTGAGTGCAAATTCCCTGCCTGTATCCCAGCGGTTTGGAAGAACGCAAAGCATTATCCAAATGAAAAATATTGCCTTTAAAAGCGAGTTGTGACAAATAAATGACCAATACAGAATAATATGAAGACATTGACATTTTTTGGTCTTTACAAAATATATACTGACATGTTGCACAGGCGTAGTTCAAGGCTCAATGATTTACAATTGCTGAAACCAGTTCCAGATTCTTAGATACTGGAATTTGCTGCTTTGCAAATTCAATATTTTCTAATCTATGCAGTTGTGGATGTTTAGTCACCTCACATTGTGCTCCAATATATTATGATGTGAATGTGATGAACTCATCAAACGTCACAGAACTTGGATATTCTGAGGAAACTTATAATTAAACAGTAGAACTGATCCCCAAAATCAACCAGATTACCCCAAATGAACACTAGTAACTTTACTTTATCATGATTCTACTAAATGTTTTAGTTTGACTGTACGTATAGAAACGTAACATGCCAGGCTGTTCACCTCCAGACTGTTCTGAACAGGTGTGAGTGTAATGTGTGAATGGAATTGTATGCTTTGTTAGTTAAATCAAGAATAAAATGGTGTATCTGAGTTTAGATCGCAGAAATGATGCAATAATAAGACGCACAGGTGCAAACCCAACACCGTTTATAGCCAACGGTCCTTATCAAGACATGTCCCCGATGACACTGAGTGCATGTGGCCTTACAATGGACATATCGGGAGGTGAACTGCCTTCAACCACGAGCGATAAAACGATGAAGATTCGTGATGTTGATGTTAAAATGACTTTGTGGTTTAGTCTCATTCTTTAAGTAGGAATATAAATGGATGTAACTGAACATAGTAGTTTGGGTGTTGACTGGCTTCTGCTTTTGGAGCCTTTAAATTACAAGCAGCTCTTCAGTCTCCTACAGGACGACGAGAAGAGTGTGGATCTGAATGAGCAGTAAACGTGGGACACACTGCGCTGAACACACTCATACTATCTTTCCATTTTGTACTTGTCATTGTTATCTCTTGCGTTAGCACTTACAGCTAGCTACCGCCTGCTAGGAGTGTAGCTGAGCCAATTAGCCACCTAGCTCACTAAGCTAACGTGACAGCTACGAGATATTAAACAAACACGGTCTGTTGAAGGTGGAGGTTCTTCTTTATTATTTACAAGAACTCCTGTTTTAGTAGTTTTCAACGAAGGCCCACTCGCTGCTGTGACCTATGGCCGCTGCTGGCTGCGGCACATGGCACACTCGCTGCTGGGTACGACTAGCTGACACAGCTAGCTAACATGAGCAGGATCCTCCGCTCTTTACGGACGCTCGAGTGAAAACAGCTCGTTCCACTTACGGTTCGCGATCTCGGCGCCCATCTTGTACTTGGTGACCACCAGGTCGTCGGCGATGGTCTGCTCCTGCGTGTCGTCGTCTCCAGACATGTTGGCAGTGAGTCCGCGAGCTGAGAGTAACTTTTTCTTCCCTCCCCGGCGGGTGTCAGTCAGTCACAGGATGGACCACGCTGCTCTCCGCGCCGCCGCGAACCACTTCTACTACCGGCAGCCAGAGAGCCCCAGAGCCCGCCCGCTGCCCGAGACACGCGGCCAGCTCAAGATGGCTCCCCGCCTACACGTGGACGGCGAGGGCAGGGCTGCAGCGAACTCAGATCATCTTCTCCATCAATAATAAAAACTACAAATAAATAATAATAATGATTATAATAATGGCACCCTGCGAAAGGACAACCTGTATAGATTATGGATGGATAGATGAATGGATACTACAACTACTATTACTACTACTATTACAACTTCTAATAATCTGTGACTCCTAAAGAATAATTAGTATAGATAATGGATGGACAGATGAATGCTTACTTCTACTACTACTACTACTACAACTTCTGATAATAATGAAAATAATGATAATAATACTCCCCTGTGGCCCCCAAAGGATAATCGTTATATGTAATAGATAGATGAATGCATACTTCTACAACTACTACTACTTCTATTACAACTTCAAATAATAATGAACAATAATAATAACAATATATCCACCCTGTGACCCTCAAAGGATAAGCGGTGTAGATCACGTATGCATGGATGAATAATAATAATAATAATAATAATAATGATTTTAATAATAATAAAAGCTCACAACTCCATCATGACCCCCAAAGGATGATAATAAACTTTATTTATATAGCGCCTTTCAAAACACAAACAAAAAAATAGGAATTGAAGGTAAACAAATAAATGCAGTTTGAAAATCACACTTTACTGCAGAAATATAACCAATCAGAAATATATATGTATATATATATATATATATTCTTCTTCCACCACCGAAAATGTCACCACCAATGAGGGATTGGGACAGTCTGAAAAAAATAGAGCTGCTAATGTTTGCATCCGGACTTTATCCTATTTATTAAGAATCTCAAATGATTGGCAGATAAAATAATGGAGACAGATGCATACATAGATCACAGACAGGGTGAAATATAGAAATAGTAAAGTCTAGGAGCGATTTGTTAAATTGAAATGTACAATATTATCAATGCATTAATAATTAGGTTTACAGAATGTGCATTACTTTATTGTGTGAAGTGTAAAGGATCTTTCAAAAGGACTTTGCTTAATGCGTTAGTGAACCCACCAGTAGACCGTTAGCTGGGTTTTAACGAAAACGGAAAAACGACGCAATAAATCCTCTCGCTTCTCTCATCATCTTTGATTCTACCTTTGACCAAGTCGGAGACGAGTGCGTCACTGATGCGTTCACGTGCCTTCGCCCCATTTTCTACTGCTGCTGTTCGGTGTCGCGTTCAATGACTTCAAGTTGGAGAAACGCATGTTTGTCTGTTTTTAATGGTTTACGGTGGAATAAAAATAGGATATAAAACAAACGAGCATTTTCAAGACGAAATGAAATTTCATTGTTTTATTCATTTGAAAAATATTGCAAGAAAATGTAATGTAAAAAAAAAAGTCTGCTCTACACAAATCAATAACACAAATGACTGGCTACTTGTAAAAATAATAATATTTATCATAAATCTTACTGATACAAACTACACAACTTGTAACATAACCTTTTTTTTCTTGTTTTGTACCAGTTCACATTTATTTACTGCACCATAATCTTGTGAAATTAAAATACATTTTGTATTTCTTTTGTTATTTTTATTTTTCAAAGCTTCTTGGATGTGAGACTCAGATAAAAAAAAAAGCAGTAAAATATTACAAAGGTACCAAGATTTATGAGAGGAATTTAAGTAAGTGTTTCTGCAGTTCATGGTATTAGGTGCGTACAGCATCTGGTTTGAGGAAGAGTCTGCTGTGCCAGTAGTCTGGGTTGTCAAATGATGTGTTGCTGCCAGGCTCCCCCATGCCGGCGCACACCTTGATGTATCCCCCGATCCCTGCACACCTGCTGCTGCCCACCTCCTCAGAAACAGCTCTCCCCTTCACTGGGAGGTTCTGGTAGTCTGCCTGCTCCCACCCTCTGGGCACCACTCCAAATGTAGTCATCTCCTCGTACTCCTCCACCTCTTCTCCTGTGAGCGCATCTGGCGTGGGCTCGACCACACCGCTCAGATTCTCCTGATGCGTGGGTTGTTTGTTTGTGTCGTGGCACCTCTCCTCTTCCGCTTCCTCTTCGTGCTCTGTTTTCAACACCTCCGCCATTTGGTCTGTTTCCTGTGCCACTGCAGCCTTCTCTGCAGATGTTTGACTCCCACGTCTCTCACAGCCTGAATCCTCAACCTCTGTGGAGTCAGAACGCCTGATATCCATGTATTCATACCTGCCTCTCACTTTGGCTGCCTCTTTATGGTCCTCTGCAGGTCTGATCTGTCTCTCAGTGTCCCCAGATAGCTGATTTGTCTCTGTGGAGTCCCTTTGCTCTATTAAAGTTCCCTCATAATCCTTATCTCCTTGCTTTCTCCTCACACCTGTTAATGGTGTCAGTGTTTCCACATCTGCTGTGTGCTCTGCAGGTAATGAAGCCATGAGGGTCGGAGAAGGTAAAGGGGAGGCTTTACTGCAAACTGCCTCTGAAGGGGAAGCTGTCTGAGATGAGACACCTCTGGTTAAACAAGGAGGAGACTCTTTGCTCATGATTTCATACTCCTGGGAAGGATTTATCACCACGAGAGACAGATTATTCTTCAGTTTTAAGTTTCTTTGGCCAGAATGAGAGAATCTAGGGACTGTAAGCCAAGACAAAATACACAGAAGGAAGAGGAAACCTTGATTATATGTAAAATACATTCAGGCATTTTGCTATTATTTTTTGAAAAACTAAGCAAATAATAGGACAAGTCAGTTTGCTCTTGTTCTAGGGATTAACGTTTACCTCTCTCTGGAGTGCCAGGTGAGCCAGGCAGGATGTAGCCATAGTGGTCCACCTCTTCCTCCTCCTCAGCCGTCCACACCTTGTATGAGGACGGACTTGATGCGGTTGAAAGCTTCCTGTGCCGGCCGATGGATATACGAGTGTTTCCCCTCTCCGATCCAAACCGGGACCTGTGAAAACTCCCACTGTGCAAACCTTCCTCACGCTGCTCTGCTTCTCTGCTGCTCCCCCTGACCTCTGACCTGTCAGGCAGCGTCCGCACAGAGCTCAGCCGAGACCTCTGGAACCACAGCTAAGACATGGAAGAAGAGACTTACAGACAGCTCACAGAAATCAGTCTTGAGATGGAGTCTCACTTCCTGAGGTGATATATTGACAGGGCTCATTCTTAAAGGGATAGTTCACCCAAGAATGAAAATAAGCCTAAATGTCTGCCGTTATCCTCCTCAAATCTGAGTTTCGAGGCTTACGGACCCTTGGATAACGCCACACGAGCAGTATGGAGGCATTTTATATTTTTGTCTGTTGTTTTTTTACGTTTGAAGAATGGATCATCCAATCACTTCAATTGTATTGGATTTGAATGCAACGCTGTTTACTGGATTGTGGAGTTCAACACTTCACCCATTTTAAGTGTTCAAGTGTATCTGATGAAAGTTACAGCTAAAGATACTTAATACACTTTGTCACCTGTGCAATGCAAGAATCAGCTAATGTTAGTCTCAACAGGTGGGAATGTGTGTGCGTGTGTGTGTGTGTGTGTGTGTGTGTCACACCTGGCGGAAGCTGTCCACAGGGCTGGGGGTCATTGGCAGGTATCCAATAGGTCCGGCCTGAGACGTGCCACTCTTCAAACAAGCGAAGAAAAACACATTTATGCACAGTTTGAACTGTCTCATATTCTTTTGACGATGATCACTAACGACTCTATCTATCCAACCTGAGATGTATTTCTTTACCCTGTAAGAATTAATCCGTGAACGGGACAGACTCCAAGATGGAGAGTGCTGAAGAGGAGGCGTAGCCAGACCGTCCTCCAATCCTGCCTCATCGTGGTCTTCCAAATCTGCACCCAGAAGCCCTCGCTCTGATTCTCTGCGATGGATTTCTGCCGAGTCTGCTTCTCCTCCTTCCATCTGTATTAGATACCATTGTATGTCATCCATCATCAGATCATTTGATCTTTTCAGTGAAAATGAAACTAAAATCATAGCTCATCTCAATATCTTTCAGATATAATTGCAATATTATTGTTTGAGCCCGATGTGAGCCTTTCACGGATCAATTTAGCTTTTATGTTTGCTGATATGAATTGTTTAATTTTACTGAATAAACAATGAAAAGATTTGCAATTATTATTTTATATAGATATGAAGAGAAATATATAATTGTACTCCCTATTATCAGCATCAGCCCCCAAATGTCCAAATTAGTTTGGCTGTCATTACTATTATTATTTCAGTAAAGGTTCGGGACACTTCCTCGTCCACTGTCTCACCTTGATGACGAGGAATCTAGGAGGGTCTCTTGCCATACGAGTAAAATCACTGGCCAGCTCTTTGAAGGTCGGCCTTATGTTTTCATCAATCATCCAACCTTAAGAGAGGAAGTAACATTATCCACATCGAGCATGCATGACTGTGTGCATACAGGTGCAGTGTCTTTTATCAAACTCACATTTGACCATGACCATGTAGACGTCTATGGTACAGATGTGCGGCTGGGACAGACGTTCGCCTTTCTCCAGCAGACTCGGCACCTCCTGAGGCTGCACGGAGGCATACGGCTCTGCTCCAAATGACATCATCTCCCACACCGTCACCCCTGTCCGGGAAGAGAGATGACCCATTTAAATTCCCCCTGATGAAATTCACAGATTTCAGGAGGAATGTTTATTTACTAGTACAAGCTTTTATAGAGCTGCACACGCTCAGGCAGCGTCTTACCATAACTCCAAACATCACTTTGGTGAGTGTATCTCTGGAACAAAATACTTTCAAGAGCCATCCATTTTATGGGCGTCTGGAGTAGGAGACAAATTGCACACAAGCCAGACAGACTGATTTCATTACCCGAAGAGACGGAGAAAAACACTTAACTGTGACTTAAACATTCAAAGAGCATCTCAAAATAAACCAGCCAAATCCACCTTGGTGTCGGTGTAGACGTATTTCTTGTCATCAGGATAAAGGAGGTCAGCTACACCGTAGTCAGAGATCTGGACCTGGTAATCATTCTTCAGCAGGATGTTGCGGGCAGCCAGGTTCCTGTGGATGATGCAGTGTTCCTCCAGATAGTACATACCCTAAGAAATGAACATGCATACTGTGAATATACTCTGAGTTTATTCATGAAAGTTGGTTGTCCAAAAATAATCCAAAGTTGCAGGTACACTCACTTTAGCTATCTGCACACACCAGTTGAGCAGGCGCTGAGGGTCCAGGCTGTTCTTGTGTTGCCTGATGTGCTCCAGTAAGGACCCCTGTGGAATGAGCTGGGTAACCAGCTGCAGACTGGCCCCTGGACAGATGCCCAGCAGCCTGACGATGTAGGGGTGGTCCAGGCTGCCCATTGATAGCATGTGCTAAAAGGGTGATATACACTATAGGTATAATAATGCATGGATTGTGATTTGATAAAAAATAAACCACAATCATACTGTGTTTGCACACCAACTGGTTCAGTTTCCCTCTACATTCATATTTTTCCAATGAAATCTAATAAGTGAATCTTTGAGTCCAAGTGACAACTGATCAAAAACTGAAGAAATTCACTCAAAATATTCTTGAGATATCACATTCAACACATATCAACATGTTTTGTGAGGCCACCATGACCTTGGCCTTTGACCTTTGGCCACCAAAATCGAATCAGTTTATCTTTGAGTTTAAGTGAATGTTTGTACCAAACTTGAAGGAATTCTTTCTAGGAACTGTTGAGATGTCAGGTTCACGAGAATGAGACGGATGGAGGGACAAAAACATAATGCCTCAGGACACTGTCTGTTGCCGGCGTGGAGGCATTTGGGGAACTGATATCTGTGGGTGTGTGAAATTTGGTGCAGATTGATTGATACTTAGGGGACTGCTGGGACCTTGGTGGAGGTAACACTCTATTGAGTGCCTCTAGTGTCTGAGATGTTGTTGGAGTGTAAGAGGATTGGATTCTCACATCAGTGATCTCAGTGAAGGTCTGTCGCCCTGAGCTGTCCTGGATTGTCTTAATGGCCACTGGGATCTTTACCGTCTCTCCCTCTGGAGTCCAAAATCCCTTTAACACAAATTAAATGTGCAGCTGGAGTCACATAGTTTCTCACAAAACTTGCATAAAACAGACACTAAAACTGTTGCAAATATTCAAATTCAGTGGAGGATATGTGGATTTTATTTTAAAAGAAAAAGCAGATTGAGATTAATTACTACCTTATTCACTTTTCCAAAAACTCCTGAGCCAAGGGCTTTGATTTTTTTTAGTTCTGAGGGCCTCAAAATACGAGCATGAACCTTGGTGCCTTTCTCTCCAGGACCCAGAGGTTCAAAGCTCTGCAAAGAAACAAACAGTTATTCCCCACATGATTTTTTTGTACTTAAATTGAATGCGGGTCCTGGGGTTGGATGTCTCCACAGTCTCACCTCTCCACTCTCCAGGTACCTCCGCATGGCTCTCTTGCGACGGATGGCCAGCCCTCGGTGGTAAAGCACACCCAGGAAAAACAACACCAGGCAAAAAATCAAGCCGGCCGGAACAGCCAATGCTATGTTTGTGATCTGACCACTGCACAGTGAAGCAGAGAGAGAGAGATGATGGTATGGGAAAAGTTTTTGACTTTCATGGTTTGTAAAAAATCTGTAAAATTGATCAAATTAAGAAATAACACAGATTTTGTTGTGGGTATTGACGAAATTCATGAATTTAAGGCTATTAACTGTACGTTCAAGGGGTTGGTATAATACTTTGCATTTAACAAAGAGTTGTATGTAACATATGTTATGTCATTGTCAGTATCTTACAAATAATAGTTTTGTGTATGTCCTCTAGCAGGATAAATCAATTTCTCAATTATTGAATATAGACATGACATGACATGATTTACCAGCAGGGGGCAACACTCACCTGCTAACTGCCAGTCTACCAGTCTCCAAACAGTCATTTAATCCTGGGCCTGAACATCTGGAAGAGAATATTCATACATGTGTTACTGCCATACATGGCTGGAACATGTGAAAGTACACACACGTGTATAAACTTTGCCTATAGTCTCACCCCTGTGTACAGTTATGGTGACATGGTTCACAGTGACCCTCCCTGTTGGGGTATTTAAAGATCAGTCCCCTCTGTCCATCATTTACTCCAGTGGGACAAGAGGACATGCAGTAAGGACCATCTCGAAGGTTGGCGCATCCCGCACACTCATCTGCACCCTAACAAAGTAAGAGAGGAAGAGATAATATATACTACACACTATATATTACTCTGTGGTACAAGAAACAATTAAAAGTTTGATTCCAATAAGAAAATAATGATATAGTAATTGCCATCGGCTGTTATTGTTTCTAATTTTAATTTCTGTCATTGATTTAGATGAGCACTGTGATGTGATTATTGTGTAAGCAGTATTAACATTATAATACATTCAAACTGTACTGTACAAATGTTAAATCACCACATCATAGTAAAGGATGTTATTACCGGTCCAGTACAGCTGTCTTTCCCATGCTGAGGCTTACATTCCGGGTGACAGGCCACACACTCACCATCAGGGCCTGCAAATTCCCTTGTAGCTCTGTGGACATAATATTCAAAAACACACAGTCAGACAACAGTAAATTCTTCAACACACAGACAAGCACCAGTAACGAGAACAACAACACAAACTGTGTCTACAGACCCTGTGAAAAAATTACAGCTGCCCACACATGTGCCATCTCGGCTGTAGTCCCTACAGGAGAGACACTGGTCGGGCCCCGGGCCCCAGCAACCTGAGTCTGAGCACAACGGGTCACACACGTGTCCTTCTGCAACTGCACACAACACAACAATGTTAGGACACGCAGCGTGTGCAACAACAGGTATCGTTTTCACTCTGATCCAAGCGTAAGATACAAGAAGAAGACAATAGGCCTATATGAGATTTAGAGAAGTCACCAGTTGTTAATTGACTCACACATTTAAGTTTTAATTAAACGAAAATTCAAAGAGTTTCTTTTTTTTCGCCTCACCACACTCGGCCAGTGGCTTGTTGTTGTTGATGTTGTCAGCTCGAACTTTGGGGCTCCTGAACAGCTGTGTCCAGTTTACAGTGTGGTGGTAACAGAGGTTGACGTTCTGATTGATGTACACGCTGCCATCACTGATCTTGCGGAGTGAGCGCAGACCCAGTGAGGTCAGAGTGGGGATGTGTATCACCATCAGAGAGAAAGGCCTTTGGTTATAGGGTTGGAGGAAGAAAAGACAAAAAACTAAATACAGTAATGGTTTTATCAGGTAAATGTATTACACATTACACACATACAAACCATGTGAACCGTGTGAACCACACTTACTTAATGAGCGACCGCCCTTGAATGGTGGTGAGACTCGAAAAAACAGACAGATCATTCAGCTCTTTAGGCCACGACTGGATGTTTAGAAAATCTGAATATAAAACACAGTAATAATATTAACACATGGTATTTTATGATATGGTACTGACAGTAGAGTTTCTCAAATACAGAAAAGATCATTAGATGGATAAAAGTTATTTAATTGTTATTTAAGCTCTGAACTGTTAATCGGGGCCACATCACAGGATGGGCCGAATTCACAGGAAAAAAAACACTTGAACCAACATCAGTGTGACAAGAACTATCTAAAGTGACAGAAACCATCTTTGAGAAATATTTATTTTATGTATGTTTTACATTTTTCATCCTTTTTCTTTGTTGTAGAAGTTCATTACAATACTTCATGAAATAATTGAATGGTAAAAGTATTATAAATTATTTGTATTTAATAATTAAATTGCTAAAACACACAAAACCATTAACAAGATTATTATTATTTATGATGGACAAATATTACAATGCCAACCTGTTATCTCTCTGACGGTGCGGAACACTTCCAGCTTTTTGGCATCCAAGGGAGGGATCTTCTTGAAGTCATCTCTGTGAGGAATAAAAACACAAAATGAACCTGCTGATTGTGCAACACTGAGACTCTTCAGACTGCAGGCCAGACAATTACCCAAGAATCCCCATGACCAGAAAGTGAAGACTGCCCTGGATCTTAGTGCAGTTGATGAAGCTGTCAATGTTGCTGGCGTCCACGGTCTGTCTGTCTTCTGCACCTGTTCCCTCACACACTGCAGGGATGAGCCAACAGCATAATTGGTTTGATGACGGACAAATAAGCTCAGCGTGAGATCATAGATGGTATTTATTAGAGCTTACCTTTAGGGCAGAGTCCATTGCAGAGCTCACACTGCCTGTGTCCTTCTCTCTCCACCTCCATCTTATCTGGGGGACAGAAGCTCACACAGGAGCTGCCATCCACCACAAAATTTGCTATGAGGAGAAAGAAAAGAAAACACCAGAGATAAACTGCAGAAAGGCCTGACAACATCTGTCCACAATCTGACCCATATAATGTAAATCTTTACACTTGGTTTTGTGAATGTGTGTGTGTGTGTGTGTGTGTGTGTGTGTGTGTGCAGTAGAGCTGGACTGGCTGTTTTAGACTATAAAGAACCTCCTAGAGACAATTTCCTCCGGCCAGTGACACAATTCATAAACATGGGGATACTCGGATAAAATCTTTATGTCGTCACTTGAAATGCAGTGGGTGATATAGTGGTGAAGTGGTTAGCACTGCCGCTTGTGTCACAGCAGGGTTTTCACTGGGTACTGAAACTCTAAAGTGATCACAGGTCTTAATGTGAGCATGAATGGTTGTTTGTCTCTATGCGATACACTGGCGACCTGTCCAGGGTGTACCCCACCCCTCACCCACTATCAACTGGCTCCCCTGCAACCCTCAAAGGATAAACTGCATAGATTATGGATGGATGGATGGATATTAAATGCAGCACATTTCAGATTTTTGTATAAATTTGAATGTCCAACAACATTTGAAACCAGTTTTAGACTTTAGACCAGGTAGCCCCCAAGGACCACATGGGTAGCCTGCAGGCCTGTTCTAAAAATAACACAACTCACCAGTGAGCTGCGTCTAAAATTGGATATGCATTTCTAATTAAATGTAATTATTTACTTTTTATACTGTCAAATTTTTATTTGTTGACTATTGACTATGATTTGTTAAAAGGGTTGGTCAGTGGCGAGTGAAAATGGAACATTTTCTAATGTAAAGTTGTAGAAGTGATCATCTGAGAATGTAAACTATTGCTGAGATTAATAGAAATAAAGTGTTGAATATTGATATTATCTGTTTCCAACCTTGTTAAGTCATTGTTGATAATTATTGTGAGAAATCATTAACGTGATCAGTGTCTTCAAATAGATGAGTAGCATTTATCATTAATAATGATATATAACTAAAGGCAAACTGAGCAAATTTGTTATTTCAGAAGAGTGTATCAAACTGATAGCCCTTCTTATGACTCAGTACCCATGAACTAGCTCTCAGTTTCAAAAAGGTTTGTGAAACCTGTCGCAGAAGCTCGGGAATAGTACAAATGGATCGGGCATATGCCACCCTTTATTAATCCTGCAATGCTCAAGTCTCTATAACTTTCAGAAAAAAAGCTATTCAAAAATATCTTCTACTTTTTTTTTTAGATTTGGTGGTTTCACGATTTCCGACGGTCGTAGAAGCTCAGAGATGGTCCCAATGGATCGGGCATAGCCACATTAGTGGAGATGGAACCAACTTCCAAGTCTCTATGACCTACAGAAAAAAAGTTATGGAAGAATATCTTGATCTCCAATGGGTACTCATCCCTAACCCTAACCCTAATCACAACCCTAACCCTAACCCTAATCACAACCCTAACCCTAATCACAACCCTAACCCTAACCCTAATCACAACCCTAACCCTAATCACAACCCTAACCCTAACCCTAATCACAACCCTAACCCTAACCCTAACCCTAATCACAACCCTAACCCTAACCCTAATCACAACCCTAACCCTAATTGCAACTCTAACCCATATTCACCATAGGGTGAATAACTCCGCACTGCTTGCTCGAAACGTGCTGAAATTCGGTGTGGTTGCGTGGCAGGCTACCCTTTATCAATCCTGAAATGCCCAAGTCTCTAGGAATTTCAGAGAAAAAGTTATTCAAAAATATCTTGTACTTTTTTTTACAGATTTGGTGGTTTCACCATTTGCAAAGGTCGCAGAAGCTCGGGGATGGTCCCAATGGATCGGGCATAGCCACATTAGTGGAGATGGAACCAACTTCCAAGTCTCTATGACCTTCAGAAAAAAAGTTATTGAAGAATATCTTGAACTCCTATAGGTTTTCATCCCTAACCCTAACCCTAATCACAACCCAAAAAGCAAACACTAATCACAACCCTAACCCTACCACTTGCAAAGGTCGTAGAAGCTCGGGGGTGGTACCAATGGATCGGGCATAGCCACATTAGTCGAGATGGAACCAACTTCCAAGTCTCTATGACCTACAGAAAAAAAGTTATGGAAGAATATCTTGATCTCCAATGGGTACTCATCCCTAACCCTAACCCTAATCACAACCCTAACCCTAACCCTAACCCTAATCACAACCCTAACCCTAATTGCAACTCTAACCCATATTCACCATAGGGTGAATAACTCCGCACTGCTTGCTCGAAACGTGCTGAAATTCGGTGTGGTTGCGTGGCAGGCTACCCTTTATCAATCCTGAAATGCCCAAGTCTCTAGGAATTTCAGAGAAAAAGTTATTCAAAAATATCTTGTACTTTTTTTTACAGATTTGGTGGTTTCACCATTTGCAAAGGTCGCAGAAGCTCGGGGATGGTCCCAATGGATCGGGCATAGCCACATTAGTGGAGATGGAACCAACTTCCAAGTCTCTATGACCTTCAGAAAAAAAGTTATTGAAGAATATCTTGAACTCCTATAGGTTTTCATCCCTAACCCTAACCCTAATCACAACCCAAAAAGCAAACACTAATCACAACCCTAACCCTACCACTTGCAAAGGTCGTAGAAGCTCGGGGGTGGTACCAATGGATCGGGCATAGCCACATTAGTCGAGATGGAACCAACTTCCAAGTCTCTATGACCTACAGAAAAAAAGTTATGGAAGAATATCTTGATCTCCAATGGGTACTCATCCCTAACCCTAACCCTAATCACAACCCTAACCCTAACCCTAACCCTAACCCTAATCACAACCCTAACCCTAATTGCAACTCTAACCCATATTCACCAAAGGGTGAATAACTCCGCACTGCTTGCTCAAAACGTGCTGGAATTTGGTGTGGTTGTGTGGCAGGCTACCCTTTATCAATCCTGAAATGCCCAAGTCACTAGGAATTTCAGAGAAAAAGTTATTCAAAAATATCTTGTACTTTTTTTTACAGATTTGGTGGTTTCACCATTTGCAAAGGTCGCAGAAGCTCGGGGATGGTCCCAATGGATCGGGCATAGCCACATTAGTGAGATGGAACCAACTTCCAAGTCTCTATGACCTTCAGAAAAAAAGTTATTGAAGAATATCTTGAACTCCTATAGGTTTTCATCCCTAACCCTAACCCTAATCACAACCCAAAAAGCAAACACTAATCACAACCCTAACCCTACCACTTGCAAAGGTCGTAGAAGCTCGGGGGTGGTACCAATGGATCGGGCATAGCCACATTAGTGGAGATGGAACCAACTTCCAAGTCTCTATGACCTACAGAAAAAAAGTTATGGAAGAATATCTTGATCTCCAATGGGTACTCATCCCTAACCCTAATCACAACCCTAACCCTAACCCTAATCACAACCCTAACCCTAACTCTAATCACAACCCTAACCCTAATTGCAACTCTAACCCATATTCACCATAGGGTGAATAACTCCGCACTGCTTGCTCGAAACGTGCTGAAATTCAGTGTGGTTGCGTGGCAGGCTACCCTTTATCAATCCTGAAATGCCCAAGTCTCTAGGAATTTCAGAGAAAAAGTTATTCAAAAATATCTTGTACTTTTTTTTACAGATTTGGTGGTTTCACCATTTGTGAAGGTCGCAGAAGCTCGGGGATGGTCCCAATGGATCGGGCATAGCCACATTAGTGGAGATGGAACCAACTTCCAAGTCTCTATGACCTTCAGAAAAAAAGTTATTGAAGAATATCTTGAACTCCTATAGGTTTTCATCCCTAACCCTAACCCTAATCACAACCCAAAAAGCAAACACTAATCACAACCCTAACCCTACCACTTGCAAAGGTCGTAGAAGCTCGGGGGTGGTACCAATGGATCGGGCATAGCCACATTAGTGGAGATGGAACCAACTTCCAAGTCTCTATGACCTACAGAAAAAAAGTTATGGAAGAATATCTTGATCTCCAATGGGTACTCATCCCTAACCCTAACCCTAATCACAACCCTAACCCTAACCCTAACCCTAATCACAACCCTAACCCTAACCCTAACCCTAATCACAACCCTAACCCTAATTGCAACTCTAACCCATATTCACCATAGGGTGAATAACTCCGCACTGCTTGCTCGAAACGTGCTGAAATTCGGTGTGGTTGCGTGGCAGGCTACCCTTTATCAATCCTGAAATGCCCAAGTCTCTAGGAATTTCAGAGAAAAAGTTATTCAAAAATATCTTGTACTTTTTTTTACAGATTTGGTGGTTTCACCATTTGCAAAGGTCGCAGAAGCTCGGGGATGGTCCCAATGGATCGGGCATAGTCACATTAGTGGAGATGGAACCAACTTCCAAGTCTCTATGACCTTCAGAAAAAAAGTTATTGAAGAATATCTTGAACTCCTATAGGTTTTCATCCCTAACCCTAACCCTAATCACAACCCAAAAAGCAAACACTAATCACAACCCTAACCCTACCACTTGCAAAGGTCGTAGAAGCTCGGGGGTGGTACCAATGGATCGGGCATAGCCACATTAGTCGAGATGGAACCAACTTCCAAGTCTCTATGACCTACAGAAAAAAAGTTATGGAAGAATATCTTGATCTCCAATGGGTACTCATCCCTAACCCTAACCCTAATCACAACCCTAACCCTAACCCTAACCCTAATCACAACCCTAACCCTAATTGCAACTCTAACCCATATTCACCAAAGGGTGAATAACTCCGCACTGCTTGCTCGAAACGTGCTGGAATTTGGTGTGGTTGTGTGGCAGGCTACCCTTTATCAATCCTGAAATGCCCAAGTCACTAGGAATTTCAGAGAAAAAGTTATTCAAAAATATCTTGTACTTTTTTTTACAGATTTGGTGGTTTCACCATTTGCAAAGGTCGCAGAAGCTCGGGGATGGTCCCAATGGATCGGGCATAGCCACATTAGTGAGATGGAACCAACTTCCAAGTCTCTATGACCTTCAGAAAAAAAGTTATTGAAGAATATCTTGAACTCCTATAGGTTTTCATCCCTAACCCTAACCCTAATCACAACCCAAAAAGCAAACACTAATCACAACCCTAACCCTACCACTTGCAAAGGTCGTAGAAGCTCGGGGGTGGTACCAATGGATCGGGCATAGCCACATTAGTGGAGATGGAACCAACTTCCAAGTCTCTATGACCTACAGAAAAAAAGTTATGGAAGAATATCTTGATCTCCAATGGGTACTCATCCCTAACCCTAATCACAACCCTAACCCTAACCCTAATCACAACCCTAACCCTAACCCTAATCACAACCCTAACCCTAATTGCAACTCTAACCCATATTCACCATAGGGTGAATAACTCCGCACTGCTTGCTCGAAACGTGCTGAAATTCGGTGTGGTTGCGTGGCAGGCTACCCTTTATCAATCCTGAAATGCCCAAGTCTCTAGGAATTTCAGAGAAAAAGTTATTCAAAAATATCTTGTACTTTTTTTTACAGATTTGGTGGTTTCACCATTTGTGAAGGTCGCAGAAGCTCGGGGATGGTCCCAATGGATCGGGCATAGCCACATTAGTGGAGATGGAACCAACTTCCAAGTCTCTATGACCTTCAGAAAAAAAGTTATTGAAGAATATCTTGAACTCCTATAGGTTTTCATCCCTAACCCTAACCCTAATCACAACCCAAAAAGCAAACACTAATCACAACCCTAACCCTACCACTTGCAAAGGTCGTAGAAGCTCGGGGGTGGTACCAATGGATCGGGCATAGCCACATTAGTGGAGATGGAACCAACTTCCAAGTCTCTATGACCTACAGAAAAAAAGTTATGGAAGAATATCTTGATCTCCAATGGGTACTCATCCCTAACCCTAACCCTAATCACAACCCTAACCCTAACCCTAACCCTAATCACAACCCTAACCCTAACCCTAACCCTAATCACAACCCTAACCCTAATTGCAACTCTAACCCATATTCACCATAGGGTGAATAACTCCGCACTGCTTGCTCGAAACGTGCTGAAATTCGGTGTGGTTGCGTGGCAGGCTACCCTTTATAAATCCTGAAATGCCCAAGTCTCTAGGAATTTCAGAGAAAAAGTTATTCAAAAATATCTTGTACTTTTTTTTACAGATTTGGTGGTTTCACCATTTGCAAAGGTCGCAGAAGCTCGGGGATGGTCCCAATGGATCGGGCATAGCCACATTAGTGGAGATGGAACCAACTTCCAAGTCTCTATGACCTTCAGAAAAAAAGTTATTGAAGAATATCTTGAACTCCTATAGGTTTTCATCCCTAACCCTAACCCTAATCACAACCCAAAAAGCAAACACTAATCACAACCCTAACCCTACCACTTGCAAAGGTCGTAGAAGCTCGGGGGGTACCAATGGATCGGGCATAGCCACATTAGTCGAGATGGAACCAACTTCCAAGTCTCTATGACCTACAGAAAAAAAGTTATGGAAGAATATCTTGATCTCCAATGGGTACTCATCCCTAACCCTAACCCTAATCACAACCCTAACCCTAACCCTAACCCTAATCACAACCCTAACCCTAATTGCAACTCTAACCCATATTCACCAAAGGGTGAATAACTCCGCACTGCTTGCTCGAAACGTGCTGAAATTCGGTGTGGTTGCGTGGCAGGCTACCCTTTATCAATCCTGAAATGCCCAAGTCACTAGGAATTTCAGAGAAAAAGTTATTCAAAAATATCTTGTACTTTTTTTTACAGATTTGGTGGTTTCACCATTTGCAAAGGTCGCAGAAGCTCGGGGATGGTCCCAATGGATCGGGCATAGCCACATTAGTGAGATGGAACCAACTTCCAAGTCTCTATGACCTTCAGAAAAAAAGTTATTGAAGAATATCTTGAACTCCTATAGGTTTTCATCCCTAACCCTAACCCTAATCACAACCCAAAAAGCAAACACTAATCACAACCCTAACCCTACCACTTGCAAAGGTCGTAGAAGCTCGGGGGTGGTACCAATGGATCGGGCATAGCCACATTAGTGGAGATGGAACCAACTTCCAAGTCTCTATGACCTACAGAAAAAAAGTTATGGAAGAATATCTTGATCTCCAATGGGTACTCATCCCTAACCCTAACCCAAATCACAACCCTAACCCTAACCCTAACCCTAATCACAACCCTAACCCTAACCCTAACCCTAATCACAACCCTAACCCTAATTGCAACTCTAACCCATATTCACCATAGGGTGAATAACTCCGCACTGCTTGCTCGAAACGTGCTGAAATTCGGTGTGGTTGCGTGGCAGGCTACCCTTTATAAATCCTGAAATGCCCAAGTCACTAGGAATTTCAGAGAAAAAGTTATTCAAAAATATCTTGTACTTTTTTTTACAGATTTGGTGGTTTCACCATTTGCAAAGGTCGCAGAAGCTCGGGGATGGTCCCAATGGATCGGGCATAGCCACATTAGTGAGATGGAACCAACTTCCAAGTCTCTATGACCTACAGAAAAAAAGTTATGGAAGAATATCTTGATCTCCAATGGGTACTCATCCCTAACCCTAACCCTAATCACAACCCTAACCCTAACCCTAATCACAACCCTAACCCTAACCCTAACCCTAATCACAACCCTAACCCTAACCCTAATCACAACCCTAACCCTAATTGCAACTCTAACCCATATTCACCATAGGGTGAATAACTCCGCACTGCTTGCTCGAAACGTGCTGAAATTCGGTGTGGTTGCGTGGCAGGCTACCCTTTATCAATCCTGAAATGCCCAAATCTCTAGGAATTTCAGAGAAAAAGTTATTCAAAAATATCTTGCACTTTTTTTTACAGATTTGGTGGTTTCACCATTTGCAAAGGTCGCAGAAGCTCGGGGATGGTCCCAATGGATCGGGCATAGCCACATTAGTGGAGATGGAACCAACTTCCAAGTCTCTATGACCTACAGAAAAAAAGTTATGGAAGAATATCTTGATCTCCAATGGGTACTCATCCCTAACCCTAACCCTAATCACAACCCTAACCCTAACCCTAATCACAACCCTAACCCTAACCCTAACCCTAATCACAACCCTAACCCTAACCCTAATCACAACCCTAACCCTAATTGCAACTCTAACCCATATTCACCATAGGGTGAATAACTCTGCACTGCTTGCTCGAAACGTGCTGAAATTCGGTGTGGTTGCGTGGCAGGCTACCCTTTATCAATCCTGAAATGCCCAAGTCACTAGGAATTTCAGAGAAAAAGTTATTCAAAAATATCTTGTACTTTTTTTTACAGATTTGGTGGTTTCACCATTTGCAAAGGTCGCAGAAGCTCGGGGATGGTCCCAATGGATCGGGCATAGCCACATTAGTGAGATGGAACCAACTTCCAAGTCTCTATGACCTTCAGAAAAAAAGTTATTGAAGAATATCTTGAACTCCTATAGGTTTTCATCCCTAACCCTAACCCTAATCACAACCCAAAAAGCAAACACTAATCACAACCCTAACCCTACCACTTGCAAAGGTCGTAGAAGCTCGGGGGTGGTACCAATGGATCGGGCATAGCCACATTAGTGGAGATGGAACCAACTTCCAAGTCTCTATGACCTACAGAAAAAAAGTTATGGAAGAATATCTTGATCTCCAATGGGTACTCATCCCTAACCCTAACCCAAATCACAACCCTAACCCTAACCCTAACCCTAATCACAACCCTAACCCTAACCCTAACCCTAATCACAACCCTAACCCTAATTGCAACTCTAACCCATATTCACCATAGGGTGAATAACTCCGCACTGCTTGCTCGAAACGTGCTGAAATTCGGTGTGGTTGCGTGGCAGGCTACCCTTTATAAATCCTGAAATGCCCAAGTCTCTAGGAATTTCAGAGAAAAAGTTATTCAAAAATATCTTGTACTTTTTTTTACAGATTTGGTGGTTTCACCATTTGCAAAGGTTGCAGAAGCTCGGGGATGGTCCCAATGGATCGGGCATAGCCACATTAGTGAGATGGAACCAACTTCCAAGTCTCTATGACCTACAGAAAAAAAGTTATGGAAGAATATCTTGATCTCCAATGGGTACTCATCCCTAACCCTAACCCTAATCACAACCCTAACCCTAACCCTAATCACAACCCTAACCCTAACCCTAACCCTAATCACAACCCTAACCCTAACCCTAATCACAACCCTAACCCTAATTGCAACTCTAACCCATATTCACCATAGGGTGAATAACTCCGCACTGCTTGCTCGAAACGTGCTGAAATTCGGTGTGGTTGCGTGGCAGGCTACCCTTTATCAATCCTGAAATGCCCAAATCTCTAGGAATTTCAGAGAAAAAGTTATTCAAAAATATCTTGCACTTTTTTTTACAGATTTGGTGGTTTCACCATTTGCAAAGGTCGCAGAAGCTCGGGGATGGTCCCAATGGATCGGGCATAGCCACATTAGTGGAGATGGAACCAACTTCCAAGTCTCTATGACCTACAGAAAAAAAGTTATGGAAGAATATCTTGATCTCCAATGGGTACTCATCCCTAACCCTAACCCTAATCACAACCCTAACCCTAACCCTAATCACAACCCTAACCCTAATTGCAACTCTAACCCATATTCACCATAGGGTGAATAACTCTGCACTGCTTGCTCGAAACGTGCTGAAATTCGGTGTGGTTGCGTGGCAGGCTACCCTTTATCAATCCTGAAATGCCCAAGTCACTAGGAATTTCAGAGAAAAAGTTATTCAAAAATATCTTGTACTTTTTTTTACAGATTTGGTGGTTTCACCATTTGCAAAGGTCGCAGAAGCTCGGGGATGGTCCCAATGGATCGGGCATAGCCACATTAGTGGAGATGGAACCAACTTCCAAGTCTCTATGACCTACAGAAAAAAAGTTATGGAAGAATATCTTGATCTCCAATGGGTACTCATCCCTAACCCTAACCCTAATCACAACCCTAACCCTAACCCTAATCACAACCCTAACCCTAACCCTAACCCTAATCACAACCCTAACCCTAATTGCAACTCTAACCCATATTCACCATAGGGTGAATAACTCCGCACTGCTTGCTCGAAACGTGCTGAAATTTGGTGTGGTTGTGTGGCAGGCTACCCTTTATCAATCCTGAAATGCCCAAGTCTCTAGGAATTTCAGAGAAAAAGTTATTCAAAAATATCTTGTACTTTTTTTTACAGATTTGGTGGTTTCACCATTTGCGAAGGTCGCAGAAGCTTGGGGATGGTCCCAATGGATCGGGCATAGCCACATTAGTGGAGATGGAACCAACTTCCAAGTCTCTATGACCTTCAGAAAAAAAGTTATTGAAGAATATCTTGAACTCCTATAGGTTTTCATCCCTAACCCTAACCCTAATCACAACCCTAACCCTAACCCTAATCACAACCCTAACCCTAACCCTAACCCTAATCACAACCCTAACCCTAACCCTAATCACAACCCTAACCCTAATTGCAACTCTAACCCATATTCACCATAGGGTGAATAACTCCGCACTGCTTGCTCGAAACGTGCTGAAATTCGGTGTGGTTGCGTGGCAGGCTACCCTTTATCAATCCTGAAATGCCCAAATCTCTAGGAATTTCAGAGAAAAAGTTATTCAAAAATATCTTGCACTTTTTTTTACAGATTTGGTGGTTTCACCATTTGCAAAGGTCGCAGAAGCTCGGGGATGGTCCCAATGGATCGGGCATAGCCACATTAGTGGAGATGGAACCAACTTCCAAGTCTCTATGACCTACAGAAAAAAAGTTATGGAAGAATATCTTGATCTCCAATGGGTACTCATCCCTAACCCTAACCCTAATCACAACCCTAACCCTAACCCTAATCACAACCCTAACCCTAATTGCAACTCTAACCCATATTCACCATAGGGTGAATAACTCTGCACTGCTTGCTCGAAACGTGCTGAAATTCGGTGTGGTTGCGTGGCAGGCTACCCTTTATCAATCCTGAAATGCCCAAGTCACTAGGAATTTCAGAGAAAAAGTTATTCAAAAATATCTTGTACTTTTTTTTACAGATTTGGTGGTTTCACCATTTGCAAAGGTCGCAGAAGCTCGGGGATGGTCCCAATGGATCGGGCATAGCCACATTAGTGGAGATGGAACCAACTTCCAAGTCTCTATGACCTACAGAAAAAAAGTTATGGAAGAATATCTTGATCTCCAATGGGTACTCATCCCTAACCCTAACCCTAATCACAACCCTAACCCTAACCCTAATCACAACCCTAACCCTAACCCTAACCCTAATCACAACCCTAACCCTAATTGCAACTCTAACCCATATTCACCATAGGGTGAATAACTCCGCACTGCTTGCTCGAAACGTGCTGAAATTTGGTGTGGTTGTGTGGCAGGCTACCCTTTATCAATCCTGAAATGCCCAAGTCTCTAGGAATTTCAGAGAAAAAGTTATTCAAAAATATCTTGTACTTTTTTTTACAGATTTGGTGGTTTCACCATTTGCGAAGGTCGCAGAAGCTTGGGGATGGTCCCAATGGATCGGGCATAGCCACATTAGTGGAGATGGAACCAACTTCCAAGTCTCTATGACCTTCAGAAAAAAAGTTATTGAAGAATATCTTGAACTCCTATAGGTTTTCATCCCTAACCCTAACCCTAATCACAACCCTAACCCTAACCCTAATCACAACCCTAACCCTAACCCTAACCCTAATCACAACCCTAACCCTAACCCTAATCACAACCCTAACCCTAATTGCAACTCTAACCCATATTCACCATAGGGTGAATAACTCCGCACTGCTTGCTCGAAACGTGCTGAAATTCGGTGTGGTTGCGTGGCAGGCTACCCTTTATCAATCCTGAAATGCCCAAATCTCTAGGAATTTCAGAGAAAAAGTTATTCAAAAATATCTTGCACTTTTTTTTACAGATTTGGTGGTTTCACCATTTGCAAAGGTCGCAGAAGCTCGGGGATGGTCCCAATGGATCGGGCATAGCCACATTAGTGGAGATGGAACCAACTTCCAAGTCTCTATGACCTACAGAAAAAAAGTTATGGAAGAATATCTTGATCTCCAATGGGTACTCATCCCTAACCCTAACCCTAATCACAACCCTAACCCTAACCCTAATCACAACCCTAACCCTAATTGCAACTCTAACCCATATTCACCATAGGGTGAATAACTCTGCACTGCTTGCTCGAAACGTGCTGAAATTCGGTGTGGTTGCGTGGCAGGCTACCCTTTATCAATCCTGAAATGCCCAAGTCACTAGGAATTTCAGAGAAAAAGTTATTCAAAAATATCTTGTACTTTTTTTTACAGATTTGGTGGTTTCACCATTTGCAAAGGTCGCAGAAGCTCGGGGATGGTCCCAATGGATCGGGCATAGCCACATTAGTGGAGATGGAACCAACTTCCAAGTCTCTATGACCTACAGAAAAAAAGTTATGGAAGAATATCTTGATCTCCAATGGGTACTCATCCCTAACCCTAACCCTAATCACAACCCTAACCCTAACCCTAATCACAACCCTAACCCTAACCCTAACCCTAATCACAACCCTAACCCTAATTGCAACTCTAACCCATATTCACCATAGGGTGAATAACTCCGCACTGCTTGCTCGAAACGTGCTGAAATTTGGTGTGGTTGTGTGGCAGGCTACCCTTTATCAATCCTGAAATGCCCAAGTCTCTAGGAATTTCAGAGAAAAAGTTATTCAAAAATATCTTGTACTTTTTTTTACAGATTTGGTGGTTTCACCATTTGCGAAGGTCGCAGAAGCTTGGGGATGGTCCCAATGGATCGGGCATAGCCACATTAGTGGAGATGGAACCAACTTCCAAGTCTCTATGACCTTCAGAAAAAAAGTTATTGAAGAATATCTTGAACTCCTATAGGTTTTCATCCCTAACCCTAACCCTAATCACAACCCAAAAAGCAAACACTAATCACAACCCTAACCCTACCACTTGCAAAGGTCGTAGAAGCTCGGGGGTGGTACCAATGGATCGGGCATAGCCACATTAGTGGAGATGGAACCAACTTCCAAGTCTCTATGACCTACAGAAAAAAAGTTATGGAAGAATATCTTGATCTCCAATGGGTACTCATCCCTAACCCTAACCCTAATCACAACCCTAACCCTAACCCTAACCCTAATCACAACCCTAACCCTAATTGCAACTCTAACCCATATTCACCATAGGGTGAATAACTCCGCACTGCTTGCTCGAAACGTGCTGAAATTCGGTGTGGTTGCGTGGCAGGCTACCCTTTATCAATCCTGAAATGCCCAAGTCTCTAGGAATTTCAGAGAAAAAGTTATTCAAAAATATCTTGTACTTTTTTTTACAGATTTGGTGGTTTCACCATTTGCGAAGGTCGCAGAAGCTTGGGGATGGTCCCAATGGATCGGGCATAGCCACATTAGTGGAGATGGAACCAACTTCCAAGTCTCTATGACCTTCAGAAAAAAAGTTATTGAAGAATATCTTGAACTCCTATAGGTTTTCATCCCTAACCCTAACCCTAATCACAACCCAAAAAGCAAACACTAATCACAACCCTAACCCTACCACTTGCAAAGGTCGTAGAAGCTCGGGGGTGGTACCAATGGATCGGGCATAGCCACATTAGTGGAGATGGAACCAACTTCCAAGTCTCTATGACCTACAGAAAAAAAGTTATGGAAGAATATCTTGATCTCCAATGGGTACTCATCCCTAACCCTAACCCTAATCACAACCCTAACCCTAACCCTAACCCTAATCACAACCCTAACCCTAACCCTAATCACAACCCTAACCCTAATTGCAACTCTAACCCATATTCACCATAGGGTGAATAACTCCGCACTGCTTGCTCGAAACGTGCTGAAATTCGGTGTGGTTGCGTGGCAGGCTACCCTTTATCAATCCTGAAATGCCCAAGTCTCTAGGAATTTCAGAGAAAAAGTTATTCAAAAATATCTTGTACTTTTTTTTACAGATTTGGTGGTTTCACCATTTGTGAAGGTCGCAGAAGCTCGGGGATGGTCCCAATGGATCGGGCATAGCCACATTAGTGGAGATGGAACCAACTTCCAAGTCTCTATGACCTTCAGAAAAAAAGTTATTGAAGAATATCTTGAACTCCTATAGGTTTTCATCCCTAACCCTAACCCTAATCACAACCCAAAAAGCAAACACTAATCACAACCCTAACCCTACCACTTGCAAAGGTCGTAGAAGCTCGGGGGTGGTACCAATGGATCGGGCATAGCCACATTAGTGGTGATGGAACCAACTTCCAAGTCTCTATGACCTACAGAAAAAAAGTTATGGAAGAATATCTTGATCTCCAATGGGTACTCATCCCTAACCCTAACCCTAATCACAACCCTAACCCTAACCCTAATCACAACCCTAACCCTAACCTTAACCCTAATCACAACCCTAACCCTAATTGCAACTCTAACCCATATTCACCATAGGGTGAATAACTCCGCACTGCTTGCTCGAAACGTGCTGAAATTCGGTGTGGTTGCGTGGCAGGCTACCCTTTATCAATCCTGAAATGCCCAAGTCTCTAGGAATTTCAGAGAAAAAGTTATTCAAAAATATCTTGTACTTTTTTTTACAGATTTGGTGGTTTCACCATTTGCGAAGGTCGCAGAAGCTCGGGGATGGTCCCAATGGATCGGGCATAGCCACATTAGTGGAGATGGAACCAACTTCCAAGTCTCTATGACCTTCAGAAAAAAAGTTATTGAAGAATATCTTGAACTCCTATAGGTTTTCATCCCTAACCCTAACCCTAATCACAACCCAAAAAGCAAACACTAATCACAACCCTAACCCTACCACTTGCAAAGGTCGTAGAAGCTCGGGGGTGGTACCAATGGATCGGGCATAGCCACATTAGTGGAGATGGAACCAACTTCCAAGTCTCTATGACCTACAGAAAAAAAGTTATGGAAGAATATCTTGATCTCCAATGGGTACTCATCCCTAACCCTAACCCTAATCACAACCCTAACCCTAACCCTAACCCTAATCACAACCCTAACCCTAACCCTAATCACAACCCTAACCCTAATTGCAACTCTAACCCATATTCACCATAGGGTGAATAACTCCGCACTGCTTGCTCGAAACGTGCTGAAATTCGGTGTGGTTGCGTGGCAGGCTACCCTTTATCAATCCTGAAATGCCCAAGTCTCTAGGAATTTCAGAGAAAAAGTTATTCAAAAATATCTTGTACTTTTTTTTACAGATTTGGTGGTTTCACCATTTGTGAAGGTCGCAGAAGCTCGGGGATGGTCCCAATGGATCGGGCATAGCCACATTAGTGGAGATGGAACCAACTTCCAAGTCTCTATGACCTTCAGAAAAAAAGTTATTGAAGAATATCTTGAACTCCTATAGGTTTTCATCCCTAACCCTAACCCTAATCACAACCCAAAAAGCAAACACTAATCACAACCCTAACCCTACCACTTGCAAAGGTCGTAGAAGCTCGGGGGTGGTACCAATGGATCGGGCATAGCCACATTAGTGGAGATGGAACCAACTTCCAAGTCTCTATGACCTACAGAAAAAAAGTTATGGAAGAATATCTTGATCTCCAATGGGTACTCATCCCTAACCCTAACCCTAATCACAACCCTAACCCTAACCCTAACCCTAATCACAACCCTAACCCTAACCCTAATCACAACCCTAACCCTAATTGCAACTCTAACCCATATTCACCATAGGGTGAATAACTCCGCACTGCTTGCTCGAAACATGCTGAAATTTGGTGTGGTTGCGTGGCAGGCTACCCTTTATCAATCCTGAAATGCCCAAGTCTCTAGGAATTTCAGAGAAAAAGTTATTCAAAAATATCTTGTACTTTTTTTTACAGATTTGGTGGTTTCACCATTTGCGAAGGTCGCAGAAGCTCGGGGATGGTCCCAATGGATCGGGCATAGCCACATTAGTGGAGATGGAACCAACTTCCAAGTCTCTATGACCTTCAGAAAAAAAGTTATTGAAGAATATCTTGAACTCCTATAGGTTTTCATCCCTAACCCTAACCCTAATCACAACCCAAAAAGCAAACACTAATCACAACCCTAACCCTACCACTTGCAAAGGTCGTAGAAGCTCGGGGGTGGTACCAATGGATCGGGTATAGCCACATTAGTGGTGATGGAACCAACTTCCAAGTCTCTATGACCTACAGAAAAAAAGTTATGGAAGAATATCTTGATCTCCAATGGGTACTCATCCCTAACCCTAACCCTAATCACAACCCTAACCCTAACCCTAATCACAACCCTAACCCTAACCCTAACCCTAATCACAACCCTAACCCTAATTGCAACTCTAACCCATATTCACCATAGGGTGAATAACTCCGCACTGCTTGCTCGAAACGTGCTGAAATTCGGTGTGGTTGCGTGGCAGGCTACCCTTTATCAATCCTGAAATGCCCAAGTCTCTAGGAATTTCAGAGAAAAAGTTATTCAAAAATATCTTGTACTTTTTTTTACAGATTTGGTGGTTTCACCATTTGCGAAGGTCGCAGAAGCTCGGGGATGGTCCCAATGGATCGGGCATAGCTACATTAGTGGAGATGGAACCAACTTCCAAGTCTCTATGACCTTCAGAAAAAAAGTTATTGAAGAATATCTTGAACTCCTATAGGTTTTCATCCCTAACCCTAACCCTAATCACAACCCAAAAAGCAAACACTAATCACAACCCTAACCCTACCACTTGCAAAGGTCGTAGAAGCTCGGGGGTGGTACCAATGGATCGGGCATAGCCACATTAGTGGTGATGGAACCAACTTCCAAGTCTCTATGACCTACAGAAAAAAAGTTATGGAAGAATATCTTGATCTCCAATGGGTACTCATCCCTAACCCTAACCCTAATCACAACCCTAACCCTAACCCTAATCACAACCCTAACCCTAACCCTAACCCTAATCACAACCCTAACCCTAACCCTAATCACAACCCTAACCCTAATTGCAACTCTAACCCATATTCACCATAGGGTGAATAACTCTGCACTGCTTGCTCGAAACGTGCTGAAATTCGGTGTGGTTGCGTGGCAGGCTACCCTTTATCAATCCTGAAATGCCCAAGTCACTAGGAATTTCAGAGAAAAAGTTATTCAAAAATATCTTGTACTTTTTTTTACAGATTTGGTGGTTTCACCATTTGCAAAGGTCGCAGAAGCTCGGGGATGGTCCCAATGGATCGGGCATAGCCACATTAGTGAGATAGAACCAACTTCCAAGTCTCTATGACCTACAGAAAAAAAGTTATGGAAGAATATCTTGATCTCCAATGGGTACTCATCCCTAACCCTAACCCTAATCACAACCCTAACCCTAACCCTAATCACAACCCTAACCCTAACCCTAACCCTAATCACAACCCTAACCCTAACCCTAATCACAACCCTAACCCTAATTGCAACTCTAACCCATATTCACCATAGGGTGAATAACTCCGCACTGCTTGCTCGAAACATGCTGAAATTCGGTGTGGTTGTGTGGCAGGCTACCCTTTATCAATCCTGAAATGCCCAAGTCTCTAGGAATTTCAGAGAAAAAGTTATTCAAAAATATCTTGTACTTTTTTTTACAGATTTGGTGGTTTCACCATTTGCGAAGGTCGCAGAAGCTCGGGGATGGTCCCAATGGATCGGGCATAGCCACATTAGTGGAGATGGAACCAACTTCCAAGTCTCTATGACCTTCAGAAAAAAAGTTATTGAAGAATATCTTGAACTCCTATAGGTTTTCATCCCTAATCACAACCCAAAAAGCAAACACTAATCACAACCCTAACCCTACCACTTGCAAAGGTCGTAGAAGCTCGGGGGTGGTACCAATGGATCGGGCATAGCCACATTAGTGGAGATGGAACCAACTTCCAAGTCTCTATGACCTACAGAAAAAAAGTTATGGAAGAATATCTTGATCTCCAATGGGTACTCATCCCTAACCCTAACCCTAATCACAACCCTAACCCTAACCCTAACCCTAATCACAACCCTAACCCTAATTGCAACTCTAACCCATATTCACCATAGGGTGAATAACTCCGCACTGCTTGCTCGAAACGTGCTGAAATTCGGTGTGGTTGCGTGGCAGGCTACCCTTTATCAATCCTGAAATGCCCAAGTCTCTAGGAATTTCAGAGAAAAAGTTATTCAAAAATATCTTGTACTTTTTTTTACAGATTTGGTGGTTTCACCATTTGCGAAGGTCGCAGAAGCTCGGGGATGGTCCCAATGGATCGGGCATAGCCACATTAGTGGAGATGGAACCAATGTCCAATTCTCTATGACCTTCAGAAAAAAAGTTATTGAAGAATATCTTGAACTCCTATAGGTTTTCATCCCTAACCCTAACCCTAATCACAACCCAAAAAGCAAACACTAATCACAACCCTAACCCTACCACTTGCAAAGGTCGTAGAAGCTCGGGGGTGGTACCAATGGATCGGGCATAGCCACATTAGTGGAGATGGAACCAACTTCCAAGTCTCTATGACCTACAGAAAAAAAGTTATGGAAGAATATCTTGATCTCCAATGGGTACTCATCCCTAACCCTAACCCTAATCACAACCCTAACCCTAATCACAACCCTAACCCTAACCCTAACCCTAATCACAACCCTAACCCTAATTGCAACTCTAACCCATATTCACCATAGGGTGAATAACTCCGCACTGCTTGCTCGAAACGTGCTGAAATTCGGTGTGGTTGCGTGGCAGGCTACCCTTTATCAATCCTGAAATGCCCAAGTCTCTAGGAATTTCAGAGAAAAAGTTATTCAAAAATATCTTGTACTTTTTTTTACAGATTTGGTGGTTTCACCATTTGCGAAGGTCGCAGAAGCTCGGGGATGGTCCCAATGGATCGGGCATAGCCACATTAGAGGAGATGGAACCAATGTCCAATTCTCTATGACCTTCAGAAAAAAAGTAATTGAAGAATATCTTGAACTCCTATAGGTTTTCATCCCTAACCCTAACCCTAATCACAACCCAAAAAGCAAACACTAATCACAACCCTAACCCTACCACTTGCAAAGGTCGTAGAAGCTCGGGGGTGGTACCAATGGATCGGGCATAGCCACATTAGTGGAGATGGAACCAACTTCCAAGTCTCTATGACCTACAGAAAAAAAGTTATGGAAGAATATCTTGATCTCCAATGGGTACTCATCCCTAACCCTAACCCTAATCACAACCCTAACCCTAACCCTAATCACAACCCTAACCCTAACCCTAACCCTAATCACAACCCTAACCCTAATTGCAACTCTAACCCATATTCACCATAGGGTGAATAACTCCGCACTGCTTGCTCGAAACGTGCTGAAATTCGGTGTGGTTGCGTGGCAGGCTACCCTTTATCAATCCTGAAATGCCCAAGTCTCTAGGAATTTCAGAGAAAAAGTTATTCAAAAATATCTTGTACTTTTTTTTACAGATTTGGTGGTTTCACCATTTGCGAAGGTCGCAGAAGCTCGGGGATGGTCCCAATGGATCGGGCATAGCTACATTAGTGGAGATGGAACCAACTTCCAAGTCTCTATGACCTTCAGAAAAAAAGTTATTGAAGAATATCTTGAACTCCTATAGGTTTTCATCCCTAACCCTAACCCTAATCACAACCCAAAAAGCAAACACTAATCACAACCCTAACCCTACCACTTGCAAAGGTCGTAGAAGCTCGGGGGTGGTACCAATGGATCGGGCATAGCCACATTAGTGGAGATGGAACCAACTTCCAAGTCTCTATGACCTACAGAAAAAAAGTTATGGAAGAATATCTTGATCTCCAATGGGTACTCATCCCTAACCCTAACCCTAATCACAACCCTAACCCTAACCCTAACCCTAATCACAACCCTAACCCTAATCACAACCCTAACCCTAACCCTAATCACAACCCTAACCCTAATTGCAACTCTAACCCATATTCACCATAGGGTGAATAACTCCGCACTGCTTGCTCGAAACGTGCTGAAATTTGGTGTGGTTGTGTGGCAGGCTACCCTTTATCAATCCTGAAATGCCCAAGTCTCTAGGAATTTCAGAGAAAAAGTTATTCAAAAATATCTTGTACTTTTTTTTACAGATTTGGTGGTTTCACCATGTGCGAAGGTCGCAGAAGCTCGGGGATGGTCCCAATGGATCGGGCATAGCCACATTAGTGGAGATGGAACCAACTTCCAAGTCTCTATGACCTTCAGAAAAAAAGTTATTGAAGAATATCTTGAACTCCTATAGGTTTTCATCCCTAACCCTAACCCTAATCACAACCCAAAAAGCAAACACTAATCACAACCCTAACCCTACCACTTGCAAAGGTTGTTGAAGCTCGGGGGTGGTACCAATGGATCGGGCATAGCCACATTAGTGGAGATGGAACCAACTTCCAAGTCTCTATGACCTACAGAAAAAAAGTTATGGAAGAATATCTTGATCTCCAATGGGTACTCATCCCTAACCCTAACCCTAATCACAACCCTAACCCTAACCCTAACCCTAATCACAACCCTAACCCTAACCCTAATCACAACCCTAACCCTAATTGCAACTAACCCATATTCACCATAGGGTGAATAACTCCGCACTGCTTGCTCGAAACGTGCTGAAATTCGGTGTGGTTGCGTGGCAGGCTACCCTTTATAAATCCTGAAATGCCCAAGTCTCTAGGAATTTCAGAGAAAAAGTTATTCAAAAATATCTTGTACTTTTTTTTACAGATTTGGTGGTTTCACCATGTGCGAAGGTCGCAGAAGCTCGGGGATGGTCCCAATGGATCGGGCATAGCCACATTAGAGGAGATGGAACCAATGTCCAATTCTCTATGACCTTCAGAAAAAAAGTAATTGAAGAATATCTTGAACTCCTATAGGTTTTCATCCCTAACCCTAACCCTAATCACAACCCAAAAAGCAAACACTAATCACAACCCTAACCCTACCACTTGCAAAGGTCGTAGAAGCTCGGGGGTGGTACCAATGGATCGGGCATAGCCACATTAGTGGAGATGGAACCAACTTCCAAGTCTCTATGACCTACAGAAAAAAAGTTATGGAAGAATATCTTGATCTCCAATGGGTACTCATCCCTAACCCTAACCCTAATCACAACCCTAACCCTAACCCTAATCACAACCCTAACCCTAACCCTAACCCTAATCACAACCCTAACCCTAATTGCAACTCTAACCCATATTCACCATAGGGTGAATAACTCCGCACTGCTTGCTCGAAACGTGCTGAAATTCGGTGTGGTTGCGTGGCAGGCTACCCTTTATCAATCCTGAAATGCCCAAGTCTCTAGGAATTTCAGAGAAAAAGTTATTCAAAAATATCTTGTACTTTTTTTTACAGATTTGGTGGTTTCACCATTTGCGAAGGTCGCAGAAGCTCGGGGATGGTCCCAATGGATCGGGCATAGCTACATTAGTGGAGATGGAACCAACTTCCAAGTCTCTATGACCTTCAGAAAAAAAGTTATTGAAGAATATCTTGAACTCCTATAGGTTTTCATCCCTAACCCTAACCCTAATCACAACCCAAAAAGCAAACACTAATCACAACCCTAACCCTACCACTTGCAAAGGTCGTAGAAGCTCGGGGGTGGTACCAATGGATCGGGCATAGCCACATTAGTGGAGATGGAACCAACTTCCAAGTCTCTATGACCTACAGAAAAAAAGTTATGGAAGAATATCTTGATCTCCAATGGGTACTCATCCCTAACCCTAACCCTAATCACAACCCTAACCCTAACCCTAACCCTAATCACAACCCTAACCCTAATCACAACCCTAACCCTAACCCTAATCACAACCCTAACCCTAATTGCAACTCTAACCCATATTCACCATAGGGTGAATAACTCCGCACTGCTTGCTCGAAACGTGCTGAAATTTGGTGTGGTTGTGTGGCAGGCTACCCTTTATCAATCCTGAAATGCCCAAGTCTCTAGGAATTTCAGAGAAAAAGTTATTCAAAAATATCTTGTACTTTTTTTTACAGATTTGGTGGTTTCACCATGTGCGAAGGTCGCAGAAGCTCGGGGATGGTCCCAATGGATCGGGCATAGCCACATTAGTGGAGATGGAACCAACTTCCAAGTCTCTATGACCTTCAGAAAAAAAGTTATTGAAGAATATCTTGAACTCCTATAGGTTTTCATCCCTAACCCTAACCCTAATCACAACCCAAAAAGCAAACACTAATCACAACCCTAACCCTACCACTTGCAAAGGTTGTTGAAGCTCGGGGGTGGTACCAATGGATCGGGCATAGCCACATTAGTGGAGATGGAACCAACTTCCAAGTCTCTATGACCTACAGAAAAAAAGTTATGGAAGAATATCTTGATCTCCAATGGGTACTCATCCCTAACCCTAACCCTAATCACAACCCTAACCCTAACCCTAACCCTAATCACAACCCTAACCCTAACCCTAATCACAACCCTAACCCTAATTGCAACTAACCCATATTCACCATAGGGTGAATAACTCCGCACTGCTTGCTCGAAACGTGCTGAAATTCGGTGTGGTTGCGTGGCAGGCTACCCTTTATAAATCCTGAAATGCCCAAGTCTCTAGGAATTTCAGAGAAAAAGTTATTCAAAAATATCTTGTACTTTTTTTTACAGATTTGGTGGTTTCACCATGTGCGAAGGTCGCAGAAGCTCGGGGATGGTCCCAATGGATCGGGCATAGCCACATTAGAGGAGATGGAACCAATGTCCAATTCTCTATGACCTTCAGAAAAAAAGTAATTGAAGAATATCTTGAACTCCTATAGGTTTTCATCCCTAACCCTAACCCTAATCACAACCCAAAAAGCAAACACTAATCACAACCCTAACCCTACCACTTGCAAAGGTCGTAGAAGCTCGGGGGTGGTACCAATGGATCGGGCATAGCCACATTAGTGGAGATGGAACCAACTTCCAAGTCTCTATGACCTACAGAAAAAAAGTTATGGAAGAATATCTTGATCTCCAATGGGTACTCATCCCTAACCCTAACCCTAATCACAACCCTAACCCTAACCCTAATCACAACCCTAACCCTAACCCTAACCCTAATCACAACCCTAACCCTAATTGCAACTCTAACCCATATTCACCATAGGGTGAATAACTCCGCACTGCTTGCTCGAAACGTGCTGAAATTCGGTGTGGTTGCGTGGCAGGCTACCCTTTATCAATCCTGAAATGCCCAAGTCTCTAGGAATTTCAGAGAAAAAGTTATTCAAAAATATCTTGTACTTTTTTTTACAGATTTGGTGGTTTCACCATTTGCGAAGGTCGCAGAAGCTCGGGGATGGTCCCAATGGATCGGGCATAGCTACATTAGTGGAGATGGAACCAACTTCCAAGTCTCTATGACCTTCAGAAAAAAAGTTATTGAAGAATATCTTGAACTCCTATAGGTTTTCATCCCTAACCCTAACCCTAATCACAACCCAAAAAGCAAACACTAATCACAACCCTAACCCTACCACTTGCAAAGGTCGTAGAAGCTCGGGGGTGGTACCAATGGATCGGGCATAGCCACATTAGTGGAGATGGAACCAACTTCCAAGTCTCTATGACCTACAGAAAAAAAGTTATGGAAGAATATCTTGATCTCCAATGGGTACTCATCCCTAACCCTAACCCTAATCACAACCCTAACCCTAACCCTAACCCTAATCACAACCCTAACCCTAATCACAACCCTAACCCTAACCCTAATCACAACCCTAACCCTAATTGCAACTCTAACCCATATTCACCATAGGGTGAATAACTCCGCACTGCTTGCTCGAAACGTGCTGAAATTTGGTGTGGTTGTGTGGCAGGCTACCCTTTATCAATCCTGAAATGCCCAAGTCTCTAGGAATTTCAGAGAAAAAGTTATTCAAAAATATCTTGTACTTTTTTTTACAGATTTGGTGGTTTCACCATGTGCGAAGGTCGCAGAAGCTCGGGGATGGTCCCAATGGATCGGGCATAGCCACATTAGTGGAGATGGAACCAACTTCCAAGTCTCTATGACCTTCAGAAAAAAAGTTATTGAAGAATATCTTGAACTCCTATAGGTTTTCATCCCTAACCCTAACCCTAATCACAACCCAAAAAGCAAACACTAATCACAACCCTAACCCTACCACTTGCAAAGGTTGTTGAAGCTCGGGGGTGGTACCAATGGATCGGGCATAGCCACATTAGTGGAGATGGAACCAACTTCCAAGTCTCTATGACCTACAGAAAAAAAGTTATGGAAGAATATCTTGATCTCCAATGGGTACTCATCCCTAACCCTAACCCTAATCACAACCCTAACCCTAACCCTAACCCTAATCACAACCCTAACCCTAACCCTAATCACAACCCTAACCCTAATTGCAACTAACCCATATTCACCATAGGGTGAATAACTCCGCACTGCTTGCTCGAAACGTGCTGAAATTCGGTGTGGTTGCGTGGCAGGCTACCCTTTATAAATCCTGAAATGCCCAAGTCTCTAGGAATTTCAGAGAAAAAGTTATTCAAAAATATCTTGTACTTTTTTTTACAGATTTGGTGGTTTCACCATGTGCGAAGGTCGCAGAAGCTCGGGGATGGTCCCAATGGATCGGGCATAGCCACATTAGTGGAGATGGAACCAACTTCCAAGTCTCTATGACCTTCAGAAAAAAAGTTATTGAAGAATATCTTGAACTCCTATAGGTTTTCATCCCTAACCCTAACCCTAATCACAACCCAAAAAGCAAACACTAATCACAACCCTAACCCTACCACTTGCAAAGGTCGTAGAAGCTCGGGGGTGGTACCAATGGATCGGGCATAGCCACATTAGTGGTGATGGAACCAACTTCCAAGTCTCTATGACCTACAGAAAAAAAGTTATGGAAGAATATCTTGATCTCCAATGGGTACTCATCCCTAACCCTAACCCTAATCACAACCCTAACCCTAACCCTAATCACAACCCTAACCCTAACCCTAACCCTAATCACAACCCTAACCCTAATTGCAACTCTAACCCATATTCACCATAGGGTGAATAACTCCGCACTGCTTGCTCGAAACGTGCTGAAATTCGGTGTGGTTGCGTGGCAGGCTACCCTTTATCAATCCTGAAATGCCCAAGTCTCTAGGAATTTCAGAGAAAAAGTTATTCAAAAATATCTTGTACTTTTTTTTACAGATTTGGTGGTTTCACCATGTGCGAAGGTCGCAGAAGCTCGGGGATGGTCCCAATGGATCGGGCATAGCCACATTAGTGGAGATGGAACCAACTTCCAAGTCTCTATGACCTTCAGAAAAAAAGTTATTGAAGAATATCTTGAACTCCTATAGGTTTTCATCCCTAACCCTAACCCTAATCACAACCCAAAAAGCAAACACTAATCACAACCCTAACCCTACCACTTGCAAAGGTCGTAGAAGCTCGGGGGTGGTACCAATGGATCGGGCATAGCCACATTAGTGGAGATGGAACCAACTTCCAAGTCTCTATGACCTACAGAAAAAAAGTTATGGAAGAATATCTTGATCTCCAATGGGTACTCATCCCTAACCCTAACCCTAATCACAACCCTAACCCTAACCCTAACCCTAATCACAACCCTAACCCTAATCACAACCCTAACCCTAACCCTAATCACAACCCTAACCCTAATTGCAACTCTAACCCATATTCACCATAGGGTGAATAACTCCGCACTGCTTGCTCGAAACGTGCTGAAATTTGGTGTGGTTGTGTGGCAGGCTACCCTTTATCAATCCTGAAATGCCCAAGTCTCTAGGAATTTCAGAGAAAAAGTTATTCAAAAATATCTTGTACTTTTTTTTACAGATTTGGTGGTTTCACCATGTGCGAAGGTCGCAGAAGCTCGGGGATGGTCCCAATGGATCGGGCATAGCCACATTAGTGGAGATGGAACCAACTTTCAAGTCTCTATGACCTTCAGAAAAAAAGTTATTGAAGAATATCTTGAACTCCTATAGGTTTTCATCCCTAACCCTAACCCTAATCACAACCCAAAAAGCAAACACTAATCACAACCCTAACCCTACCACTTGCAAAGGTTGTTGAAGCTCGGGGGTGGTACCAATGGATCGGGCATAGCCACATTAGTGGAGATGGAACCAACTTCCAAGTCTCTATGACCTACAGAAAAAAAGTTATGGAAGAATATCTTGATCTCCAATGGGTACTCATCCCTAACCCTAACCCTAATCACAACCCTAACCCTAACCCTAACCCTAATCACAACCCTAACCCTAATTGCAACTCTAACCCATATTCACCATAGGGTGAATAACTCCGCACTGCTTGCTCGAAACGTGCTGAAATTCGGTGTGGTTGCGTGGCAGGCTACCCTTTATCAATCCTGAAATGCCCAAGTCTCTAGGAATTTCAGAGAAAAAGTTATTCAAAAATATCTTGTACTTTTTTTTACAGATTTGGTGGTTTCACCATTTGCGAAGGTCGCAGAAGCTCGGGGATGGTCCCAATGGATCGGGCATAGCCACATTAGTGGAGATGGAACCAACGTCCAAGTCTCTATGACCTTCAGAAAAAAAGTTATTGAAGAATATCTTGAACTCCTATAGGTTTTCATCCCTAACCCTAACCCTAATCACAACCCAAAAAGCAAACACTAATCACAACCCTAACCCTACCACTTGCAAAGGTCGTAGAAGCTCGGGGGTGGTACCAATGGATCGGGCATAGCCACATTAGTGGAGATGGAACCAACTTCCAAGTCTCTATGACCTACAGAAAAAAAGTTATGGAAGAATATCTTGATCTCCAATGGGTACTCATCCCTAACCCTAACCCTAATCACAACCCTAACCCTAACCCTAACCCTAATCACAACCCTAACCCTAACCCTAATCACAACCCTAACCCTAATTGCAACTCTAACCCATATTCACCATAGGGTGAATAACTCCGCACTGCTTGCTCGAAACGTGCTGAAATTCGGTGTGGTTGCGTGGCAGGCTACCCTTTATCAATCCTGAAATGCCCAAGTCTCTAGGAATTTCAGAGAAAAAGTTATTCAAAAATATCTTGTACTTTTTTTTACAGATTTGGTGGTTTCACCATTTGTGAAGGTCGCAGAAGCTCGGGGATGGTCCCAATGGATCGGGCATAGCCACATTAGTGGAGATGGAACCAACTTCCAAGTCTCTATGACCTTCAGAAAAAAAGTTATTGAAGAATATCTTGAACTCCTATAGGTTTTCATCCCTAACCCTAACCCTAATCACAACCCAAAAAGCAAACACTAATCACAACCCTAACCCTACCACTTGCAAAGGTCGTAGAAGCTCGGGGGTGGTACCAATGGATCGGGCATAGCCACATTAGTGGTGATGGAACCAACTTCCAAGTCTCTATGACCTACAGAAAAAAAGTTATGGAAGAATATCTTGATCTCCAATGGGTACTCATCCCTAACCCTAACCCTAATCACAACCCTAACCCTAACCCTAATCACAACCCTAACCCTAACCTTAACCCTAATCACAACCCTAACCCTAATTGCAACTCTAACCCATATTCACCATAGGGTGAATAACTCCGCACTGCTTGCTCGAAACGTGCTGAAATTTGGTGTGGTTGCGTGGCAGGCTACCCTTTATCAATCCTGAAATGCCCAAGTCTCTAGGAATTTCAGAGAAAAAGTTATTCAAAAATATCTTGTACTTTTTTTTACAGATTTGGTGGTTTCACCATTTGCGAAGGTCGCAGAAGCTCGGGGATGGTCCCAATGGATCGGGCATAGCCACATTAGTGGAGATGGAACCAACTTCCAAGTCTCTATGACCTTCAGAAAAAAAGTTATTGAAGAATATCTTGAACTCCTATAGGTTTTCATCCCTAACCCTAACCCTAATCACAACCCAAAAAGCAAACACTAATCACAACCCTAACCCTACCACTTGCAAAGGTCGTAGAAGCTCGGGGGTGGTACCAATGGATCGGGCATAGCCACATTAGTGGAGATGGAACCAACTTCCAAGTCTCTATGACCTACAGAAAAAAAGTTATGGAAGAATATCTTGATCTCCAATGGGTACTCATCCCTAACCCTAACCCTAATCACAACCCTAACCCTAACCACAACCCTAACCCTAACCCTAATCACAACCCTAACCCTAATTGCAACTCTAACCCATATTCACCATAGGGTGAATAACTCCGCACTGCTTGCTCGAAACGTGCTGAAATTCGGTGTGGTTGCGTGGCAGGCTACCCTTTATCAATCCTGAAATGCCCAAGTCTCTAGGAATTTCAGAGAAAAAGTTATTCAAAAATATCTTGTACTTTTTTTTACAGATTTGGTGGTTTCACCATTTGTGAAGGTCGCAGAAGCTCGGGGATGGTCCCAATGGATCGGGCATAGCCACATTAGTGGAGATGGAACCAACTTCCAAGTCTCTATGACCTTCAGAAAAAAAGTTATTGAAGAATATCTTGAACTCCTATAGGTTTTCATCCCTAACCCTAACCCTAATCACAACCCAAAAAGCAAACACTAATCACAACCCTAACCCTACCACTTGCAAAGGTCGTAGAAGCTCGGGGGTGGTACCAATGGATCGGGCATAGCCACATTAGTGGAGATGGAACCAACTTCCAAGTCTCTATGACCTACAGAAAAAAAGTTATGGAAGAATATCTTGATCTCCAATGGGTACTCATCCCTAACCCTAACCCTAATCACAACCCTAACCCTAACCCTAACCCTAATCACAACCCTAACCCTAACCCTAATCACAACCCTAACCCTAATTGCAACTCTAACCCATATTCACCATAGGGTGAATAACTCCGCACTGCTTGCTCGAAACATGCTGAAATTTGGTGTGGTTGCGTGGCAGGCTACCCTTTATCAATCCTGAAATGCCCAAGTCTCTAGGAATTTCAGAGAAAAAGTTATTCAAAAATATCTTGTACTTTTTTTTACAGATTTGGTGGTTTCACCATTTGCGAAGGTCGCAGAAGCTCGGGGATGGTCCCAATGGATCGGGCATAGCCACATTAGTGGAGATGGAACCAACTTCCAAGTCTCTATGACCTTCAGAAAAAAAGTTATTGAAGAATATCTTGAACTCCTATAGGTTTTCATCCCTAACCCTAACCCTAATCACAACCCAAAAAGCAAACACTAATCACAACCCTAACCCTACCACTTGCAAAGGTCGTAGAAGCTCGGGGGTGGTACCAATGGATCGGGTATAGCCACATTAGTGGTGATGGAACCAACTTCCAAGTCTCTATGACCTACAGAAAAAAAGTTATGGAAGAATATCTTGATCTCCAATGGGTACTCATCCCTAACCCTAACCCTAATCACAACCCTAACCCTAACCCTAATCACAACCCTAACCCTAACCCTAACCCTAATCACAACCCTAACCCTAATTGCAACTCTAACCCATATTCACCATAGGGTGAATAACTCCGCACTGCTTGCTCGAAACGTGCTGAAATTCGGTGTGGTTGCGTGGCAGGCTACCCTTTATCAATCCTGAAATGCCCAAGTCTCTAGGAATTTCAGAGAAAAAGTTATTCAAAAATATCTTGTACTTTTTTTTACAGATTTGGTGGTTTCACCATTTGCGAAGGTCGCAGAAGCTCGGGGATGGTCCCAATGGATCGGGCATAGCTACATTAGTGGAGATGGAACCAACTTCCAAGTCTCTATGACCTTCAGAAAAAAAGTTATGGAAGAATATCTTGATCTCCAATGGGTACTCATCCCTAACCCTAACCCTAATCACAACCCTAACCCTAACCCTAATCACAACCCTAACCCTAACCTTAACCCTAATCACAACCCTAACCCTAATTGCAACTCTAACCCATATTCACCATAGGGTGAATAACTCCGCACTGCTTGCTCGAAACGTGCTGAAATTCGGTGTGGTTGCGTGGCAGGCTACCCTTTATCAATCCTGAAATGCCCAAGTCTCTAGGAATTTCAGAGAAAAAGTTATTCAAAAATATCTTGTACTTTTTTTTACAGATTTGGTGGTTTCACCATTTGCGAAGGTCGCAGAAGCTCGGGGATGGTCCCAATGGATCGGGCATAGCCACATTAGTGGAGATGGAACCAACTTCCAAGTCTCTATGACCTTCAGAAAAAAAGTTATTGAAGAATATCTTGAACTCCTATAGGTTTTCATCCCTAACCCTAACCCTAATCACAACCCAAAAAGCAAACACTAATCACAACCCTAACCCTACCACTTGCAAAGGTCGTAGAAGCTCGGGGGTGGTACCAATGGATCGGGCATAGCCACATTAGTGGAGATGGAACCAACTTCCAAGTCTCTATGACCTACAGAAAAAAAGTTATGGAAGAATATCTTGATCTCCAATGGGTACTCATCCCTAACCCTAACCCTAATCACAACCCTAACCCTAACCACAACCCTAACCCTAACCCTAATCACAACCCTAACCCTAATTGCAACTCTAACCCATATTCACCATAGGGTGAATAACTCCGCACTGCTTGCTCGAAACGTGCTGAAATTCGGTGTGGTTGCGTGGCAGGCTACCCTTTATCAATCCTGAAATGCCCAAGTCTCTAGGAATTTCAGAGAAAAAGTTATTCAAAAATATCTTGTACTTTTTTTTACAGATTTGGTGGTTTCACCATTTGTGAAGGTCGCAGAAGCTCGGGGATGGTCCCAATGGATCGGGCATAGCCACATTAGTGGAGATGGAACCAACTTCCAAGTCTCTATGACCTTCAGAAAAAAAGTTATTGAAGAATATCTTGAACTCCTATAGGTTTTCATCCCTAACCCTAACCCTAATCACAACCCAAAAAGCAAACACTAATCACAACCCTAACCCTACCACTTGCAAAGGTCGTAGAAGCTCGGGGGTGGTACCAATGGATCGGGCATAGCCACATTAGTGGAGATGGAACCAACTTCCAAGTCTCTATGACCTACAGAAAAAAAGTTATGGAAGAATATCTTGATCTCCAATGGGTACTCATCCCTAACCCTAACCCTAATCACAACCCTAACCCTAACCCTAACCCTAATCACAACCCTAACCCTAACCCTAATCACAACCCTAACCCTAATTGCAACTCTAACCCATATTCACCATAGGGTGAATAACTCCGCACTGCTTGCTCGAAACATGCTGAAATTTGGTGTGGTTGCGTGGCAGGCTACCCTTTATCAATCCTGAAATGCCCAAGTCTCTAGGAATTTCAGAGAAAAAGTTATTCAAAAATATCTTGTACTTTTTTTTACAGATTTGGTGGTTTCACCATTTGCGAAGGTCGCAGAAGCTCGGGGATGGTCCCAATGGATCGGGCATAGCCACATTAGTGGAGATGGAACCAACTTCCAAGTCTCTATGACCTTCAGAAAAAAAGTTATTGAAGAATATCTTGAACTCCTATAGGTTTTCATCCCTAACCCTAACCCTAATCACAACCCAAAAAGCAAACACTAATCACAACCCTAACCCTACCACTTGCAAAGGTCGTAGAAGCTCGGGGGTGGTACCAATGGATCGGGTATAGCCACATTAGTGGTGATGGAACCAACTTCCAAGTCTCTATGACCTACAGAAAAAAAGTTATGGAAGAATATCTTGATCTCCAATGGGTACTCATCCCTAACCCTAACCCTAATCACAACCCTAACCCTAACCCTAATCACAACCCTAACCCTAACCCTAACCCTAATCACAACCCTAACCCTAATTGCAACTCTAACCCATATTCACCATAGGGTGAATAACTCCGCACTGCTTGCTCGAAACGTGCTGAAATTCGGTGTGGTTGCGTGGCAGGCTACCCTTTATCAATCCTGAAATGCCCAAGTCTCTAGGAATTTCAGAGAAAAAGTTATTCAAAAATATCTTGTACTTTTTTTTACAGATTTGGTGGTTTCACCATTTGCGAAGGTCGCAGAAGCTCGGGGATGGTCCCAATGGATCGGGCATAGCTACATTAGTGGAGATGGAACCAACTTCCAAGTCTCTATGACCTTCAGAAAAAAAGTTATTGAAGAATATCTTGAACTCCTATAGGTTTTCATCCCTAACCCTAACCCTAATCACAACCCAAAAAGCAAACACTAATCACAACCCTAACCCTACCACTTGCAAAGGTCGTAGAAGCTCGGGGGTGGTACCAATGGATCGGGCATAGCCACATTAGTGGTGATGGAACCAACTTCCAAGTCTCTATGACCTACAGAAAAAAAGTTATGGAAGAATATCTTGATCTCCAATGGGTACTCATCCCTAACCCTAACCCTAATCACAACCCTAACCCTAACCCTAATCACAACCCTAACCCTAACCCTAACCCTAATCACAACCCTAACCCTAACCCTAATCACAACCCTAACCCTAATTGCAACTCTAACCCATATTCACCATAGGGTGAATAACTCTGCACTGCTTGCTCGAAACGTGCTGAAATTCGGTGTGGTTGCGTGGCAGGCTACCCTTTATCAATCCTGAAATGCCCAAGTCACTAGGAATTTCAGAGAAAAAGTTATTCAAAAATATCTTGTACTTTTTTTTACAGATTTGGTGGTTTCACCATTTGCAAAGGTCGCAGAAGCTCGGGGATGGTCCCAATGGATCGGGCATAGCCACATTAGTGGAGATGGAACCAACTTCCAAGTCTCTATGACCTTCAGAAAAAAAGTTATTGAAGAATATCTTGAACTCCTATAGGTTTTCATCCCTAACCCTAACCCTAATCACAACCCAAAAAGCAAACACTAATCACAACCCTAACCCTACCACTTGCAAAGGTCGTAGAAGCTCGGGGGTGGTACCAATGGATCGGGTATAGCCACATTAGTGGTGATGGAACCAACTTCCAAGTCTCTATGACCTACAGAAAAAAAGTTATGGAAGAATATCTTGATCTCCAATGGGTACTCATCCCTAACCCTAACCCTAATCACAACCCTAACCCTAACCCTAATCACAACCCTAACCCTAACCCTAACCCTAATCACAACCCTAACCCTAATTGCAACTCTAACCCATATTCACCATAGGGTGAATAACTCCGCACTGCTTGCTCGAAACGTGCTGAAATTCGGTGTGGTTGCGTGGCAGGCTACCCTTTATCAATCCTGAAATGCCCAAGTCTCTAGGAATTTCAGAGAAAAAGTTATTCAAAAATATCTTGTACTTTTTTTTACAGATTTGGTGGTTTCACCATTTGCGAAGGTCGCAGAAGCTCGGGGATGGTCCCAATGGATCGGGCATAGCTACATTAGTGGAGATGGAACCAACTTCCAAGTCTCTATGACCTTCAGAAAAAAAGTTATTGAAGAATATCTTGAACTCCTATAGGTTTTCATCCCTAACCCTAACCCTAATCACAACCCAAAAAGCAAACACTAATCACAACCCTAACCCTACCACTTGCAAAGGTCGTAGAAGCTCGGGGGTGGTACCAATGGATCGGGCATAGCCACATTAGTGGTGATGGAACCAACTTCCAAGTCTCTATGACCTACAGAAAAAAAGTTATGGAAGAATATCTTGATCTCCAATGGGTACTCATCCCTAACCCTAACCCTAATCACAACCCTAACCCTAACCCTAATCACAACCCTAACCCTAACCCTAACCCTAATCACAACCCTAACCCTAACCCTAATCACAACCCTAACCCTAATTGCAACTCTAACCCATATTCACCATAGGGTGAATAACTCTGCACTGCTTGCTCGAAACGTGCTGAAATTCGGTGTGGTTGCGTGGCAGGCTACCCTTTATCAATCCTGAAATGCCCAAGTCACTAGGAATTTCAGAGAAAAAGTTATTCAAAAATATCTTGTACTTTTTTTTACAGATTTGGTGGTTTCACCATTTGCAAAGGTCGCAGAAGCTCGGGGATGGTCCCAATGGATCGGGCATAGCCACATTAGTGAGATAGAACCAACTTCCAAGTCTCTATGACCTACAGAAAAAAAGTTATGGAAGAATATCTTGATCTCCAATGGGTACTCATCCCTAACCCTAACCCTAATCACAACCCTAACCCTAACCCTAATCACAACCCTAACCCTAACCCTAACCCTAATCACAACCCTAACCCTAACCCTAATCACAACCCTAACCCTAATTGCAACTCTAACCCATATTCACCATAGGGTGAATAACTCCGCACTGCTTGCTCGAAACATGCTGAAATTCGGTGTGGTTGTGTGGCAGGCTACCCTTTATCAATCCTGAAATGCCCAAGTCTCTAGGAATTTCAGAGAAAAAGTTATTCAAAAATATCTTGTACTTTTTTTTACAGATTTGGTGGTTTCACCATTTGCGAAGGTCGCAGAAGCTCGGGGATGGTCCCAATGGATCGGGCATAGCCACATTAGTGGAGATGGAACCAACTTCCAAGTCTCTATGACCTTCAGAAAAAAAGTTATTGAAGAATATCTTGAACTCCTATAGGTTTTCATCCCTAATCACAACCCAAAAAGCAAACACTAATCACAACCCTAACCCTACCACTTGCAAAGGTCGTAGAAGCTCGGGGGTGGTACCAATGGATCGGGCATAGCCACATTAGTGGAGATGGAACCAACTTCCAAGTCTCTATGACCTACAGAAAAAAAGTTATGGAAGAATATCTTGATCTCCAATGGGTACTCATCCCTAACCCTAACCCTAATCACAACCCTAACCCTAACCCTAACCCTAATCACAACCCTAACCCTAATTGCAACTCTAACCCATATTCACCATAGGGTGAATAACTCCGCACTGCTTGCTCGAAACGTGCTGAAATTCGGTGTGGTTGCGTGGCAGGCTACCCTTTATCAATCCTGAAATGCCCAAGTCTCTAGGAATTTCAGAGAAAAAGTTATTCAAAAATATCTTGTACTTTTTTTTACAGATTTGGTGGTTTCACCATTTGCGAAGGTCGCAGAAGCTCGGGGATGGTCCCAATGGATCGGGCATAGCCACATTAGTGGAGATGGAACCAATGTCCAATTCTCTATGACCTTCAGAAAAAAAGTTATTGAAGAATATCTTGAACTCCTATAGGTTTTCATCCCTAACCCTAACCCTAATCACAACCCAAAAAGCAAACACTAATCACAACCCTAACCCTACCACTTGCAAAGGTCGTAGAAGCTCGGGGGTGGTACCAATGGATCGGGCATAGCCACATTAGTGGAGATGGAACCAACTTCCAAGTCTCTATGACCTACAGAAAAAAAGTTATGGAAGAATATCTTGATCTCCTATAGGTTTTCATCCCTAACCCTAACCCTAATCACAACCCTAACCCTAACCCTAACCCTAATCACAACCCTAACCCTAACCCTAATCACAACCCTAACCCTAATTGCAACTCTAACCCATATTCACCATAGGGTGAATAACTCCGCACTGCTTGCTCGAAACATGCTGAAATTTGGTGTGGTTGCGTGGCAGGCTACCCTTTATCAATCCTGAAATGCCCAAGTCTCTAGGAATTTCAGAGAAAAAGTTATTCAAAAATATCTTGTACTTTTTTTTACAGATTTGGTGGTTTCACCATTTGCGAAGGTCGCAGAAGCTCGGGGATGGTCCCAATGGATCGGGCATAGCCACATTAGTGGAGATGGAACCAACTTCCAAGTCTCTATGACCTTCAGAAAAAAAGTTATTGAAGAATATCTTGAACTCCTATAGGTTTTCATCCCTAACCCTAACCCTAATCACAACCCAAAAAGCAAACACTAATCACAACCCTAACCCTACCACTTGCAAAGGTCGTAGAAGCTCGGGGGTGGTACCAATGGATCGGGTATAGCCACATTAGTGGTGATGGAACCAACTTCCAAGTCTCTATGACCTACAGAAAAAAAGTTATGGAAGAATATCTTGATCTCCAATGGGTACTCATCCCTAACCCTAACCCTAATCACAACCCTAACCCTAACCCTAATCACAACCCTAACCCTAACCCTAACCCTAATCACAACCCTAACCCTAACCCTAATCACAACCCTAACCCTAATTGCAACTCTAACCCATATTCACCATAGGGTGAATAACTCTGCACTGCTTGCTCGAAACGTGCTGAAATTCGGTGTGGTTGCGTGGCAGGCTACCCTTTATCAATCCTGAAATGCCCAAGTCACTAGGAATTTCAGAGAAAAAGTTATTCAAAAATATCTTGTACTTTTTTTTACAGATTTGGTGGTTTCACCATTTGCAAAGGTCGCAGAAGCTCGGGGATGGTCCCAATGGATCGGGCATAGCCACATTAGTGAGATAGAACCAACTTCCAAGTCTCTATGACCTACAGAAAAAAAGTTATGGAAGAATATCTTGATCTCCAATGGGTACTCATCCCTAACCCTAACCCTAATCACAACCCTAACCCTAACCCTAATCACAACCCTAACCCTAACCCTAACCCTAATCACAACCCTAACCCTAACCCTAATCACAACCCTAACCCTAATTGCAACTCTAACCCATATTCACCATAGGGTGAATAACTCCGCACTGCTTGCTCGAAACATGCTGAAATTCGGTGTGGTTGTGTGGCAGGCTACCCTTTATCAATCCTGAAATGCCCAAGTCTCTAGGAATTTCAGAGAAAAAGTTATTCAAAAATATCTTGTACTTTTTTTTACAGATTTGGTGGTTTCACCATTTGCGAAGGTCGCAGAAGCTCGGGGATGGTCCCAATGGATCGGGCATAGCCACATTAGTGGAGATGGAACCAACTTCCAAGTCTCTATGACCTTCAGAAAAAAAGTTATTGAAGAATATCTTGAACTCCTATAGGTTTTCATCCCTAATCACAACCCAAAAAGCAAACACTAATCACAACCCTAACCCTACCACTTGCAAAGGTCGTAGAAGCTCGGGGGTGGTACCAATGGATCGGGCATAGCCACATTAGTGGAGATGGAACCAACTTCCAAGTCTCTATGACCTACAGAAAAAAAGTTATGGAAGAATATCTTGATCTCCAATGGGTACTCATCCCTAACCCTAACCCTAATCACAACCCTAACCCTAACCCTAACCCTAATCACAACCCTAACCCTAATTGCAACTCTAACCCATATTCACCATAGGGTGAATAACTCCGCACTGCTTGCTCGAAACGTGCTGAAATTCGGTGTGGTTGCGTGGCAGGCTACCCTTTATCAATCCTGAAATGCCCAAGTCTCTAGGAATTTCAGAGAAAAAGTTATTCAAAAATATCTTGTACTTTTTTTTACAGATTTGGTGGTTTCACCATTTGCGAAGGTCGCAGAAGCTCGGGGATGGTCCCAATGGATCGGGCATAGCCACATTAGTGGAGATGGAACCAATGTCCAATTCTCTATGACCTTCAGAAAAAAAGTTATTGAAGAATATCTTGAACTCCTATAGGTTTTCATCCCTAACCCTAACCCTAATCACAACCCAAAAAGCAAACACTAATCACAACCCTAACCCTACCACTTGCAAAGGTCGTAGAAGCTCGGGGGTGGTACCAATGGATCGGGCATAGCCACATTAGTGGAGATGGAACCAACTTCCAAGTCTCTATGACCTACAGAAAAAAAGTTATGGAAGAATATCTTGATCTCCAATGGGTACTCATCCCTAACCCTAACCCTAATCACAACCCTAACCCTAATCACAACCCTAACCCTAACCCTAACCCTAATCACAACCCTAACCCTAATTGCAACTCTAACCCATATTCACCATAGGGTGAATAACTCCGCACTGCTTGCTCGAAACGTGCTGAAATTCGGTGTGGTTGCGTGGCAGGCTACCCTTTATCAATCCTGAAATGCCCAAGTCTCTAGGAATTTCAGAGAAAAAGTTATTCAAAAATATCTTGTACTTTTTTTTACAGATTTGGTGGTTTCACCATTTGCGAAGGTCGCAGAAGCTCGGGGATGGTCCCAATGGATCGGGCATAGCCACATTAGAGGAGATGGAACCAATGTCCAATTCTCTATGACCTTCAGAAAAAAAGTAATTGAAGAATATCTTGAACTCCTATAGGTTTTCATCCCTAACCCTAACCCTAATCACAACCCAAAAAGCAAACACTAATCACAACCCTAACCCTACCACTTGCAAAGGTCGTAGAAGCTCGGGGGTGGTACCAATGGATCGGGCATAGCCACATTAGTGGAGATGGAACCAACTTCCAAGTCTCTATGACCTACAGAAAAAAAGTTATGGAAGAATATCTTGATCTCCAATGGGTACTCATCCCTAACCCTAACCCTAATCACAACCCTAACCCTAATCACAACCCTAACCCTAACCCTAACCCTAATCACAACCCTAACCCTAATTGCAACTCTAACCCATATTCACCATAGGGTGAATAACTCCGCACTGCTTGCTCGAAACGTGCTGAAATTCGGTGTGGTTGCGTGGCAGGCTACCCTTTATCAATCCTGAAATGCCCAAGTCTCTAGGAATTTCAGAGAAAAAGTTATTCAAAAATATCTTGTACTTTTTTTTACAGATTTGGTGGTTTCACCATGTGCGAAGGTCGCAGAAGCTCGGGGATGGTCCCAATGGATCGGGCATAGCCACATTAGTGGAGATGGAACCAACTTCCAAGTCTCTATGACCTTCAGAAAAAAAGTTATTGAAGAATATCTTGAACTCCTATAGGTTTTCATCCCTAACCCTAACCCTAATCACAACCCAAAAAGCAAACACTAATCACAACCCTAACCCTACCACTTGCAAAGGTCGTAGAAGCTCGGGGGTGGTACCAATGGATCGGGCATAGCCACATTAGTGGTGATGGAACCAACTTCCAAGTCTCTATGACCTACAGAAAAAAAGTTATGGAAGAATATCTTGATCTCCAATGGGTACTCATCCCTAACCCTAACCCTAATCACAACCCTAACCCTAACCCTAATCACAACCCTAACCCTAACCCTAACCCTAATCACAACCCTAACCCTAATTGCAACTCTAACCCATATTCACCATAGGGTGAATAACTCCGCACTGCTTGCTCGAAACGTGCTGAAATTCGGTGTGGTTGCGTGGCAGGCTACCCTTTATCAATCCTGAAATGCCCAAGTCTCTAGGAATTTCAGAGAAAAAGTTATTCAAAAATATCTTGTACTTTTTTTTACAGATTTGGTGGTTTCACCATTTGCGAAGGTCGCAGAAGCTCGGGGATGGTCCCAATGGATCGGGCATAGCCACATTAGTGGAGATGGAACCAACTTCCAAGTCTCTATGACCTTCAGAAAAAAAGTTATTGAAGAATATCTTGAACTCCTATAGGTTTTCATCCCTAACCCTAACCCTAATCACAACCCAAAAAGCAAACACTAATCACAACCCTAACCCTACCACTTGCAAAGGTCGTAGAAGCTCGGGGGTGGTACCAATGGATCGGGCATAGCCACATTAGTGGAGATGGAACCAACTTCCAAGTCTCTATGACCTACAGAAAAAAAGTTATGGAAGAATATCTTGATCTCCAATGGGTACTCATCCCTAACCCTAACCCTAATCACAACCCTAACCCTAACCCTAACCCTAATCACAACCCTAACCCTAATCACAACCCTAACCCTAACCCTAATCACAACCCTAACCCTAATTGCAACTCTAACCCATATTCACCATAGGGTGAATAACTCCGCACTGCTTGCTCGAAACGTGCTGAAATTTGGTGTGGTTGTGTGGCAGGCTACCCTTTATCAATCCTGAAATGCCCAAGTCTCTAGGAATTTCAGAGAAAAAGTTATTCAAAAATATCTTGTACTTTTTTTTACAGATTTGGTGGTTTCACCATGTGCGAAGGTCGCAGAAGCTCGGGGATGGTCCCAATGGATCGGGCATAGCCACATTAGTGGAGATGGAACCAACTTCCAAGTCTCTATGACCTTCAGAAAAAAAGTTATTGAAGAATATCTTGAACTCCTATAGGTTTTCATCCCTAACCCTAACCCTAATCACAACCCAAAAAGCAAACACTAATCACAACCCTAACCCTACCACTTGCAAAGGTTGTTGAAGCTCGGGGGTGGTACCAATGGATCGGGCATAGCCACATTAGTGGAGATGGAACCAACTTCCAAGTCTCTATGACCTACAGAAAAAAAGTTATGGAAGAATATCTTGATCTCCAATGGGTACTCATCCCTAACCCTAACCCTAATCACAACCCTAACCCTAACCCTAACCCTAATCACAACCCTAACCCTAACCCTAATCACAACCCTAACCCTAATTGCAACTAACCCATATTCACCATAGGGTGAATAACTCCGCACTGCTTGCTCGAAACGTGCTGAAATTCGGTGTGGTTGCGTGGCAGGCTACCCTTTATAAATCCTGAAATGCCCAAGTCTCTAGGAATTTCAGAGAAAAAGTTATTCAAAAATATCTTGTACTTTTTTTTACAGATTTGGTGGTTTCACCATGTGCGAAGGTCGCAGAAGCTCGGGGATGGTCCCAATGGATCGGGCATAGCCACATTAGTGGAGATGGAACCAACTTCCAAGTCTCTATGACCTTCAGAAAAAAAGTTATTGAAGAATATCTTGAACTCCTATAGGTTTTCATCCCTAACCCTAACCCTAATCACAACCCAAAAAGCAAACACTAATCACAACCCTAACCCTACCACTTGCAAAGGTCGTAGAAGCTCGGGGGTGGTACCAATGGATCGGGCATAGCCACATTAGTGGTGATGGAACCAACTTCCAAGTCTCTATGACCTACAGAAAAAAAGTTATGGAAGAATATCTTGATCTCCAATGGGTACTCATCCCTAACCCTAACCCTAATCACAACCCTAACCCTAACCCTAATCACAACCCTAACCCTAACCCTAACCCTAATCACAACCCTAACCCTAATTGCAACTCTAACCCATATTCACCATAGGGTGAATAACTCCGCACTGCTTGCTCGAAACGTGCTGAAATTCGGTGTGGTTGCGTGGCAGGCTACCCTTTATCAATCCTGAAATGCCCAAGTCTCTAGGAATTTCAGAGAAAAAGTTATTCAAAAATATCTTGTACTTTTTTTTACAGATTTGGTGGTTTCACCATGTGCGAAGGTCGCAGAAGCTCGGGGATGGTCCCAATGGATCGGGCATAGCCACATTAGTGGAGATGGAACCAACTTCCAAGTCTCTATGACCTTCAGAAAAAAAGTTATTGAAGAATATCTTGAACTCCTATAGGTTTTCATCCCTAACCCTAACCCTAATCACAACCCAAAAAGCAAACACTAATCACAACCCTAACCCTACCACTTGCAAAGGTCGTAGAAGCTCGGGGGTGGTACCAATGGATCGGGCATAGCCACATTAGTGGAGATGGAACCAACTTCCAAGTCTCTATGACCTACAGAAAAAAAGTTATGGAAGAATATCTTGATCTCCAATGGGTACTCATCCCTAACCCTAACCCTAATCACAACCCTAACCCTAACCCTAACCCTAATCACAACCCTAACCCTAATCACAACCCTAACCCTAACCCTAATCACAACCCTAACCCTAATTGCAACTCTAACCCATATTCACCATAGGGTGAATAACTCCGCACTGCTTGCTCGAAACGTGCTGAAATTTGGTGTGGTTGTGTGGCAGGCTACCCTTTATCAATCCTGAAATGCCCAAGTCTCTAGGAATTTCAGAGAAAAAGTTATTCAAAAATATCTTGTACTTTTTTTTACAGATTTGGTGGTTTCACCATGTGCGAAGGTCGCAGAAGCTCGGGGATGGTCCCAATGGATCGGGCATAGCCACATTAGTGGAGATGGAACCAACTTTCAAGTCTCTATGACCTTCAGAAAAAAAGTTATTGAAGAATATCTTGAACTCCTATAGGTTTTCATCCCTAACCCTAACCCTAATCACAACCCAAAAAGCAAACACTAATCACAACCCTAACCCTACCACTTGCAAAGGTTGTTGAAGCTCGGGGGTGGTACCAATGGATCGGGCATAGCCACATTAGTGGAGATGGAACCAACTTCCAAGTCTCTATGACCTACAGAAAAAAAGTTATGGAAGAATATCTTGATCTCCAATGGGTACTCATCCCTAACCCTAACCCTAATCACAACCCTAACCCTAACCCTAACCCTAATCACAACCCTAACCCTAACCCTAACCCTAATCACAACCCTAACCCTAACCCTAATCACAACCCTAACCCTAATTGCAACTAACCCATATTCACCATAGGGTGAATAACTCCGCACTGCTTGCTCGAAACGTGCTGAAATTCGGTGTGGTTGCGTGGCAGGCTACCCTTTATAAATCCTGAAATGCCCAAGTCTCTAGGAATTTCAGAGAAAAAGTTATTCAAAAATATCTTGTACTTTTTTTTACAGATTTGGTGGTTTCACCATGTGCGAAGGTCGCAGAAGCTCGGGGATGGTCCCAATGGATCGGGCATAGCCACATTAGTGGAGATGGAACCAACTTCCAAGTCTCTATGACCTTCAGAAAAAAAGTTATTGAAGAATATCTTGAACTCCTATAGGTTTTCATCCCTAACCCTAACCCTAATCACAACCCAAAAAGCAAACACTAATCACAACCCTAACCCTACCACTTGCAAAGGTCGTAGAAGCTCGGGGGTGGTACCAATGGATCGGGCATAGCCACATTAGTGGTGATGGAACCAACTTCCAAGTCTCTATGACCTACAGAAAAAAAGTTATGGAAGAATATCTTGATCTCCAATGGGTACTCATCCCTAACCCTAACCCTAATCACAACCCTAACCCTAACCCTAATCACAACCCTAACCCTAACCCTAACCCTAATCACAACCCTAACCCTAATTGCAACTCTAACCCATATTCACCATAGGGTGAATAACTCCGCACTGCTTGCTCGAAACGTGCTGAAATTCGGTGTGGTTGCGTGGCAGGCTACCCTTTATCAATCCTGAAATGCCCAAGTCTCTAGGAATTTCAGAGAAAAAGTTATTCAAAAATATCTTGTACTTTTTTTTACAGATTTGGTGGTTTCACCATTTGCGAAGGTCGCAGAAGCTCGGGGATGGTCCCAATGGATCGGGCATAGCCACATTAGTGGAGATGGAACCAACTTCCAAGTCTCTATGACCTTCAGAAAAAAAGTTATTGAAGAATATCTTGAACTCCTATAGGTTTTCATCCCTAACCCTAACCCTAATCACAACCCAAAAAGCAAACACTAATCACAACCCTAACCCTACCACTTGCAAAGGTCGTAGAAGCTCGGGGGTGGTACCAATGGATCGGGCATAGCCACATTAGTGGTGATGGAACCAACTTCCAAGTCTCTATGACCTACAGAAAAAAAGTTATGGAAGAATATCTTGATCTCCAATGGGTACTCATCCCTAACCCTAACCCTAATCACAACCCTAACCCTAACCCTAATCACAACCCTAACCCTAACCCTAACCCTAATCACAACCCTAACCCTAATTGCAACTCTAACCCATATTCACCATAGGGTGAATAACTCCGCACTGCTTGCTTGAAACGTGCTGAAATTCGGTGTGGTTGCGTGGCAGGCTACCCTTTATCAATCCTGAAATGCCCAAGTCTCTAGGAATTTCAGAGAAAAAGTTATTCAAAAATATCTTGTACTTTTTTTTACAGATTTGGTGGTTTCACCATTTGCGAAGGTCGCAGAAGCTCGGGGATGGTCCCAATGGATCGGGCATAGCCACATTAGTGGAGATGGAACCAACTTCCAAGTCTCTATGACCTTCAGAAAAAAAGTTATTGAAGAATATCTTGAACTCCTATAGGTTTTCATCCCTAACCCTAACCCTAATCACAACCCAAAAAGCAAACACTAATCACAACCCTAACCCTACCACTTGCAAAGGTCGTAGAAGCTCGGGGGTGGTACCAATGGATCGGGCATAGCCACATTAGTGGAGATGGAACCAACTTCCAAGTCTCTATGACCTACAGAAAAAAAGTTATGGAAGAATATCTTGATCTCCAATGGGTACTCATCCCTAACCCTAACCCTAATCACAACCCTAACCCTAACCCTAACCCTAATCACAACCCTAACCCTAATCACAACCCTAACCCTAACCCTAATCACAACCCTAACCCTAATTGCAACTCTAACCCATATTCACCATAGGGTGAATAACTCCGCACTGCTTGCTCGAAACGTGCTGAAATTTGGTGTGGTTGTGTGGCAGGCTACCCTTTATCAATCCTGAAATGCCCAAGTCTCTAGGAATTTCAGAGAAAAAGTTATTCAAAAATATCTTGTACTTTTTTTTACAGATTTGGTGGTTTCACCATGTGCGAAGGTCGCAGAAGCTCGGGGATGGTCCCAATGGATCGGGCATAGCCACATTAGTGGAGATGGAACCAACTTCCAAGTCTCTATGACCTTCAGAAAAAAAGTTATTGAAGAATATCTTGAACTCCTATAGGTTTTCATCCCTAACCCTAACCCTAATCACAACCCAAAAAGCAAACACTAATCACAACCCTAACCCTACCACTTGCAAAGGTTGTTGAAGCTCGGGGGTGGTACCAATGGATCGGGCATAGCCACATTAGTGGAGATGGAACCAACTTCCAAGTCTCTATGACCTACAGAAAAAAAGTTATGGAAGAATATCTTGATCTCCAATGGGTACTCATCCCTAACCCTAACCCTAATCACAACCCTAACCCTAACCCTAACCCTAATCACAACCCTAACCCTAACCCTAATCACAACCCTAACCCTAATTGCAACTAACCCATATTCACCATAGGGTGAATAACTCCGCACTGCTTGCTCGAAACGTGCTGAAATTCGGTGTGGTTGCGTGGCAGGCTACCCTTTATAAATCCTGAAATGCCCAAGTCTCTAGGAATTTCAGAGAAAAAGTTATTCAAAAATATCTTGTACTTTTTTTTACAGATTTGGTGGTTTCACCATGTGCGAAGGTCGCAGAAGCTCGGGGATGGTCCCAATGGATCGGGCATAGCCACATTAGTGGAGATGGAACCAACTTCCAAGTCTCTATGACCTTCAGAAAAAAAGTTATTGAAGAATATCTTGAACTCCTATAGGTTTTCATCCCTAACCCTAACCCTAATCACAACCCAAAAAGCAAACACTAATCACAACCCTAACCCTACCACTTGCAAAGGTCGTAGAAGCTCGGGGGTGGTACCAATGGATCGGGCATAGCCACATTAGTGGTGATGGAACCAACTTCCAAGTCTCTATGACCTACAGAAAAAAAGTTATGGAAGAATATCTTGATCTCCAATGGGTACTCATCCCTAACCCTAACCCTAATCACAACCCTAACCCTAACCCTAATCACAACCCTAACCCTAACCCTAACCCTAATCACAACCCTAACCCTAATTGCAACTCTAACCCATATTCACCATAGGGTGAATAACTCCGCACTGCTTGCTCGAAACGTGCTGAAATTCGGTGTGGTTGCGTGGCAGGCTACCCTTTATCAATCCTGAAATGCCCAAGTCTCTAGGAATTTCAGAGAAAAAGTTATTCAAAAATATCTTGTACTTTTTTTTACAGATTTGGTGGTTTCACCATGTGCGAAGGTCGCAGAAGCTCGGGGATGGTCCCAATGGATCGGGCATAGCCACATTAGTGGAGATGGAACCAACTTCCAAGTCTCTATGACCTTCAGAAAAAAAGTTATTGAAGAATATCTTGAACTCCTATAGGTTTTCATCCCTAACCCTAACCCTAATCACAACCCAAAAAGCAAACACTAATCACAACCCTAACCCTACCACTTGCAAAGGTCGTAGAAGCTCGGGGGTGGTACCAATGGATCGGGCATAGCCACATTAGTGGAGATGGAACCAACTTCCAAGTCTCTATGACCTACAGAAAAAAAGTTATGGAAGAATATCTTGATCTCCAATGGGTACTCATCCCTAACCCTAACCCTAATCACAACCCTAACCCTAACCCTAACCCTAATCACAACCCTAACCCTAATCACAACCCTAACCCTAACCCTAATCACAACCCTAACCCTAATTGCAACTCTAACCCATATTCACCATAGGGTGAATAACTCCGCACTGCTTGCTCGAAACGTGCTGAAATTCGGTGTGGTTGCGTGGCAGGCTACCCTTTATCAATCCTGAAATGCCCAAGTCTCTAGGAATTTCAGAGAAAAAGTTATTCAAAAATATCTTGTACTTTTTTTTACAGATTTGGTGGTTTCACCATTTGCGAAGGTCGCAGAAGCTCGGGGATGGTCCCAATGGATCGGGCATAGCTACATTAGTGGAGATGGAACCAACTTCCAAGTCTCTATGACCTTCAGAAAAAAAGTTATTGAAGAATATCTTGAACTCCTATAGGTTTTCATCCCTAACCCTAACCCTAATCACAACCCAAAAAGCAAACACTAATCACAACCCTAACCCTACCACTTGCAAAGGTCGTAGAAGCTCGGGGGTGGTACCAATGGATCGGGCATAGCCACATTAGTGGAGATGGAACCAACTTCCAAGTCTCTATGACCTACAGAAAAAAAGTTATGGAAGAATATCTTGATCTCCAATGGGTACTCATCCCTAACCCTAACCCTAATCACAACCCTAACCCTAACCCTAACCCTAATCACAACCCTAACCCTAATCACAACCCTAACCCTAACCCTAATCACAACCCTAACCCTAATTGCAACTCTAACCCATATTCACCATAGGGTGAATAACTCCGCACTGCTTGCTCGAAACGTGCTGAAATTTGGTGTGGTTGTGTGGCAGGCTACCCTTTATCAATCCTGAAATGCCCAAGTCTCTAGGAATTTCAGAGAAAAAGTTATTCAAAAATATCTTGTACTTTTTTTTACAGATTTGGTGGTTTCACCATGTGCGAAGGTCGCAGAAGCTCGGGGATGGTCCCAATGGATCGGGCATAGCCACATTAGTGGAGATGGAACCAACTTCCAAGTCTCTATGACCTTCAGAAAAAAAGTTATTGAAGAATATCTTGAACTCCTATAGGTTTTCATCCCTAACCCTAACCCTAATCACAACCCAAAAAGCAAACACTAATCACAACCCTAACCCTACCACTTGCAAAGGTTGTTGAAGCTCGGGGGTGGTACCAATGGATCGGGCATAGCCACATTAGTGGAGATGGAACCAACTTCCAAGTCTCTATGACCTACAGAAAAAAAGTTATGGAAGAATATCTTGATCTCCAATGGGTACTCATCCCTAACCCTAACCCTAATCACAACCCTAACCCTAACCCTAACCCTAATCACAACCCTAACCCTAACCCTAATCACAACCCTAACCCTAATTGCAACTAACCCATATTCACCATAGGGTGAATAACTCCGCACTGCTTGCTCGAAACGTGCTGAAATTCGGTGTGGTTGCGTGGCAGGCTACCCTTTATAAATCCTGAAATGCCCAAGTCTCTAGGAATTTCAGAGAAAAAGTTATTCAAAAATATCTTGTACTTTTTTTTACAGATTTGGTGGTTTCACCATGTGCGAAGGTCGCAGAAGCTCGGGGATGGTCCCAATGGATCGGGCATAGCCACATTAGTGGAGATGGAACCAACTTCCAAGTCTCTATGACCTTCAGAAAAAAAGTTATTGAAGAATATCTTGAACTCCTATAGGTTTTCATCCCTAACCCTAACCCTAATCACAACCCAAAAAGCAAACACTAATCACAACCCTAACCCTACCACTTGCAAAGGTCGTAGAAGCTCGGGGGTGGTACCAATGGATCGGGCATAGCCACATTAGTGGTGATGGAACCAACTTCCAAGTCTCTATGACCTACAGAAAAAAAGTTATGGAAGAATATCTTGATCTCCAATGGGTACTCATCCCTAACCCTAACCCTAATCACAACCCTAACCCTAACCCTAATCACAACCCTAACCCTAACCCTAACCCTAATCACAACCCTAACCCTAATTGCAACTCTAACCCATATTCACCATAGGGTGAATAACTCCGCACTGCTTGCTCGAAACGTGCTGAAATTCGGTGTGGTTGCGTGGCAGGCTACCCTTTATCAATCCTGAAATGCCCAAGTCTCTAGGAATTTCAGAGAAAAAGTTATTCAAAAATATCTTGTACTTTTTTTTACAGATTTGGTGGTTTCACCATTTGCGAAGGTCGCAGAAGCTCGGGGATGGTCCCAATGGATCGGGCATAGCCACATTAGTGGAGATGGAACCAACGTCCAAGTCTCTATGACCTTCAGAAAAAAAGTTATTGAAGAATATCTTGAACTCCTATAGGTTTTCATCCCTAACCCTAACCCTAATCACAACCCAAAAAGCAAACACTAATCACAACCCTAACCCTACCACTTGCAAAGGTCGTAGAAGCTCGGGGGTGGTACCAATGGATCGGGCATAGCCACATTAGTGGAGATGGAACCAACTTCCAAGTCTCTATGACCTACAGAAAAAAAGTTATGGAAGAATATCTTGATCTCCAATGGGTACTCATCCCTAACCCTAACCCTAATCACAACCCTAACCCTAACCCTAACCCTAACCCTAATCACAACCCTAACCCTAACCCTAACCCTAATCACAACCCTAACCCTAACCCTAATCACAACCCTAACCCTAATTGCAACTCTAACCCATATTCACCATAGGGTGAATAACTCCGCACTGCTTGCTCGAAACGTGCTGAAATTCGGTGTGGTTGCGTGGCAGGCTACCCTTTATCAATCCTGAAATGCCCAAGTCTCTAGGAATTTCAGAGAAAAAGTTATTCAAAAATATCTTGTACATTTTTTTACAGATTTGGTGGTTTCACCATTTGTGAAGGTCGCAGAAGCTCGGGGATGGTCCCAATGGATCGGGCATAGCCACATTAGTGGAGATGGAACCAACTTCCAAGTCTCTATGACCTTCAGAAAAAAAGTTATTGAAGAATATCTTGAACTCCTATAGGTTTTCATCCCTAACCCTAACCCTAATCACAACCCAAAAAGCAAACACTAATCACAACCCTAACCCTACCACTTGCAAAGGTCGTAGAAGCTCGGGGGTGGTACCAATGGATCGGGCATAGCCACATTAGTGGTGATGGAACCAACTTCCAAGTCTCTATGACCTACAGAAAAAAAGTTATGGAAGAATATCTTGATCTCCAATGGGTACTCATCCCTAACCCTAACCCTAATCACAACCCTAACCCTAACCCTAATCACAACCCTAACCCTAACCCTAACCCTAATCACAACCCTAACCCTAATTGCAACTCTAACCCATATTCACCATAGGGTGAATAACTCCGCACTGCTTGCTCGAAACGTGCTGAAATTCGGTGTGGTTGCGTGGCAGGCTACCCTTTATCAATCCTGAAATGCCCAAGTCTCTAGGAATTTCAGAGAAAAAGTTATTCAAAAATATCTTGTACTTTTTTTTACAGATTTGGTGGTTTCACCATTTGCGAAGGTCGCAGAAGCTCGGGGATGGTCCCAATGGATCGGGCATAGCCACATTAGTGGAGATGGAACCAACTTCCAAGTCTCTATGACCTTCAGAAAAAAAGTTATTGAAGAATATCTTGAACTCCTATAGGTTTTCATCCCTAACCCTAACCCTAATCACAACCCAAAAAGCAAACACTAATCACAACCCTAACCCTACCACTTGCAAAGGTCGTAGAAGCTCGGGGGTGGTACCAATGGATCGGGCATAGCCACATTAGTGGAGATGGAACCAACTTCCAAGTCTCTATGACCTACAGAAAAAAAGTTATGGAAGAATATCTTGATCTCCAATGGGTACTCATCCCTAACCCTAACCCTAATCACAACCCTAACCCTAACCCTAATCACAACCCTAACCCTAATTGCAACTCTAACCCATATTCACCATAGGGTGAATAACTCCGCACTGCTTGCTCGAAACGTGCTGAAATTCGGTGTGGTTGCGTGGCAGGCTACCCTTTATCAATCCTGAAATGCCCAAGTCTCTAGGAATTTCAGAGAAAAAGTTATTCAAAAATATCTTGTACTTTTTTTTACAGATTTGGTGGTTTCACCATGTGCGAAGGTCGCAGAAGCTCGGGGATGGTCCCAATGGATCGGGCATAGCCACATTAGTGGAGATGGAACCAACTTCCAAGTCTCTATGACCTTCAGAAAAAAAGTTATTGAAGAATATCTTGAACTCCTATAGGTTTTCATCCCTAACCCTAACCCTAATCACAACCCAAAAAGCAAACACTAATCACAACCCTAACCCTACCACTTGCAAAGGTCGTAGAAGCTCGGGGGTGGTACCAATGGATCGGGCATAGCCACATTAGTGGTGATGGAACCAACTTCCAAGTCTCTATGACCTACAGAAAAAAAGTTATGGAAGAATATCTTGATCTCCAATGGGTACTCATCCCTAACCCTAACCCTAATCACAACCCTAACCCTAACCCTAATCACAACCCTAACCCTAACCCTAACCCTAATCACAACCCTAACCCTAATTGCAACTCTAACCCATATTCACCATAGGGTGAATAACTCCGCACTGCTTGCTCGAAACGTGCTGAAATTCGGTGTGGTTGCGTGGCAGGCTACCCTTTATCAATCCTGAAATGCCCAAGTCTCTAGGAATTTCAGAGAAAAAGTTATTCAAAAATATCTTGTACTTTTTTTTACAGATTTGGTGGTTTCACCATGTGCGAAGGTCGCAGAAGCTCAGGGATGGTCCCAATGGATCGGGCATAGCCACATTAGTGGAGATGGAACCAACTTCCAAGTCTCTATGACCTTCAGAAAAAAAGTTATTGAAGAATATCTTGAACTCCTATAGGTTTTCATCCCTAACCCTAACCCTAATCACAACCCAAAAAGCAAACACTAATCACAACCCTAACCCTACCACTTGCAAAGGTTGTTGAAGCTCGGGGGTGGTACCAATGGATCGGGCATAGCCACATTAGTGGAGATGGAACCAACTTCCAAGTCTCTATGACCTACAGAAAAAAAGTTATGGAAGAATATCTTGATCTCCAATGGGTACTCATCCCTAACCCTAACCCTAATCACAACCCTAACCCTAATCACAACCCTAACCCTAACCCTAATCACAACCCTAACCCTAATTGCAACTCTAACCCATATTCACCATAGGGTGAATAACTCCGCACTGCTTGCTCGAAACGTGCTGAAATTTGGTGTGGTTGTGTGGCAGGCTACCCTTTATCAATCCTGAAATGCCCAAGTCTCTAGGAATTTCAGAGAAAAAGTTATTCAAAAATATCTTGTACTTTTTTTTACAGATTTGGTGGTTTCACCATGTGCGAAGGTCGCAGAAGCTCGGGGATGGTCCCAATGGATCGGGCATAGCCACATTAGTGGAGATGGAACCAACTTCCAAGTCTCTATGACCTTCAGAAAAAAAGTTATTGAAGAATATCTTGAACTCCTATAGGTTTTCATCCCTAACCCTAACCCTAATCACAACCCAAAAAGCAAACACTAATCACAACCCTAACCCTACCACTTGCAAAGGTCGTAGAAGCTCGGGGGTGGTACCAATGGATCGGGCATAGCCACATTAGTGGAGATGGAACCAACTTCCAAGTCTCTATGACCTACAGAAAAAAAGTTATGGAAGAATATCTTGATCTCCAATGGGTACTCATCCCTAACCCTAACCCTAATCACAACCCTAACCCTAACCCTAATCACAACCCTAACCCTAACCCTAATCACAACCCTAACCCTAATTGCAACTCTAACCCATATTCACCATAGGGTGAATAACTCCGCACTGCTTGCTCGAAACGTGCTGAAATTCGGTGTGGTTGCGTGGCAGGCTACCCTTTATCAATCCTGAAATGCCCAAGTCTCTAGGAATTTCAGAGAAAAAGTTATTCAAAAATATCTTGTACTTTTTTTTACAGATTTGGTGGTTTCACCATTTGCGAAGGTCGCAGAAGCTCGGGGATGGTCTCAATGGATCGGGCATAGCCACATTAGTGGAGATGGAACCAACGTCCAAGTCTCTATGACCTTCAGAAAAAAAGTTATTGAAGAATATCTTGAACTCCTATAGGTTTTCATCCCTAACCCTAACCCTAATCACAACCCAAAAAGCAAACACTAATCACAACCCTAACCCTACCACTTGCAAAGGTCGTAGAAGCTCGGGGGTGGTACCAATGGATCGGGCATAGCCACATTAGTGGAGATGGAACCAACTTCCAAGTCTCTATGACCTACAGAAAAAAAGTTATGGAAGAATATCTTGATCTCCAATGGGTACTCATCCCTAACCCTAACCCTAATCACAACCCTAACCCTAACCCTAACCCTAATCACAACCCTAACCCTAATTGCAACTCTAACCCATATTCACCATAGGGTGAATAACTCCGCACTGCTTGCTCAAAACGTGCTGAAATTCGGTGTGGTTGCGTGGCAGGCTACCCTTTATCAATCCTGAAATGCCCAAGTCTCTAGGAATTTCAGAGAAAAAGTTATTCAAAAATATCTTGTACTTTTTTTTACAGATTTGGTGGTTTCACCATGTGCGAAGGTCGCAGAAGCTCAGGGATGGTCCCAATGGATCGGGCATAGCCACATTAGTGGAGATGGAACCAACTTCCAAGTCTCTATGACCTTCAGAAAAAAAGTTATTGAAGAATATCTTGAACTCCTATAGGTTTTCATCCCTAACCCTAACCCTAATCACAACCCAAAAAGCAAACACTAATCACAACCCTAACCCTACCACTTGCAAAGGTCGTAGAAGCTCTGGGGTGGTACCAATGGATCGGGCATAGCCACATTAGTGGTGATGGAACCAACTTCCAAGTCTCTATGACCTACAGAAAAAAAGTTATGGAAGAATATCTTGATCTCCAATGGGTACTCATCCCTAACCCTAACCCTAATCACAACCCTAACCCTAACCCTAACCCTAACCCTAACCCTAATCACAACCCTAACCCTAACCCTAATCACAACCCTAACCCTAATTGCAACTCTAACCCATATTCACCATAGGGTGAATAACTCCGCACTGCTTGCTCAAAACGTGCTGAAATTCGGTGTGGTTGCGTGGCAGGCTACCCTTTATCAATCCTGAAATGCCCAAGTCTCTAGGAATTTCAGAGAAAAAGTTATTCAAAAATATCTTGTACTTTTTTTTACAGATTTGGTGGTTTCACCATGTGCGAAGGTCGCAGAAGCTCGGGGATGGTCCCAATGGATCGGGCATAGCCACATTAGTGGAGATGGAACCAACTTCCAAGTCTCTATGACCTTCAGAAAAAAAGTTATTGAAGAATATCTTGAACTCCTATAGATTTTCATCCCTAACCCTAACCCTAATCACAACCCAAAAAGCAAACACTAATCACAACCCTAACCCTACCACTTGCAAAGGTCGTAGAAGCTCGGGGGTGGTACCAATGGATCGGGCATAGCCACATTAGTGGAGATGGAACCAACTTCCAAGTCTCTATGACCTACAGAAAAAAAGTTATGGAAGAATATCTTGATCTCCAATGGGTACTCATCCCTAACCCTAACCCTAATCACAACCCTAACCCTAACCCTAATCACAACCCTAACCCTAACCCTAATCACAACCCTAACCCTAATTGCAACTCTAACCCATATTCACCATAGGGTGAATAACTCCGCACTGCTTGCTCGAAACGTGCTGAAATTCGGTGTGGTTGCGTGGCAGGCTACCCTTTATCAATCCTGAAATGCCCAAGTCTCTAGGAATTTCAGAGAAAAAGTTATTCAAAAATATCTTGTACTTTTTTTTACAGATTTGGTGGTTTCACCATTTGCGAAGGTCGCAGAAGCTCGGGGATGGTCTCAATGGATCGGGCATAGCCACATTAGTGGAGATGGAACCAACGTCCAAGTCTCTATGACCTTCAGAAAAAAAGTTATTGAAGAATATCTTGAACTCCTATAGGTTTTCATCCCTAACCCTAACCCTAATCACAACCCAAAAAGCAAACACTAATCACAACCCTAACCCTACCACTTGCAAAGGTCGTAGAAGCTCGGGGGTGGTACCAATGGATCGGGCATAGCCACATTAGTGGAGATGGAACCAACTTCCAAGTCTCTATGACCTACAGAAAAAAAGTTATGGAAGAATATCTTGATCTCCAATGGGTACTCATCCCTAACCCTAACCCTAATCACAACCCTAACCCTAACCCTAACCCTAATCACAACCCTAACCCTAATTGCAACTCTAACCCATATTCACCATAGGGTGAATAACTCCGCACTGCTTGCTCAAAACGTGCTGAAATTCGGTGTGGTTGCGTGGCAGGCTACCCTTTATCAATCCTGAAATGCCCAAGTCTCTAGGAATTTCAGAGAAAAAGTTATTCAAAAATATCTTGTACTTTTTTTTACAGATTTGGTGGTTTCACCATGTGCGAAGGTCGCAGAAGCTCAGGGATGGTCCCAATGGATCGGGCATAGCCACATTAGTGGAGATGGAACCAACTTCCAAGTCTCTATGACCTTCAGAAAAAAAGTTATTGAAGAATATCTTGAACTCCTATAGGTTTTCATCCCTAACCCTAACCCTAATCACAACCCAAAAAGCAAACACTAATCACAACCCTAACCCTACCACTTGCAAAGGTCGTAGAAGCTCTGGGGTGGTACCAATGGATCGGGCATAGCCACATTAGTGGTGATGGAACCAACTTCCAAGTCTCTATGACCTACAGAAAAAAAGTTATGGAAGAATATCTTGATCTCCAATGGGTACTCATCCCTAACCCTAACCCTAATCACAACCCTAACCCTAACCCTAACCCTAACCCTAACCCTAATCACAACCCTAACCCTAACCCTAATCACAACCCTAACCCTAATTGCAACTCTAACCCATATTCACCATAGGGTGAATAACTCCGCACTGCTTGCTCAAAACGTGCTGAAATTCGGTGTGGTTGCGTGGCAGGCTACCCTTTATCAATCCTGAAATGCCCAAGTCTCTAGGAATTTCAGAGAAAAAGTTATTCAAAAATATCTTGTACTTTTTTTTACAGATTTGGTGGTTTCACCATGTGCGAAGGTCGCAGAAGCTCGGGGATGGTCCCAATGGATCGGGCATAGCCACATTAGTGGAGATGGAACCAACTTCCAAGTCTCTATGACCTTCAGAAAAAAAGTTATTGAAGAATATCTTGAACTCCTATAGATTTTCATCCCTAACCCTAACCCTAATCACAACCCAAAAAGCAAACACTAATCACAACCCTAACCCTACCACTTGCAAAGGTCGTAGAAGCTCGGGGGTGGTACCAATGGATCGGGCATAGCCACATTAGTGGAGATGGAACCAACTTCCAAGTCTCTATGACCTACAGAAAAAAAGTTATGGAAGAATATCTTGATCTCCAATGGGTACTCATCCCTAACCCTAACCCTAATCACAACCCTAACCCTAACCCTAATCACAACCCTAACCCTAACCCTAATTGCAACCCTAACCCATATTCACCATAGGGTGAATAACTCTGCGCTGCTTACTCAAAATGTGCTGAAATTCGGTGTGGTTGTGTGGCACGCCCCCCTTTATCAATCATGAAATGCTCAATTCTCTATGACTTTCAGAAAAAAAGCTATTCAAAAATATCTTCTACTTCTTTTTTTAGATTTGGTGGTTTCATGATTTCCGAAGGTCGTAGAAGCTAGGGGCTGGTCCCAATGGATAGGGCATAGCCACATTAGTGGTGATGGAACGGACCTCCAAGTCTCTATGACCTTCAGAAAAAAAGTTATTGAAGAATATCTTGATCTCCAATGGGTACTCATCCCTAACCCTAACCCTAATCACAACCCTAAAAGCAAACACTAATCACAACCCTAACCCTACCCCTTGCAAAGGTTGTAAAAGCTCGGGGGTGGTGCTAATGGATCGGGCATAGCCACATTAGTAGAGATGGAATCAACTTCCAAGTCTCTATGACCTACAGAAAAAAAGTTATGGAAGAATATCTTGATCCTCAATGGGTACTCATCCCTAACCCTAACCCTAATCACAACCCTAACCCTAACCCTAATCACAACCCTAACCCTAACCCTAATCACAACCCTAACCCTAATTGCAACCCTAACCCATATTCACAATAGGGTGAATAACTCTGCGCTGCTTGCTCGAAATGTGCTGAAATTTGGTGTGAACCTGTGGCACAACCCCCTTTATTAATCTTGTAATGCTCAAGTCTCTATGACTTTCAGAAAAAAAGCTATTCAAAAATATCTTCTACTTTTTTTTTTAGATTTGGTGGTTTCATGATTTCCGAAGGTCGTAGAAGCTCAGGGATGGTCCCAATGGATCGGGCATAGCCACATTAGTGGCGATGGAACCAACATCCAAGTCTCTATGACCTTCAGAAAAAAAGTTATTGAAGAATATCTTGATCTCCAATGGGTACTCATCCCTAACCCTAACCCTAATTGCAACCCTAACGATTTGGCTTTAGAAGTGCCCATCCTTTTCTGTTGTGTTTATCTGTGCTTTTTTTCAAATGCACAGATACACATTAAAATTAATAAAAAATTAAATCCCCTCTAAGTACTCAGATTATTAAAAATGTTATATACCTAACAGACTGCAGCTTTAATAAAAGTATTTTTTCCAACAAGACCCTCTGTATGTATTTAATAATAGATATTGAGTTTGTGTGTTTGTAAGTGTCATTTTGGTATAAATTTTGCTCATTCTTAAAAGCATAAGCTCCATTCAAAGAAAAAATTCCGGACCTCACTAATTTCTAAACCCTGGCTACGGCACTGCTCCAAATACACAGTGACACACAGGGGCTACTCACTGGGGCACTGAGAGACACAGATGGATCCGTACTGGTACTTTGCATTGGGGTTGGTCTCCATTTGAAACATCTGCTTGTTATAGATGAGAGTCTGGGGACACTGAGGCACACAGGCTCCGGAGTCGTTAAAATAACGACATGCCTGTGCAGGTACACACACACACACACACACACACACACACACACACACACACACAAAGGGACTCAAATAACACAAAGATGTGGTGCATTTGGATAATTTCTTCTATATCATCATTCTGGGGCAGAAAGGCCCAAAAATAAGACAGTGAAAAATATTAAAACTAAATAGATTCAAACTATTAAACATTTCTACAACACCAATATAAATAATTGTAGTAATTAATACAAACACCTGCCTGAAATAAGGGAAATCCTTTGACATTGATGTACTAATCATGTAGTAATACAATGAGATTGGAGATTGGAATGAGATTAGAAATAGAATTTAAAGAGACAATGCCATTTGGAACGAGATCCTTGATAAACCTATACTTTGTTGTCTGCAAAGACGGACTTTCCCTTTTTTTATCGACACATTCCAGCAGCGAGACAAAGACGTAGCACTTACAAAACAGTCCACGTCCAGAGGACCTTTACATCCCGCTGCACACTCTATGTGACAGCAGTCCCTGGGGCTCGTCCCAAAACAGCGGCCATTACACTGGGGAGCACACACCGTCTTAGTCACTGAGACACACAGGAGACATGGGTTGAACAGGGGTCACCAATGTGTGTGGTGTCCTTATGTCTTAGTGTGTGTATGTCCCCCTGTCTCTGCGTATTTCTCAGAGAAGGATGAGGAAGGAGTCAGAGACAGAGTAAGATGAATGAAAGGAAACAGAACAATTGGCCACTCACAGATCTGGCACTGGTCCTCATTTGGCCCCCAGCAGTACTTGCCACAAGATTTGTGGCACGGGCCTAAAATAGAGGAAGAGACTGAGACTGTAAAAAAAAGTCAATCTGAAAATATAATTGGGATTTGGGAAACAGGGCCATGCCAACAATGACCTCTCTCTCCGTTGTGCTGGATGTCAATAAGAGCGTTGCTGTCCCTGATGATATCTTTCCAGTGGATCCAAGGGCCATAACTCAGGTACTTGTTGTTGATAATCTGCACTCCTCCCTCCAGAATCTCTGTGAAGACATGGGTGATGCATGATAGACGCTATAAACACATAACAGCAAAGCAATCCCAGTAAATATTCTGCACAAATGGGTAAAATAGAAATAGTAGGTACAGGCGATAAGGGAGTAAATGTGGTTTCATAAGTAGGCCTTAGCTGAGGTATGCACTTTACTGAGTGCCATCCTAGTAATCACATTATAACCATGTGTTATATGTGCGAACCATGTGTTATTCCCAGGCTTGGCTTAATATATTGTTCCCCGGCAGCACCAATGTATCCTTCACCATAAATAATAACTAGTCTGAAAGCTATTTAAGAACCTTTTACAATGTAATTCCCACAAAGTTTTTTTTCTATCCATTTCCCTATCTTGTTGCCCATGAACAATATTAATGTACTCTACAATTATTAACTAGGTCAATAATTTAAAAGCACTTACAGAGAAATTTAGGTTTTCAGCTGTTATCCTCTTATTCCCTAAACTCTTGTACTTAGTAGGGGCGCTAGGCATTTTATCAGTACCCCATATTTACTAAACAATTACACTGTTTATGTGGCCTGTAATCTTAAGTGTTACTGATATTACATCTATCTTCTTTTCACTCCTGCAGCTGCTGCATACACATCTCAGGATTCACACAGTGCATTTCATTGGAACACTAGAAGACACTTTTCAGTTTGGGAGCTTGTAAGTTTATCATGTTGGTATAGTATAGTAATAGAGTAAAGTTTTTTTAGACCTCACTAACTTTCTTGCTACAAGATATGAAACAACCATTTTTTTTCTCATTCCACATTTACATTTCATTTTAAGTTTCACGTGTGAGATTTATTGTAAGTTTAAAAAAAAAAGTCAAATTAATTGCATCAAATCATTTATATTTGATTTCATTCTTCAGGATTACTGTATATTCTCTATTTTGAGCTACTTTGGTCCCTGGGGTAAATCACAGAGAAACACATGGGACTGAGATGCATGTGTGGCATCTTGCTCGGTTTTCCAGTAACCCTGCTCACCTGTAAGATTTGTGAGCCCCAGCTGCCGCAGGCCACTGGATCCGTCCTTGGGGTAGTTAAAGAAGACAGAGAGGGCGAAGCGTTTTTCATAGAGGCTGTTCCCTCTGATGATCCGCAGTTGCCCTAAAGGAATCTCCTGAAAGTGGTTCATGACGATCAGGATGTAGCCGGTCACCTCACGGATCGTCTTGGGTGAAGATAAAGATGGAGAACTTCAAACGGGAAACTACAGCATGCAGTGCACATCTTATACAATCAAGAGTGACAAGTAAATGAAGGAGGATGGTGTTTACGTTGAGGAAGGAGAAGTCCCTGTTACTCTCAATCTGACTGATCTCCAGGTTTCCCATGATGATCTCACAGCCATTGTACCAGTCTTTAATCAGGTTGTACTGATTCTCCTGAGAGCCCGTGGAGCTCAGTCTGTTCTGCGTACCTGGACAAACCTCTGGCACATAGGGAAACAAGGTGATATTTTAATCTTAAATTATTCTTAAATTATATTTTAATTTTAATAATGTCTTCAAACAATATGGAAATGGTAAGTTTGTGTATTTTATGTTATGTTTTCCCAGTCCATTCAAAGCACTTTACATCATTCATACAGAAGCAATTTGGGGTTCAGTATCTTGACGGATGGAATGCAGACTGGAGGAGTGGGGATCAAACCAACGCCTTTCTGGTTAGTGGACAACCCTCTCTACCATAGCTGATCCAAATACAAACACCTGCACATTGAGACAATCCCTTCTTTAGGTGATTTAAATGTAAGTTAAGTAATTCTTGGACATATCCACAGTCCTTATTCTGTGTAAAAATATTGACTCACTTTCAGCTGAACTTTCGTTTTTTTGCTGGACGTCACCACTTGAGCATCAGGGGGAACTTTGATCCGTTTTATTAAGGAAAAAAATGTGACAGTGGATTTTGTCCCCCACTAAATACTTTAAGAAGGGGTCTCTTTGTTACAGATGGAACAAACAAAAACTCTTTCATGGAGATGTTGGTATTGTTTTCAGACAGAGCTGAAAAAATGTGAGTCTGTCCTTTCAGAGCTGGTGTAAATGTTCTTTAACACCTTCTCCTACCTGTTCAAGAACCATGTAAAACCATAAAGGTTTAAATCCAGGTGACAGTACTTTGCATCCAAGCTAATCTAACAATAAACAGTGCTGCATGTTTTCCTGCTATGTCAAATTGCCTTTTTCTTCCATCCATATTATGAAAATATAAAGAGTTGTCAAATCCTCCTCAGTGAACATCAAGTCTACATTATGCTTTTTCAGTTTTTTCATTGCAACACTAGTAAAACAACAGTCATTCAGTTCATACCTCCCCTTATGAAATGTGAATGTTTGAATTCACTAGATCCCGAATTTTATTTGTATCTGCACCAAATTGCAAACACTTTTAAATATCAGTTCCCTCCACACGCCTGTTTTTTTCATCAAGGACCATGAATTCTTTGAGAAATCACCAAAGAAAGCAAAACAAATATCTGCCCCCTGACCTGGATCCACACCATATCAGATACTCCCACCAAGTTTCAATGGTAATCTGTTCAGCACTTTCTACTTACAAACAAACAAATAAACCAACCAACAAACAAACGGACAGGGGCGAAATCTCTTTGTCAGACATTATCACACAACTATAATGATAGAGAGAAATTAATAGAAACCTAATGACGAGCTGGAGTGTTTGAAAAATACAAACCTAAAAGCATATACATGAATGATTGGGGGTCAATTAAACTGCGCTTGATTGGGCATGGTGCCCCACCACTTTGATCCTTTAAAGCTGAAGGAATGAAGAATGTCTGAGTGATAGGGTTGCATTGTTTCTGCAGTATTTCTGTCTCTGGTGCGTCTTCCTGATGATGTCTGTGCTGCAGAGTTTGATGTGAAGCAGAGTAAAATAAGCAGGCTGTCACCTCGCTACATGTAGCAGTCACAGGCCCGGGGCTGACGGAGAGGAGGCCAAGGGTCGAGGGAACAAGGCTCCTCACAGACAAAGTGACTCATTGTGATAAAGCTATAAATGTGGTCAGTGTGTCCCAGTGAGTGAGGAGCGACGCAGTGACAGACAGTGATTCTGTGTGAGTGCATATGCGTATGTGTGTGCGTCTGAGGGGTCTGCACTGCTGAGATCATACCAGCAGACAATGGGCCGTGTGTGAGCTGGACACTCTGGCAGAGGGAAGGGAAATATCGTGAACGGAAGGAGACATACACACCATCTCGCACTGACCAACAGAAGCGGAGGTTCTGGCCCTTTATGTGCAACAGTTGCACCTGCAGCAGTAAACACATAAACAGTCATATTTTCTGTCTTCATCGAGGAACATGCAGAGGTATAAACCTGAATCTCTTCAGTTATATGGCATCAGCCATATCCTAACATCCATCCATCCATCTATCCATCCATCCTTCATCTGTACCACTTATCCTTTTAGAATCATTCGCTGATGTTTGGGTCAGGGTACCCTCACATTCAAACCTATGTCCACGTCCTATGTGCGGAAGTGTCCTTGGTCAAGATACTGAACAAATTGCCCCTGATGTCTGTGCCATTCAAAAAGTGCATGGTATAAATAGAAATACAGAGAAAACCCACAGAGACACACACTGCACACAGGAAGACCTCGACCGAACCAGGATTCGAACTGGAAATCTTCTTGCTGTGCCAACCACTGCACCACAGTGCAACCCTCATATCCCAATGCACTTACATACTCATTCTGGGAGCGCTGCATGATACCTCTGACTATCAGGACAATTTATTATACATATTCATGCACAGAAACAAGTTCAAGCGAAATAAACTCATTTTTGCTTTTTGAAACAGTGGTTTCTAACACATTACAGTGTAGTTCTCAGAACAAGGCAGTTTAGCCTCCACCAGGGATTTAATATAGCTCCCATTCACCACGAACAGTAAATAAAGTGCTAGAACACAGAGTAGTGTGTGAGACACGAGGGTGAACAGTTAATAAAATGTTCTCTTCTATTTACAAGTCTCTATACCATCTGTTCTGCTCTATCCTTCAGTGTAGCTGCATCTCACCATCTTAGCTGTTACATGTGATCTATCAATGCAGGTGGGTAATGCTGAGGAGTAACTTCCAGCAGGTGATTCAAACAGAAAAATAACAATTATAAAAAAGATTTAAGTATAGAGCAGAGGTAACATGGAAAAAATACTATATTAAAAATATGTTTAACATCTCTTCAAACAGGACAAAGAGGCTGTTATGCAATGATCCTACCTTCATGGCTTTGGGTTGATGAAGTTTGCAGCCTCCAAGATATCATCAAACACAGAAAAACGACTCCCCGCTGGTTCATGTTGATGTCTTATCTATTCACTGATATAATATCATATCATACACAAGTCTGGGTTGTCCTCCGAACAGCAGAGCAGGGTGTGAAAAACAAAACAGTAAAGGAAACATAAATTGCAAACAAAAGCTGTTCAGGTTCCAACCTCTGTAAGATGAGAAAAAAGAAAACCATGCAGTCAAAGTGAAGAGATCTTCGTAGAAAATGTAGTAATGAGAGCAGATAAAACGCGCCAATTGTAAAACTGAGAAAAGGCAAACAAGTGGCAGTTTGTTTTGATGCTGGGTTTCCCCTCCCAGAACAGGATGTGTGATTGGCCAGGAGCTTTATTTATGCACCAATCAGAGGTCCGTCCGTCATTTTTTTATCGAGCTGCAGCACTGAGCCTTATCATAGCAGAACCGAAATTCTGCTATAATAATGTAAGATAGAATAATAATAATGATAATGACAACATCAACAATAATAATAGTGAGAATAATATAATATAATATCTGTCATATCATGTAATAGAATACAATAGACTACAATAACAATTCACAGAGTAGAGTAGAATAGAAATGTATTCACCAAATAAATGCTTGCAGTCTAAACCTCTTACATGTGCAGCAGTGTGAACACCATGTACCACAGATGTCCACTTTCCCTGTGCAGTTATTTTGGTTTAGTGCTGTCAGCTGCTGCGTGTGGATGCAGCGCTCTGCTCTCTCTGTCAGCACCCAGTGATGTGAGTGGCTGCACTGTTTCCCCTGTAAAGAGCAGTATTGTGCCCGCAGCCCTGTCAACTGGTTAATCACCTCTTTGATGCGCATGTAGCAGCCTGACACAATGGGCACATTGTCAGGACGGTCAAGTGACTTCTGAACCCAAAACAAGAACATGCTTAATTTGAGAGAATGGACACAGAGCAGTCAAATGTCCAGAGCATGGAGCTGCAAGTGAAAGGCAGAGGACTCACTGATGTAACTGCTCCTGACAGATGGACTGTTAATCGGATTCTTTAAATAAGAGGCAGAGAGTTGAACAGTTGCTGGTTGTTTGGAATTATGTAGAAATCTAAGTAACAGCAATACTATTCAAACATCCTACTTTATTTTCAGTGGATGGTTTATTCTAATGTTGATCTTCTTAATCTATATAATGTGTTCATTAACCATCAAAACCATCAAACAGGAGAAAACTAAGCCTTAGTATGTCTGTACCTAGTGAATGATGAACTCCTCCAGCAGGAGGAGCCAGAGTCTGAGTGTTGGTGATTTAATGAGAGCTGCTGCAGGGCCTGCAGGAATTGGATGCAAGTGTTTGCACCTTAATGACTTTTTTAAATTCTGCATAAATACTCTCAAGCAGTCATCTGCACTAATGAATGGATCAGCTGTGATCTACTTGCCTGCTGAATGGTGGAAAATGTTGCAGAACTTCAATGAGTTGGATGACTTTTTCACAACTTGACTTGGCTTATTAAAACTGTGAAAAGGGGAAAATATCATGGTGGAAATAAAACTACAGTAATATCAAACACATTGGTCTTATTCCACATTCTCAGTTGAGTTTCCCTGTGCTCAGGCCAAGAAAAGTGACTTCCATAAAGGCCCAAGGATTCTATTGTTTCTGAGAGGAGAGTTTGGCACTAACACCACGGTGTCAGCCTCAGTGTCGGCCCTGGTGGCCCTGTCCCTTCCAACGCGAGGTGTGGGGGCGACTGACGTGGCCTTTTGCATTTACCACTCCCTTCAGAGATTGATGAATTGATTGTAGGGCTGCTGCCAGTGTGTCTGTGCACTGGGCGAAGGCGTCCCGGTTACGGGTGGGAATCCCAGCTATGGCATCCGCCCTGGGGCTACTATTGTGGCCGTCCTGCAGGGGGCCCTGGGGGCTGGTGGCCCCGGGAGCAGCTCTGACCCACATACTGCTGTCACACCCCTGGAGACACAGCGGCACTCTCCCCTGAGCGGACCTCAGATTGGCTCAGATAAAACGACTCTGTGAAGGGCAGCTATTCGACAGGGAAACTATACGATTGTGCCAAACTACTCTTAATGGCAGCAGTTATAGAAAAGAACAACAGAGAAAGATGACCCACACCCATGTTGTTCCCATAGTTCACCTGCTCTTTCCCTGCACATGTTCATCTCTACGTGCTTGATGATCAAGCTTGTCATATGTGCTGTTAATGAATCTGGATTAATCTGGTGGATCATATGAAAGTTGAAGCTGAAGTTAAATTCTTGACCAAGTTGGTATCACTCTCCACTCAAAAAGATGTCTTGCTTTTTTCCTCTGCCAAGGACGATATGTTTTCACTCATGTCTGTTTATTGTTTTATAGTAAAACTGATTTAAAACCAACTTGGAGGAGAGCTGAGTCCTGGGTCCTGGAAGAGCACATTACATTTTGGTGAGGATGTCTTTTAAGTGGCAGGATTTTTTATTTCACTTTCTTTAATTATGTTTTACTACATAATTTAGCTTATCAGATCATTTTATTTTTTATTTTATATTTCTACTTTAACAACTTAACAATCCCCTTAATGAGAGGCTTGTAGTTGTAACCTTATACAAATGTTTGACTTTCAATCTGTAGATCAGACAAATTAAGATTCAAGGCAGAGTATTCTTAAAACAAGTAGAGGAATAGAAACGTTTACAAAGGGGTAGGGAAAAGGGCAGATATCTCAATGAATAGACAAGAATGGCTGTAGAGTTCATACCTCTGCTCAGGCCCAACAGGCCCCTTGTGAAACAGCATTTAAATTCACCAGATGTTGATTTTTATTCTGATCCACACCAAATTATAGTTGTTGATACCAACCACCTAACTCTCCCTGATTGTTTTCATCCAATTCCAATAATTATTTCAAAAGAAAATAAAATTACTGCAAAAATGTGTTATATCACAATGTTAACAAGTGATAAAAATGACTGGATTTCCCCCTTATCTGAATCTGAATTATTCCCATCCTTTTGCCAAGTTTTGTGGAAATCCATTTAGCAGTTTTTGTTTTATATTGCTTTCAAACAAACAAACCAAACCTTGGCAGAGCTAATAAACACAAACTTCAGCTATATGGCCTCCGCTGAGGAGTCAAATCATAATCCAATGGTACAATAGCAAATAGTAAATAAATATGGGAAGAAAATGAGCAAAGCAAAGCAAATTTGTATTTTGGTCTTTTATTGACTGATCGGTGAAGTGCCAGAAATCAAACATTCAACACTTTTCCACCAGTTTGTGTTGTTTATATTTTCCTCCACTTGATCAGATTCCACTAAGTTGATTAAAATTCATTTTCGGTTTTGTTTCTTTGTGAACCTACATTATCAGCTGGAATGTTGTGCAATCTTGTTTTTCATAAAAGTTAAAGTTTGCCAATAGTCGCTGGAAGAGGGACGTTCAGCCACAACAGAACTGCGGGTGCATGAGTGTTACAGATCGTATAGGTGAGATACTTGAATGTCGGACATTCCTACATACAAACCTGTTATCAAAGAGAAATAAACCACTGGCAATATAAGGCCACATAAAACAATTTACACACCAAACTAGTAATAGAGGGCACGTCACACACACAAGCTGCTGTCATTTAAGCATATCTGCCAACACACTGAACCCAATATCTACAGGGTGTATCAACAGCACTTTCAATTTGACAGCGAATACCATGATATATTTTTCTTGTTACATAAACATATATACAGTTGCGCTGACATAGAAAAGCATGCTTTTGCATATTAGAAGGTTGTTCGGTAAACTTTACACTAAATCCGTAACATTTATCAGTACAGCATTGTTCCAACCAGCAGTAGTAATTTAGACTAACAAATATAGTCTGAGGAAACAGGCTATTATAATTCACTTTTATTACAGATCTTGTACAGTATTAACATGCCTTATGATGCAGTATTATTACTATCACCCTCTCTCCTATTAGTTTTTAATTATGTGATTTGTGAACACTCATAAAGACGACTTTCTGATCTAGTTAGCAGACTAATTGAAAACAACAATAAAATCAACACTTTGCCTTTTGGTCCAAAATAAATAAACACAAGAAAAAGAAAAAAATCAGATGTTACATTTTCTACAACAATAACGCATCTAGAGTTATTTTGTGCACCGTGGTACACAATTCAACACAAGAAACACGTGTGATGTCACGCCAATTAGGGATGAATAAATCAGGGTGACAAGCGATGTGACTTCTTTTGACAGATATAGTGTCGCTGCTTGCACAAACTGACTTTTAAAAAAAGACACATTCGAAAACCATGTAAGCTCTCTAATATTGCCAATCACATGCTCTGCTGCATCACTCTGCCAATTGCTTGCGGGCCAATAGCAGCAATTTTTCCCCCTAAGCCACAGAGCTGGCACAGTGCGCCTGTTCTGTCATCTGTATCAACTTGGCTGTCGCACCTAGCTGAGGCCAGACAAACCATTTTAACCCTCACTGTGCCCAGCAAGTTGATTTAGGAACTTTATTTACAGCAGCGGCCTGCAGCAGTTCACAGCTCTTACAAGCCCATGAGCCAATACTGGGATATCTCCATGCACATTGGGAAGCAGTATTATACATTTGATACAGAGGCTTCTTTTTCTTTTCTTTTTTTTTTTTTTTAAACCAGCTGCCATACCATTAGATGCACATTGCAATAAAGGGAGAGAAAAAATGATGGACTTCAATAAACAAACTTGAGAATAAATGTTGACAAACATATAAATATAAATAAACAACAATATTCATTGTTTGAGACTATCCAGTATGTCAGCACATGTAGTATTGAAGAATTATTATTATTTATTATTTAAAATGTAAATTTGCTGATGAATTAAACATCTGTTCGGATGGAAAATGGTAATGTGACATTTATCTGAGCCTGTTTGAGTAGAATTCTTTCAGTCTGAGATAATAGTGGTACTCCCACTACACTAGATAGATAGATAGATACTTTACTGATCCCGAGAGAAATTTAGGAAATGATGACAATCCCAAATCACATCAAGTATCTAAGGGAGGGTTTCTCTGCCATCATGAGTCCAGATTCATCTCCTGAACAAATTCAAATTAATAGGGGGTCAAAGGCCATAGACTGCAAAGTAGAGGAAATACATATACGCCTTCACAGTAATATTATACTATTACATCCTGATATTTATGCATTCGGCTTATAGAGTAATTCATTAAGATCAATTTAAACTCCACTGGTTTCTAAATAATTAAAAACACTCACAGCAGATCCAAACAAATGAAATGAATCAAAGCAAAGAAATAAAAGTCTAATAATAAATAATAATAATAAATAATAATAAAAAATCTAATTATTTGGGGGGGGGGGGGGGGAAGCCATTGAGAGTCACCCCGTGGGAACTTTTACGCATTGCCTCTCCATGTAAACACAATGGATCCACTATAACCACTACCTGGAGTTGGCAGCCAGGCCCCTTCCCTACTCTTACTGACTTGAACCCCTTCACTTTTTGTTCTTCAGCTGATTGGCCAGCCAGTCCAAGCCCTCGTAGAGGCCGTCTCCACTGGTGGCGCAGGTGGCCTGGATGTACCAGTTGCGGTGGCGTAGGGAGTGCAGGCCCAGCTTGTCTGTGATCTCTGCAGCGTTCATGGCGTTGGGTAGGTCCTGAAATGACGGGGTGAAGAACGTCAATCAGCAGGCTACAGTTGTGGAGGAAGCACGTGCGAATTGGAAGAAAATGCACAGGCAGGGATGCAAAGAAGACTTTACCTGTTTGTTAGCAAAGACGAGAAGAACGGCATCCCGCAGCTCGTCCTCTGCCAGCATCCGCATCAGCTCCTCCCGAGCTTCATTCACACGCTCACGGTCGTTGCTGTCCACTACAAAGATCAACCCTGTTGGGAGAGATCAGAAGCGGGTATTAGAATCTTTTTACAAATTACAAAACAAAAAAAACATCAGTTCGCCTATGCCAGAATCGATTACATCCCATTTTCACATCATATTGTTGCTTAATCAATCCTTTTCATTGTCAAGGCGTTCAACATGACTAAGATGAGGGTCATTTGAAAGAGTTGGAGGCTGTTTGCAATCGTGTGAAAGGCCGCTGGTGTGGCTCACCCTGGGTGTTCTGAAAGTAGTGCCTCCACAGGGGACGGATCTTGTCCTGGCCACCAACGTCCCACACGGTGAAGCTAATGTTCTTGTACTCCACCGTCTCTACATTGAAACCTGAAAAAAAAAGTATAGATATTAAATTGGATTAACTCAGAGGTTTTATCTGGTTCCTGGTCTCACTCTCTTCTCTCACCTCTTTTCCACCCACCTCCCCTCTCTCCCTAATTTTTCTCAGTTCCCACCAGCCTCCACATTGAGTTGGGTTTTACTAGAGGTTTGTTCCTGTTATTAAAAAATCTTTCCTCTCTATAGTCACCAAATATTTACTCGTTGTGGGAACTGTTGGATTTCTCTATTCATTTTGTAAGGTCTTGACCTTACTATGCAAAGTGCCTTGAAATAATGTATGTTGTGATTTGGTGCTATACATTCTCTTAAGCCATCAGCAAATATGTGTTTCCTCACGCACCGATTGTTGGGATGGTGGTGACGATCTCCCCTAGCTTCAGCTTGTAGAGGATGGTTGTTTTCCCGGCAGCGTCCAGCCCCACCATGAGAATCCTCATCTCCTTCTTGCCTATCAGGCTCTTCAGCAGGTTCCCGAAGATGTTCCCCATGACGACTGGCGGCTCTCAACCCAACTGCAACAGAACTGTGACACAGCGAGCTGAAAGGACCACTTTCCGTTCAGCAGCCAAGTCAAAAACCACACACACACACACACACACACACACAGTGAGACACAGTAGTTCTTCAAAAGCTACTCTCCACATTACCACCTCATTATGGCTTTGAGCCACCTCAGAGGAGCAGCCGGTAAGAGGCAGACTTCACACCTCGGCAGGCCGCTGACCTGACTTGAAGGCTGCTGCTTTACACTGACAGCTCACTGGGGAAACAGCCCGCCGCACTGGATCTCTGTTATGTGGATCAGCTTTCAAGTGGTGCAGGGTAACCACCTTTTATATGCTGTTTGCTGGCAGCCGAATAAACACCGGCGTAACAATCAATTCATATCACATTATGTGACACATAACCTCAGCTGCTGAGGGTGTATTTGTGCACACAGCCTGTAAGCACTTGTCTGTGGTCCAGCCTGCTGTGGGCTCTGTAATAGGCCAACTCTGCAGGCAACTTGTGCTCACACACATTCTGCCTGACTGGCTGCTCTGAAGGAGGAGAGGAAGCATCCGGGGTTTAATGGAGGACAGACTGAGCATCACTCTTTTCTCTGGGAGGCTTTTCTTTTTGAAGCTGAACATCCCAGTGGGTTTAACTCACTGATTAGCTTGCTGCCCATTCATTTCATATCAAACGCAGTGTAGCTGCTAGCTTTAGCCTGTCACAGCTGCAGCGGCCGTGCATCCGTGTACATCTGTCATGACGGCTCCTGCTGCACAGCCCGGGGATGGAAATGAGGCTGATCACGTATTTACAGCTCGATGACATAATTACACTGAGCAAACATTAACTGGTGTCATCGGTGTTGCGGGAAAAAAAATCCCCCGGGTCAATTGGTGTTCCGTAATCCCCCCGTACAGTCACGACGAGCGGCACCAGTCGGCCTCTCGTCGTCGATCGCTAATTTACCCGGAAGCGTCGCACGCCGTTTAAACAGCACTGACTCCGCCGCGGTCACCGTTAACTCCCGTGAACCGTCTCTGGAGCTTTTTCACCATTATTCACACTCACCCGTCCGCGGCAGGAAGCAGCGCGACCAGCTGGAGTCAGGCAGAGGACTGCGGCGAAGTCTCGCGATGGCACGACGCTGCTGGGAGGCAGGGTGTTCTCGCGAGAGCACACGTCCGTCTTCCAGGAGGATCGAAGAGGCCAGAGGCGCTGCTGCAGGACCACTGACATCAACACTGACAGCAGTACTGACACCCAACAATTCATTTTACCGCATCAGCAACATTATAGTATTATACAACATTATAATAAATAACTTTCTTCTTGTAATAAATTAGTATCTCAGTGTAATAATGTGATCTCTGCTGCAGGGCCACCGTCAGCCAACTGTCATCCCACTGTCTCCTTATCAAACATTTAATTCAACTGCAGCATCAAGCTGGATAGTATGGAAGCCCATTTCCGCCTCTTTGTTAAAGAAAATAAATCCTGTATGGCATTATAATGAAAAACTTTCTCCTAATAATAACTTAGTATCTCAAAATAATGACTTGTGATCTCAAAGTAATGACTTGCTAACTTAAAATGATGACTTAGTATCTCAAAATACAGTTGACTGTCTGCACAGCTTGTATCACACATTATCCGTCTGACAAGCATGAATTACCATTGTTTAAATGTTTACTTGCTGTTCCAGAGGCCCAACGCCTTAACCAATATGAAATGTAACTGTGGGTCTTCAGGCAAACCTGCTTGCATAATTAAAACAGGAATCATCCTAATGAATAAGTAAATGACTCGCTGTAAGAGGATGCTGGGTGATACTACCTGGCAGCAGCCTCTCTTTGTGTCACTGATAATGAGGTGACAGGAGGCAACAAACATAAGTTGAATAAATATTGTAGCAGGTTACTGACCTTGGGTAGTGATGTTTTAAGATTTAATGTATTTTCTAAAGGTGATGCTTTTCATTTATGTGCTCTTACAGGTTAAAACCAGGAAGGAACATCACCTCCCTCCAAGGTTTTTGGGCTGGTTGATATAAAAAATCAATAATAATTGCAAGATCATTTTCATCATATTTATATATATATTTCTTTCTCTATCGAATTTGCATGTTCTTCCCTTTGCTGTGTGGGTTCTTTCCTGGGACTCTGGCTTCTTCCCATGGTCCAAAGAGATGCAGATTGGGGAATGGTTGATTGGAGACTCTAGATTGACCCCCCCCCCCCCCCCCCCAGTGATCCTCTAAGGATGCAACTGTAAAAATAATAAATTGAGAGATGACAATTTTAAAAAGTCCTATCTATATTGATTTAATGTTTATGCATTGTACAAGCACAGTGAGAAGGTATACCTGAACTGATTTATCTCAGATTTGTCCTTCTCTGCCCAAAAGAAGTTTTTAAAACCACAACCTTAACTCAGGAGTAAAAATGAGACTTTAAAGTTGAAAGAAATAATAATGTGACCTTCAACATGATAAATATTGCTATCGTTGGATATTATGATATAATTTGTGGCCATATTGTCCAACCCGACATATGAGCATCGACCATTGTTATGAGAAGACACACCTGTGACCTGCAGCCCCACAGTCATAGGTGAATCCAACATTTATTTCCCTCTTCCTCTCTATTGCATGTCAGTCAGTCAGTGGTCCAGCACTGGATGTTTTTATCAAGTCATTGGTGAAGGCCGGGGAATAAAGAGGGGAGCAGATGTTTGCAGCTGCAGACCAGATTACGGGGTGGAGTGGATGGTGGGGGAGCCTGCCGAGTTTGTGTGCATGGGGAGTTTCGAGAGGGTTACAGCGGGCTCGGGTGGTGGCAGGAGAGGTGGGGTGGGGATGACTTAAAGGAGCCTTTCCTCTGAAGTGTCTGCCAGCGTGCACCCCAGCAAACACAATCACAAGTCTCGCTGGTTCTGCTAGCTGAACTAATGAGGCCCTTTGCGTTGAGGGCAGGGGCTTTGATGTTCTGGGTAGCTGGCTCCTTGTGTTTTCTCTCCCGCTCTCCTTCTCTGCCTGTCCCACATCAAAAATGAAAGGGGAGTTGAGAAGCAGATGTTTTGAGGCATGTATTTATACAGAGTACACTTTATTCACCCCCTCCTCCATACCCCAGTTGTCCTTTGCTCTGGCATCCCTGCTCTATGTACAGCGAAGATCTATCTTTCTATCTTTATAGCCAACTAAACACACTAAATCGCCTTACTTTATACATATAATCATCATGTCAATCAAAGTGGGTAACTTTTATCTCTCCTAACTTCCTCTCTCTGCCTCCCTCTCTTTAATTTCAGCCCAGTCTGGATGTCATTACTCGGGGGGGGGGGGCAGTCAGTGTGTTGCCATGCATGTGTCTGTGTCTGCAGCGATGAGGGGGAGAATGGAAAAGGGAGGAAAAGAGTGCGGAGAGCTCGGGAGAGAGAAAGCAATCCCAGGCTGTCCACCAACCTCTGTCTCACACATGTCACAGAGTGACAGGAAATTCCCTTTTGCAGCAGCTGGAGGGTGAAATGATAAAGGAATAACGAAATGCAAACCAGAAATCCAGTCCTTTATTATTCCCCACCAGTCACTGTCTCCTTTTTATTCCTTTGCTAAATACTAAACAGACAGAACAGTTGATTCAGCCACTGGCACTGCCATTCCTCAGGAGTCAAGGGATATTTACCTTAGTCCATACAAACAGGACTTAATTGGTATTAAATCCTATATAGCAGGAGAAGTTTTCCCAGTAGGCCACGCATGGAGACAGTTTGGATCATCTAAGATATCTAGGAATGCTGCGATCATAAATCCAGCCAGGTGCTGACATTAGCGCTTTGCTGTGTGACTAGAATGAGAGTGCAAATCACATGGGTCACCAGGAGTTCTGACAGTTCAGTGTACACACCAGCATGCATGTTTTTGATTGTGCATCAGTGCCAGCATTTCTACATGCGAGTGTCTCTGTATATATAAATCCGTGCTTGTGTTTATGTTTGTGCAGTCTGTCTCCCAGGTAACAGGGACTGAGCGTCCCAACAGCACGTGGTTCAGCGAGCCCCTTCCTTGGCTATGAACCCTGGACAGATGATCCCCTCAGATACTCAGGCAGCAAAGACTGGTATAGTCACCCCCACTCTGCTCTCTTGATGCTTCTCTCCACTAATAAAAGTCATACTTTAAGGAAACAATATCCTGCGGCCATAAAAAGTCCTTCTCTCAGCATGAAGTGGCCATAAAATAGGCTCTCACCTCCCAAATCTGCAATGCGTAGAGGTTACCCCCCATTTTTACAGCAACAGGCACACACTCAAACATACACACACCCCTCAGCACTGGTTCAGGACTAAAGCAAGTCCATCTCTCACTTTGACATGTACTACATGTGGGAAGAATCTAAGGAGTGCTCGGACTGATGATACAGACAAAAGCAGGCACAGAGCAACAGGGTCTCAGTCATGATTTCATAGCAAAGTGACATATCACAGTTATACCAAGAAGCATATTTTTATATCATTATATCGACATGAATTCATAAAACAGGACTAGTGACTGCTCTTGTGAAGTAATTCTATATTACAATGATATAAATAAATGTAAACGATTAGTTTATTCAGCATTAAGAGATTAGAGGCCCCGATCTGTCTCCAGAACTAATGTGGTGTCATCTCATCTTGAGTCTTAATAAGATAAGCTTAGAGAAGGCATGCATGTGCTTTCTGTCTTGTTGCTTCTGTGAGAAGGATAAGTATCAAAAGTATCAGTGCTTCAAACATCACAAAAAACCCCACTAAACTCTATTTTGCCTTCGTAAAACCTTCATCCCGACAGATTTTGAGACTGACTCCTCTGTCTGAGCCACAGGTGCAAAATACTGTAAAGTACCATGTGGGATATATTCTGCAGTGAGACTGTTTCTTTAACAGCACAGGTTCAGCATCCTGAGCCAACATCAGACTCAGTCATTAACAACAACCAAAAAGACAGGTCCCAACACCATAATAATATTAATATTAATAATAAATTTACAAATATACATGTACACAGTAAAATACACAGCTATTGTACAAAGAGATGAGTAAGTGTGATGCTTTAACAGAAACATTTTTTTGCTGTTGCTCGTTTTTGTTTTGTGGGATAGAAAAGATGGCGTAGAGGCGGTTTTCATGGCTGAGAGGGCAGCGTCTAAACAAGACAAATGTCATGAATCACCTCTTCAATCTCTGACTTGGCATTTTCAGAATAACAGCGGCTACAAAGAGAAAATAGATCCCAGATGATGGAGTGAAAAAAGGAGAGGTGGGGGAGTAGGGGGTAAACAGATTCTCTGGGAGAGTTACACAAAGAGCAAAACAAACACTCGAAACAACAGGAGTGGGCCAAGGGACAGGCTCATAGTCTTGAGTCCTGGATGGGCAAAGGCAGCTGGGACTGCGGGGTGAACTTGAATCTACTTGCACACGTTGACCCACTCTGTGAGACGACACTCCTCGCACAATACGTAGCAGCACCAGTGAAATCTGCAGTTGCAACGTTCGCTGCGTGTCTGTTTCAGGATGTTGTGTCCTCGGCCGCAGCACAGTGAGCTGCAGCTGTCTGTGTTGTAGCTGGTCTTGTTGCAGATGCGCCCTTGTGTACCTGGGGAGTCCACAGATGCATCACGCTCGCAGAAGTCAGGAGACTTCTCAAAGTACACCAGCTCTCTGGACATGCTGCGGCGGCGGCCTCCATTGAGTCCCCCCGTGCTCCTGCTGGCGCCGTTTCCTGTTCGAGGGTTGAAAACCCCATTGTTCTTGTTCTGGGAGTTGACGAAAATGGCTGACAGGAACTTTTCCTTGAGTAGAGAACCCACAAGCCGGAACTCTGGAGACACGTGCCAGCAGGTCTTAAACTGACAGCTCCCGGATGTGCCGTGACATTTGCACTTCCTCTTCATGTTGTCATTCACTGTCTGTGTGGAGAAAGGTAAGTGATGTCAGCAAAAAAACAAATTACCCTTTTGATTATAAATGCCAGTGAACAGAGAGTCTGCTTTCTGAGCAGCACTGAATACACTGTGGATAAGCACATCATTCACCTGTCTTCCCACCCGGTTGTTATGTATCCTCATGCGAGCGTAGATATCTCTTGGAGACCCGCTGGAGTCCAGCCAGTCTCTGGAGAAACGTTCCCCAAAGCGGACGTCATGGCTGCAGCCCCCCCACTCCCAGGTCTCCTGCATGGAGCTCAGCTCATCTGGTAAAGGCTTGAGCAGGGCGGAGGGGTGGGTGGAGCGCAGGTTAGCGGGCAGGTCGCCATGGCGACCGTTTAACTCCAGGGGTAATGACCGTGTCATGCCGATGCCTACCCCGCCCTTCTGCAGGGTCTGCAGCTGCAGCTGTGTGAGTTTCAGTCGGATCTTGTCATCGTCCTGGCGACGCTTGGCCTCGCAGCCGCACCCCCGCAGCTTGCCCATGCTGCAGGCCGTGGCCACAGAGTGAGCCACACCCGCTGCCAGTAAGGCCAGGGAGAAGGCACTCTCGCGGTAACCTGGGAGCAGGAGTTGAAAATGGTCAACAGAGTATCTCTATAATCGTCCAGCGTCTGTGCGTAAATGTCACGCGTAAAATAATATTTACTCTCTATACTAGGGTGAACGTTTCCTTCACAAACCCCTGGTAACATTTTGACCATCCTTGGCTTGCCTCGGACTCTCACCCCTGTTGAGGATGGTGTTGTGGTGTGGCACCTTGCCGAGGCCCTCCAACGAGGAGCAGTTCCACCGTTGGTCCCTGAACTGGTGCTGACACTCGTGGATGGCCACCTGGATGCCCTGCAGAGCGGAGGCTGTCACGTCGGGACTCCGCACACACATCCGCATCTGACGCTTGCTGAGGCCTGCCAGCCTCAGGCACACGGAATTGGGGGTTAGTACTGGATCTCCTGCCACCTTCAGGCTGAGGATATCATTACACAGCACCCTGCAGAGAGAGAGAGGGAGGGAGAGGTGGTTGGTAATGATGGATCATTAGAGATGGTCAAGAGTTCATCAGTCAAATCCACAGCAGTGTGTAGCAGAGATGATTTGGAAAGTTGAGGAAATCTGAAAAAAACTTGAAACCAGTTGGATTTAAGAAGGATATGCGACAAATCTCGTTTGATCCATCTCGCCTCCAAGGGATTTGCTGGATACACTTGGCAATAAAACGTGTTAATCATTTGCACACGTATTTGTGTGTCTATTGATGTTGCTTGAAGCTGGAAAAAGATAATGCTAAACAGATCATTCAGTCGAGCAGTCCCAAAACAGACAAATACATCTTCATGAGAAATAACAACAGTGGGACTCAGGTTGAATTCTGAATGGCACAGTTCAGACTTATCAAAGGCAACAAAATCAGCAAACATTGAATTCTATGTTTCCATGTTGTGAAATCAGAGGCAGATGTTTCACTTCTCCACTGAACATGTAAAATGTTGGTTTAAATCACACATCACAGTAAACTTCACTAACTCTTCCTGAAATCCACGAAGCCAGACCCGTGCATGTACCAACAGCTCTCCTGGGCGCTCTCAAGTGCACTTACGTTAATGCAGGTGACATAAGTGCTGCTGCCAAAATCAAGAACTGGTCCCAACGGAGTTTGTTTGATAGCTCCATTTTGTTAAGCGTCTTTCGCGACGTGACATTAAACCACTCGTGATGAAGTCCTGGACCGGATAAGAATGTATGGGGGAAAGAAGAAGACGAGTGGAGTATTATCGATGCACCGCCAAACGACCGAAGAGTGAAGACGGAGAACAGAGGAGCTCGGGGGCGAGAGTAAACGGGAGGGGGGAGAGACAGAGGGGAGGGGAGGAGATGCCTCCACAGGCGACTGTTTGCAAAATATTGGCCAATATCAAAGTCGGATCAACAGTTGATCGTTGTATTATTTTATAAGCGTGATCTCTGATCCAAGCGTAAAAACACGTCTCCAAACTTTTACGCACGGGCACCACTTTCCATAACCGTGCACATATCGTGTCTCAGGTTCTGTGGTTAATTTAAAATACTGAAAAATATGCAAATATTAATGAGACAATGATACATAAATGTTTTTATTGGTGATTTTTTGTCTTTTGGGTGGGTGGATATAGAAGACACCGATCTTTGGAGACCAAGAACAAAAGAAACGCTCTGCAAAATGAAATATGGAAAGTCAACAGAAGATTTTTGTTCATAGAGGGGTGAGTTAAATGATGAATGGGGGGGAGGGTAGAGCTGCCGGTTCCACTGTACGACAGGGAGGCAGCAGCAGGCAGGCGGCTCCGCTAACAGACCCTGCAACAATACTGTTTTTTAAGTCATGTGGTCCCCCCCTCCCCTCCTTCCTCCCCTCCATCCTCCCACCTCCACCACAGCGGCTGTTCTTCATTGTTGTGTTTGAAACAACTTCACTTTGTCACGCCAAAGTCTTTATTTCAGGGTATAACATTATATTCATAAATCAGGGGAGAGACAGGATTTTTTGTATGATCATTAATCAAATTGTGGTGTCACACGCTGCCACACAAACTATCTGCAAGTTACAATTATGGATTCGTTAAAATGAGTATGATGCGTTACGGGAATCGAGTTTTAATGACTTGTACTCACAATAAAAGAGATTATATTAATTATGGCCTGTATTCAAATTCGTTTGTCATGCTCGGTAACGACCAGGCCTGTGGAACCAGATTCTCAGGCTTTTCTGCACGGACTTTGATGAGGATGTGGCAGCTCTGCATCAAATCAATCAGCATATTGATCTCAGTTAATAAGCGCAATATCCACAGCTCCACAGGTCATCAGTAACAATGTTTATCATCCAACGAATTAATTGGTATTTCTCGAACAAATCTCCAACAATGACAGGCGCTGCTGTTGCGACCGATAAGCAGAATGTGGGTTACTTTCATAAAATTAAGTTAAAACCCCCCTCAAACACGGTTCGCACAGTGACACCAATTCATCTAATCTCCTTCCATTCCCTAAGCTGCAGCAATGAAAAGTGCATTAGCATTCTGGCTTGGCGTGTATATCTAAGTGGCTTAAAAAGTGATTTGAAGTTGATTTGTATATAAAAGGCCCCCTTTATCCGGATTGAGGCTTTAATCTGCTCGGTGTCGCTTGACTGCTCCAGGAAGCCCATTTGAGCACCTTCATATAAGACTGGAGTATAAACGTAGGGTGGCTGTCATTAAAGCTTCTTTTTTTTTTTTTTTTTTTACAAAAGCCCACTTCCTTTTACTGTCATCCGAGGGAAAGCGAGAGAGATGGCGAGGTAGGGGGAGGGAGATTATTTTACGTGCAAACCGCTGCAGTGACTAATGTGGGACATGCAAATTAGCAGATAAATGTCACATAATGAAGCATTTCACCCGAGAACCAACATGGAGGAGTTTTGGGGACATTTACGCACACTGCGCTCCTAGTCTGGGGCTTATAGATGGAGATGCCGCAAAGTGGCTCAAGCTGTGATTACACTGGGCTACATGTGCGTCGAGGGAGGTCTGCAGGCCAGATGTTTGGAATGGTTTTTATTCTGACTCGTCCCCCAACTTTTCCTGCTCATCATACATCAAACTTCTGATTGGAGACCGTACTTAATCTCTCCCGCGTTTCAGGAAAAAAAACTGTAGCCCGGCAGGCATGTGTGAGTTATAGGACAACTGAGAGCTTATTATGGTTAATTTCTGCATTCAAGATGTGTTGTGCGTGTGCGCGCGCGTCTTGGGCTGTAAAGAGTGGTGATAATGGTTTTATTTATTCGGCCTCATGCAAATCGGTATCTAAATATGTTGAGATACAGTCACAGAGGCACATTATAATACATAATTATTAATTACATTAAAGATATGATCAGCATAATAATGTAAATAATGTAAGTGGATCAGTTGGATCAGTCTAAAACGGAAAGGACATGTACAGAAATGTCCTAATAGTCACTGCACATTTTCAGAGCGCGTTCGCAGAAAGGAGGAGGAGATGCGGTTAGGGAGTGGGCTATTCCAACCACCGGGTAAAAAAGGCCAGTTTTAGATGGCTCATATTCCTCTGTAACTGTATTGCACCGTGACACCAACTTTGAGCAGCGGCGGAGCACCAAACCCCGGGCGCACCCACAGCAGCATCTGCACCAACACATCACTGCTCCAGGGGCACTTCAGCTTTACGCACGCAGGACTGGATGTGCATGGAAACAAGTGGGGAAAACTACTCTCAGCCGCCGCACACATTTGCATGGAATCGATTCTGTGATGAGATGACCGTGAGATTTCACCAGTAGCCTAATATGCGCAACACTGTGGATTGCCCTCATTTTTTTTCTCTTCCTTTCTCTTTTCTGCCCAGTTGTGTTTCCTTATTCATTGTGCGCCCTATGAAGAGCATTAACTATCCCTCCCTCCAATCCTATTGAAAGGGCTCCGAAAAAAAACAGAGGGAGATGAGAGCAGCAAATCCCTTTTTTATTCCCCTCGTAGCGCTCAATAAGAGAAGAATGTGTTGCCTATCAGTCACCGAGGGGATCAAGTCTTCGGGACTGTCCCACGCGTTCAATGCGCCGCGCAGAGCATCACTGAGAGAGACAGAGTGAAGAAGAAGAGGAGGACTGCAGCAGCAGCAGCAGTAGCATCCTGCCCGGACACTTCACATCATTTAACAACCTGTCTCCACTTAACATCCATTCAAGCCAATCATAGGGGCTGTCTGCTTCTCTCACCTCTCAAGCCCTCTCACTGGACTCTGGTGAGTATTTATCCACCTTACAGCGTTTGGTCATTTTAACCACTTAACCTTAAAATAATCAGAAATTAAGTGTTTTTGCAATTTGAAAACACAGCCTACCACCTTGTTTTTAAGCTTACTGTTTATTTTTTTTAATGTTTTTTTAATCGTGCGTAATTGTGCCTGAGTGTTGTTGCTGATTGTTGATATTTTCCTCCTGAAGACACGATGAGGAGTCTGGCGCTGCTGCTGGGGGTGAAAGCCGCTTGCATCCTGCTGGTGTCTTCGCTCTCGGGCACAGGGGCCGTGAACAACAGCGGCCGGTGGTGGTAAGTTCAGCGATTCCCGGAGGCCTGCACGAGCCTGTATATATATATAGCAGCTATATAAACGTGTGTGTGTGTGATGATGCATTCATTCAGATGTCAGCATACAGGCATAGAAATCTCCAGTTAAACGCTGGTTGGAGCTGGGGAAGACCATATGAACAGGCTCCTTTATTGCTGCGCGCTTGGAATAATGTGTTAGTTTTGGCACTGCTCACAACTTCTGTTCAGCCTCTGAAAAAAAGAGCCACCACATGATCTTGTGGGATTTCATTTCCAAATTACCCCACGAGCGCAGCTATAAATTATTCAACTTCTTTTTTTTATTTTTTATTTTGGCATCATTTATATGAGATTGCAGCTGAATTTAATTGACAATAACATAACTACATTTCTAAAAGTCTAATTAAAGTTTTATCTTTTATTTGTGGTTAATGTGATTCCCCCCACACCCCCTCTCTGCCTCCCCGTCATATGGACAATGTGGTTTGAACACAAGACATTTTTCAGTCCAATGCGGGACAAATTAAATATGGATTTATTTCATAGCCCAGCTGAAAGGAATACGAGGTTTCAGCCATGCTCGTGTTGATCTAATACTGTAGCCTGCATTCCTCACTCCATATACTGCGACCTGAAACTACAACCAGCCAGTTGCACAATATTTTGTTCAAGAAAACAAAACCAAAATCCGATCTGTGTAGTTTTGCTTCAGTGAGATTATTGTCTCGCTTGTTTAAACATCCATAAACTGTGGGCTGGGTTTGTTGAGGTAATGATTTCAACAAAGTTTTTGTCGTTTTTGCGGTGCCATCAAATGGGCAGCATTTTGCGCACAGCGTCCGTTTTCAAATATTCCAAGATTCAGCTCGAATCCAAGAAAACAGCTAGAGAGAGAGAGAGAAAAAAGGAAAAGAACGGGAATGAGGAATGAGGGAAAACACCCCCAAAAATACGAGATCGTTATTAATCTTGCAAGCACTCACCACACAACTGCCTGCCTGGGTCAGTCCTCTCAACAGGCCCAAGACTCGCACGCTTTTCCCGATAATAATGCTTAACAAGAGACAGCCATTAAATGTTGACACAGAAATCTCACAGGGAAATGCCAACGAGTAAAGTGGAAAATTAAACAGCCTGTGAACTGAAACACTAGAAATGTTGGATCACAGTAAAGAGTTCATTTGAGCCAGTGAGTCAGCATTAGAAAGAAAGCACAGGGTACTGATAACAACAGCTTATAACATAATATCTTCTAACACAAACTGAGTTGTGTTAGAAAATGCATGTTACTCTTATCAAGTTTTTCCGCATAGAAGATTTCAATTTTCTTTTATCAAATAGCCAACTGTTTGGTGAGTTTTTGACGACTGGACACATTTAAAAATTGAAAAAACTAAACTAAATTCTTTGTTAATGAGTTTGTCCATGTTTGAAATGTGCATTGTACCAGGCCAGGCAACAAAAAGCAGCCAAGTCTCAGATAAAACATTCTATTTTCAATCAAATCCAATCATACTGTATACCAGGTCTGGACAAATCTGTAGATTCATGGTCAATGTGCAGAGGAGTGTCGTTCACTTGTTTTCAGTTTTTGGTTTATAACCAACAAGAAAAATGAACAGATAATAAAAATATGTGATATTTAACAGGACAATACAACCTGTGGAGAAGTGAGCACACAATCTAACGGTGTCTTTATCCTGATGAGTGCATGACTGATACTGAATATCATTAATAATTAGAAATATTCTTGTTTAATTGAGAGGAGCTATACCAGGGTCAAGTGATTTTAATGCAGCCAGAGGTGAAAATACTTCAGATTCATGTTATTTGCCAAACCAGAAACCTGCATTTTGTCTCAGACTCACTGTCTCCTCATGGTCTTGGAACAGCATGTGTCACTGTTTGTTATTTTAGTACATAATGAAAACAGTAATTTTAAAAAGGCACGTGAGATGCCAAGACACTTCAGTTTGAGAGTTTAGAAGGTCACAGAGGGAGCTACACTCACACACTGCCAGCTTCTTCACTCCTTCACTCTTCATTTTCCTTGTCCTTGTCTTGTGCCAGGGGTATTGTCAATGTGGCCTCCTCCTCCAACCTCCTCACCAATTCCAAGAACGTGCAGTTGGTCCTGGACCCCAGCCTGGCCCTGCTGAGTCGTCGCCAGCGCCGGCTGATTCGCCAGAATCCTGGCATCTTGCATGCCATCGCTGCTGGGCTGCACACCGCCATAAAGGAGTGCAAGTGGCAGTTCCGCAACCGCCGCTGGAACTGCCCGACCACCCACAGTCCAGCAGTTTTTGGCAAAATCCTCAATCGTGGTGAGCCTTTCTTATCTTTCTCACCAGTCGATATTGGACAATTTAGGGCAGGATGCATTAGAACAACATGTATGCATTCAAATGGTTTTGTTTCCTAAACATTTTCCAATTTTGGGCGAAAAAGGTTGGATCAGTTCTAATGGTGAGTGGTGATGTTGTCTTTTCAGGTTGCCGAGAGACAGCGTTTGTATTCGCAATTACCAGCGCAGGGGTGACCCATGCTGTGGCCCGCTCATGCTCAGAAGGAGCAATTGAATCGTGCACATGCGATTACCGCCGCCGAGGTCCTGGAGGGCCGGACTGGCACTGGGGGGGCTGCAGTGACAATGTGGACTTTGGCAGGATGTTCAGTCAGGAGTTCGTAGACTCCAGCGAGAGGGGCAGAGATCTGCGCTACCTCACCAACCTACACAATAACGAAGCTGGAAGAATGGTAAGGATTTGATACTGGAACCTGCCATGTTTGTTTGTTTTGTCAGAATTCCCAAATGTTTTGTGATTTCCACTTTGTGGGTGATCTTATCAGTAACCTTTGGTCTTCCTCTGTGCAGACAGTGTCTTCAGAGATGCGTCAGGAGTGTAAGTGCCATGGTATGTCAGGCTCCTGCACCGTACGTACCTGTTGGATGCGCCTGCCCAGCTTCCGCACTGTGGGGGACTTCCTTAAAGATCGGTTTGATGGAGCTTCCAGAGTCGTATACGCCAACAAGGGAAGCAATCGAGCCTCTCATCGAGCTGACCCCCGCCACCTGGAACCTGAAAACCCAGCTCACAAACCCCCCTCCGCCATGGACCTGGTCTATTTTGAGAAATCACCAAACTTCTGCTCCCACAACAGCAAAACTGGCACTTTGGGAACCTCTGGGAGAACATGCAACAGCTCATCTCCAGGCCTGGATGGGTGTGAGCTGCTGTGCTGCGGACGGGGGTTTAAGACCCGGACAGAGACTGTGACTGAGCGCTGCAACTGCACCTTCCACTGGTGCTGCCATGTCAGCTGCTTGAACTGTACCAGCACACGAACGTTACACCAGTGTCTATGATGACAGGTGGAAAACCAAATGAATATTTAGGCATATTTGAAAGGCAAAGAAAAACAGGTATTTGGTTGAGAAAGCGACGAACAGGCAGGTGGTTGGAGATGTTAGGTAGAAGTTAGAGAAGCTTCCAGGTTGGTGAACTAATACAGGGAAAACTTTGGCACAAAAACACAATCAGTAGTTTTTAAGAGGGGGGAGATGGAGAAAAGCACAAATACAACAGGTAACAGGAGGAGAACGTGTACTTAAAGAAGGTATTTAAACACTGCAACTCTCCATGTAGAAGTGATTTCATCCACATCTCTTGAGAGTTTGCACTAGTGTGCACAAAGAGAAACAGAAATAAAGGGACATAGTGATAAAGATGAGGTTGCACCTGTAACCACATACCACAAACCTCTTCTCCCCTGCTGAGGGAGGAAACTGGACACAAAGTCATACAGATGTTTTTTGTGGAATGAGAGCCACAGACATGTTCTCTCATAAACTGGCGGAGACCTCAAAACAGAGGGAAGTTATTTAAAAAGAAAAACAAATCTATGTTTTGTTTTCTTCTGCTGAAAGTTTTTGTTTTCATGTGAAGTTAATCTCCAGGGATGGACTCTCTCTTCCCAAATTGTGTAATTCGGCTCCTGGATTTATAATTTCATTTTTTTAATTAAGATTTCTCCGGAGTTTAAAAAACACCTCAACCCTGATTTTCTACTCCGACTTCGCACAGGATGGTTTTGATGTTGCACAACATGGACCGGTGCTTGCCACGTAAAACAAGAAACTGAGAAAGGGAAATTCATTTGAATGTATTATCAATACACTGAATATCACCGCCTGTAGTGGGACAAAACAGAACATAACATACAACTGTACATAAAAATAACAAAAGTGAATTCTTTGTTCATGAGCTGGTCCATTTAGTAGGAAAATTTGTATTATGTCAGGCCACATCTCAGTGAAAACCTTTTATTTTGAAGGAGCCTGTGCAAAAGAAATCATACTGTATATCAGCTAAGAGAACCAAAATACTGTAAATATTAAAATATATGAATATATTTATAATGAAGTCTCTTGTAAGTTTTGCTGTATGATTTATGCACATGTCAGTGGCTGGACAATATTCTATCATTAGCGTCAAGTCAGGGGATGTTCGGATCTCACGCCTTTTTCTATTTTGGTGTAATGTAGCTGACACAAATCCGACTCTTACTAGAAACAGAACATTATCACTTTTTTTTGCTTGTTTCCTGTAAAAACACTTGTGTTTGGTCATGCACTGAATATTTACCTTTTTATCACTGTACATATGAAATATTTATTTCTGGGGATGTTTTTATACTTTTATAGAGAGATGTAAGAAAATACATTTTTTTTAGATTTTAATCAAAAGATTTAGGTGCCAGCTGGTTTCGTATTGTATAATAGAACAATAAAGTCTATATTTTCAATTAAGTTGCCCTCCTGAATGTGTCAAAAGATGCTATTATGCCTGTTGTGGTTTGTGTTTGAGATAGTTTTGACAACCAACAAAGTGAACATATAAGCCTATCCCTGGGTGTCCTCTGCTTAATCCTATTACCACCACCAAAGCAGCCTCTTTCCCCCAGCTCACAAAACATCCCTGCATCTGTGCTCCCACAACCACAGAGACGGCCCCAGCTTATCCAGCCACATACCTTATTTTATACAGGATTTTACTGCATTGAATGTTTTTGCTTCATTTGTTTAATGTCGGAAAGAAATAAAGAAATAATGTGAAGAAAAAAGAATGCTCCCCCCCCCCTCAAACCCCTGGCAACCTGACTGACCACGGGAGTTTGGAAAGCTTTGCACTTTCTCTCGAGCCCACCGCAGCATAGGAGCAGTCGGGGTCATTCAGACAGAACGCAGTGGAGACGCAGTGAGGCCACCAACGCACACCCTGCAACCCAGAAGTCCAATTAACAGAGCGACAAGAGTTGTAGCTGTGAGGGCAGACAGGGTGACGTACAGTCACACCAAGGAGAGTGATGAGAAAAGTGCAGGAGGACGAGGGGCTGCTTTGCTTGTGCCATGAAATTAGAGGTTATGACTGAGCAGAGAGATGAAGAGATGAAGATAATCCAAATAAGAAATTAGAGGAAATTGTTCCAATATACTGCAAATTAGGGCGACAGATGAGGTGGACAGCCTGAGACCTCGAGTTTATATTGATCACAGATCTAATCTCTAATATTTAGTCTCTTACAGGAGAACATGGGCGACCACATGCTCAAACAAAATGGCTCACAGTGTACATTTATCTATATATATATTTGTCTATATCTCTTCCTTTCTTCCTCATACTATATTTTCTCAGCAAAATAGTACATTATTTTTCAAAGGTTTTCTTATCCTTACATCAAGTAGAGTCATACAAAGCATTTCACTGCATGTTGTATTGTGTATGGTTGGTGTTTGTGACAAATTAAAATTTGAATTTTAAGTTGCATATTGTCGAACATAGGGACAGTGAAAGCAAACCACAACTCAGGCTTGAGAGAAAAATGATGCACAATCATGGAAACATGGCGATAAAAAAACGCAAAAGACAGAGAAAGTGTCTGATAATTTCAAAAAGAGGAGGGAAGGCAGGGTTCAAATCGCAGGCGTGAGAGTGAGGTGGGAGAGTCAGTGGAGAGAGTGAGTGGAGGGGGTGCTGCCTGTGGGAGTGCTGAGGAGTCAGTGATAATTAGCTCAATTAGTGACAAAGGCAGTGTAATAAATACCGACTTAGTGTCTGGGTCCCTGCTGGCCTCTCCCTGCGCAGCCTGCGATGTGGCCCTGGCCTGACGGACAATTCATTAAACTGACAAAATACCCCACCGTCCAGGCGTGACGCAGCGAGTTAGCCCCCTACAGGCCCGGCTCATTGTTCTAATTGTCTGGGCTGGAGTCACTTTGTGGCCGCCTCCTCCTTTACCCAACCCGCCTTCACACACTGCCTTCAGAAAACCCATGGAGTTAATGCCCCTACCTTACTCTGTAAGTAGGTGATCGGCAGGTTGGAAAAAAAAAAAGCAGTAAGAGTTCCTTGGGGTGGGGCGGCTGGTGGGGGAGGCAGTGGGATTAGCGAATGGAGGTTGCCTGGGAGTGCTGGGAGCGGCACCGATCGGAATGTAGGAGAGATGAGTCCAGAAGCTCGGATGCGGGACAAAGCGAGAGTTAATAAGGAAAGATTGAAGGGGCTGGCGACAATGGGCCGCCACCCGAGTCGAGATGAAATTGCTTCCGAGGATTATTGGGAGACGGTGTGAGCGTTGTAGGCTTTTTGTGTGTGAGTGTGTGTTTGGTTGGGCATTTGTGTGTTTGTGCTCCAGTGTGTGTGTGTGCAGGGCAGGGCAGGGGGAGTGCTGGATTGATGGTTGCCCCTCTGGTTGGGGAGCAGGGGACCAGCGGAGGCTAACCGGCTGTTCCCACAGTCTGTTCTGCCGCAGCCACCTTTGACACACGGGGCTGCCAGGCGGTGAGCAGGCAGCCCTGGTAAGAAGGGCACAAACAAAAACAACTGCTACACAAAAGTCAGTATCTGTGGAGGGCCAGTGGACAAGCCCAGGCTGGAGGTGAGGGTGTGAGGAAGGAGGAAAGGGATGAAGAGAAGGAGAGTTTGATAGGGAGGATAGAAAAAAGATGGAGATGTGCACGATGGTACAGTTGAGTCCTATTTTTGGTTTGGGCTAGGGTTAGGGTTATGTTTAGGGTTAACACATTGGCAGTATCACTCATGATCAAACCGGCACTTTTTCACATTGATAGTGAAACATTTTTGCAGCAGTATTTCCTTTATAAGCTGAAAACGCTTTGGTCTTCGGGCTTACTAACTGCTATATGGTCTATTTCCTTTCAGGATAGATTTATTTCTCATTTCATCAGCAAAACAGCTTCATTGAACCATAATGTGCTCATTCCAGGAACTCTCAACTTCAGGAGCAAAACAACAGGAGGAAAAGGCCAAAGTTAATAGAACAATTTTTTGCAAGGGTGTTCATGACTTAAGCTCAGAAAGGAAACGGTTTTCCCAGAGCCCAAATTTTTCTCCAGACAATAATGCAGCCATGTGGTCAATCACTGGAGAACACGCAGAGAAGATGATATGGCATAATGAAGGCACAGCAGCTTCCTATTAAAATTCCTGCTAAATTGTGGAAAAATGTATGCCCGTTGGGTGGAGTCGGCCTTAATTTGAAGGGCGTATGATAAAGAATTTAAAATTGGGTTAAGGTCGCCGCAATGAATGATAGGCTGCTCGCAGTGGTTGCAACGGACAATGCGCCGTGGCTTGGATCTGGCACTTGACCCTGATTTGATTTCCGTGCTGCCCAAAAATGTCATTGTAATACTAGAGTTTGACCAGCGGCCAGGTTCCAATTAATTAGGGCATTGTTATGATGGGAACACCCTCACACCGCTCATATGATAATCAGAAGCAGTTGTTTTGGTGCCATTAAGTGACCACAGGGCTATTATGTAATAAGATATGTGTTTACAGCCTGGTCACACACATATTGCATAAATAATTATAATCAACTAAACCTCACCTTGAGTTACAGAAAACTACCAAGTGGATTAACAGTGGTCAGTCCAATGGTCAAATTTAATAAAATTCATTTCAGATTTCTAGGAAACAACGAAAAGAGCGTGAGTGTGGCTGTGTGCACATATGTGTGTGTGAGTTTGTGCGCGTACCGAAGCCAGTACGTGTGGGTGTGTGGATGGCAGCTGGGAAGCAGACACAGTCCAGGAGAATCATCCCCTAGCAACTGACCTTTTCAGCAGATGGCAGTTCCAGAGTAACAGCCACCCAGCATCACAATGGCTGTGGCCTCCTAACATCTCCATCACTTCATCATCTACCGGCCTGCCACAACCCGTCACACAGCAGAGAGGGAAGGTTGCACTCATCCCAGCAGATGCACGCTTCTACGTACTCAAGTGCCCTCTTCTTTTTTTACAGCCTCTCGCCTCAAGTCCAAAACATTCCACACATGCTAGTTTTGAGTCTCTGCTCAATTGTTCCCATGTTGCTGCAGGGGTAAGAAGCAAGGCAGTCGAGGAGATGCGGAGGAGGAGGATAGATTTAGAAAAGACACGGTGGACACACTCTACTGTCCGCAAACCCCCAGACACTCTCAAACCGCTGCTTTCCGTTGTTGGGTTTTCTGCACATAGGGAATCGGGGTGGGAATGCGGACAGACCACTCAACCACGGTGAGCAATCAGTATGATGTCTGTGGTCAGGCTCTGTGCCCCTGCGGAGCGAGATGGAGAGCAAGGCCTGCAGTTAAGGTGGGAGGGAGAGAACTTTGCGGTGTTTGTGCATGCATGCGTGTGTATGGGACACGCCAGCACACTTCACACATATATAAAGATGTTCTGAGTTATCAACAACCCCCCACCACCCTTTACACTGTGTGACCTCTTGGTTGTCTTGGCTTGATGGCCTCTATCAGAACAGAAAGTAAAACAAAGTTTGGTTTGATACTTCATACTCATAGTATGTTGGGCTTCTCAGTGTACAACAAAGACATGTCCACTGTTTAAAAAAAAAGCTGCATTAGTTAATCTGCAACCTGATGCCAGAATCTGAACCCTGACAGTGTCAGCTGATCAAAACTTGAAAAACACACATTATTTTTTTATGTAACTTTTGGTTTCCATGTGAGTCAGCAGTGGAAATCTGAACATGCTAATATGCTACAAAGTGAGGATATCTACTATTTCAATAAGCAATTACTGTAGATTGTGTCTGGAAACCAGTTACTGGAGTGAAATCACCAAAACAAACTCTGATAACATCTGGGATGAACCAAAGGGAAACTATAATGCCATTCAGTAGAGCACATACCTTAACCAGGGCCAAGTGAAGCTGCACCAAATCTCACACACTCATATCAAGAGTTCCCTGAAAATGCGGAATGAATGTCAGTTCAAATGTTGACAACATATCTGGCAATGGTAAAGAGAGTGATAAACAATTCTTGGATCCGCCCCCTGATCCAGATTCACACCAGAATAGATTTTTCTATGACCCAAATCACATCCTTTGACTTTTTTGTTAGCTAATGAGGTTATGTTTTCACCCCTGTCTGTTTGTTGGTTGGTTCGTTTGTGAGCGGGATCACAATAAAACAACTGAACCAATTACCACAAAAGGATGAAAGATGGAAAAATGTGGTATGGATGAGGAAAGAACTTGTTAAATGTTGTGCAGATGAGGATCAGGGGTGGATCAAGGAATTGTTTATGACCCTCATTACAATTGGTGATGGGGGCATTTTCAGTCATTTCTCTGGGATTCATTCATGTATCTTGATGAAAAAAATCAGACACATTTAGGGAACTGATAATTCTGAGAATGTTACTTTTGGTGCAGCTTGATTGGATGTAAGGCCAATGATACCAAAGTAAAGTAGGAAACGCATTGTGATAGTTAATGCTATAATTAACTTTATGACTCTTGTTGCAACAGTCCCAACACATTCCTGAATTCCTTTAAAGGCTCCATTGAGTAAATGCCACTTGTCGATTCTCCAACTGGGATCACAGCAGGGCAAAAGTCACAGTCTGTCGTCTCTCTGGAGAACCATCCTCCAGCTGCTCATCTTGAAAAGGCTGAGAGCAGGAGGAAAGTCCTGACTCTGAGGTCGCTCGTCAAATAGCATCAAATCCTCCACATCTTTACATCCGCCAAGGAGCCAGGGAGGTTATGTAATCATCTGCATTTGTTTGTTAGTTAGCAGGATTGAGCAAAAACAAGAGTGTGAGCAATGAGGGAAAGATCTGAAAAGAAATCAGGAACTGATGAGTTCAAATGTGGTCGTCGTCTAACCAGAAGGTTGGTGGTTCAATGCCGAAGTGTCCTTGGAAAAGATACTGAACCCTGAATTGCCCCTCATAGAGAAAGTGAAGCTCAGGTCAAGAATCCAATTGAAAGGCTGCCTGGGAGCCCAGTGCATTTTGGTTGTTGTAGTATCTCTACCTTTCGGAGAAAAGGGAATACCCCAGTTTTTTTTCTCTGTTTTCTCCAGACATGTTTTACCAATTTAGATTTTTTTTCCAACCCTCTACTGCATAGATACACAAGTTTCACACTTCCAGTTTCACAGTGAATCACTTCTTTAACTTTATTGCAAACACTGAATGGTCTGCTCTCGTCCTCTCCTTGCATCTGGTCCCTGCCATGTCTTCCCTCTGTGTCTCTCTCACAGCCTCCTCTCTCCTGTTGTTTGTCCTTTCATCCACCCTGTTAGTTCACAGGTAAAGTTGCACGTCATCAACATGAGTGTAGATTATAAACATAAAGCACAATTCATTTCAAGTGAAAAGAAACCAACACAATCATAAAATCACAATAAATAAAATCCTGCAGTAAATATACAATAATTAATAGAATAATAATAAAAACTCCTGCTGTGCGACACAATAATTTAGTGAGAACAAATATCCAACAAGATGCTGTAACTCTGGAATCGCACATCTGTTAATGATTAACCTGGCCAGACCAGACAAGTGACAACAAACATATAGCGACATGTCAAAATCGGGTTCCACTGGGATAAAGTGCTTTAGTTGGAAAACTGTGCGTCAGAGTGCGACTTTAAACCGCTGTATATTCCAGGGGAGATCCTATGCTAGCAAACATTGTAAGTCCTCCTGTAAACAGAGCTGTAATGACAGGGAGAGACTCTAGGCAAGAAACAACCAACAGTGGAATATGTTTACAGACATCTGACAATGTATGGGTGCAGCAACGGCGACGCTTCAGGCCTGAGATCCGCATGAAATATGAGCACAAACTGATGGAATTTATGTGACACAACATAAGCCTGCGCGTAATTTCACCTGTCAGCAGGGATGAAGCCTGCATTTATCCAAATCAGGCAGACGAGTCAGTGATGAATTGCAGCAATATGTGTCTGGCTGCACTGAATGTTAACTCGACTCTTCATCCAAATGTATCTTTTGTGAAACTGTCTAGAAACACTGGATTTGAGTGTATGGCGTTTGTGAATTGTACTGTTTTATTTGCCTGGATGTGGGATCATCTCTGCTACAAAGAGAAATACGACCAACCATAGTGAGTCAAAATGCACGGAGCCCCCCCAAGCGTCACACCAAGGATTTTTGGGGAAGATTATTTTCGTGTTCCCTCGCGATATCTTTTGTATTCTCTTGTGATTTTTTTTTACCACAGCCTCACAGAATAAATCTGCTTATTGAATTTTACTTGGGTATGAAGTATACTGATATCCAAAAAATCCTCAAAAAAATCTTGCCTTGACCTGAAGCTATTAGACTTCATCTGTATTGTGCCTCATCAATAAAGATGATTCTGATCATATTCTTTGCAGTTGGCCCACGTTGACATTATCTGGACGACACCGTGGCAGCTCACAGTTAATAAACAGCGCTGAGAAATGTCTGAAGGAATGGCGTCCATTATCTACAAATACTGCTGGAAACAAAAGGAAAAATACTCCGTTTTTGGTTTTAATTACAAGCTGTGTTTTACAGCGACAGTGGGCGAAGGCTCAGCACTGACACAGCAGCAGAGGAATGTTTATTTGCTGCAGTTTAGGAGCTGAGTGGCTATGACACATTCTTGTGTCACTGACTGTCCCACTCACAGACACACCATCGCATTCATACACTGGCGCCCCATGTGTTGGTTCACAACTGCACAGACATACACCTCCTCCATCGTGTCCCGCACACGTCCGCAAAATGTGGCACCTCTAGAATCTGTAAGCATGCCTGAACTGTGTGCTCATTCACATCGACTTAGTGAGTTACTAGGCCTAATTCTTCCTGTCTGAGTGTGTGTGTGTGTCAGCTGTACAGCAGTGAAGAATTATTCACACCATACTTCAGCATTATGGGAATCCCTACCCACAAAGTCTGCAAAAGTGCATGTTTGTGTGTACTAATATGTGTGTGTGCGCTCTTGCGTGTCTGTGTGGCTGGCTGCACACACCTCTCCATCTTTTCCCCTCTGCAGTCCTATCCATTATCCGCAGCATCTGGCAGCCAAAGCCTGTAAAGAAGACATTTCTCTTGGCAACTGCTTTTTAAAGGCAGTGACACAGGGGACAGCCAACCACAGGAGCCACACATTTCCAATCTACTTACATACTGAGAACTGCTTACATAACAGAACCACCTCGGTCTCTCGCTCTCTCTCAAAACACACACACACACACACACACACACACATTTTCTCTGTGTCCCACGCATACTAACACACACACACACATTCAATACTGCGCCCACCCACCCTTGACTCTCTGCAATACACTAAACCGAGCTTTGAGAGCTAATCATTTCCAGAGCCAGAGCTATCTGAAAAACTGTGCCAGCAGCCTTTCAATACATTTTGCTCCCTTAAAAATGTCTTCAATCCCCTTCATTAGGTCTGTAATACACAGAGCTACACTGCAGCAGCCACAAGTGCTGTGAGGTTATGTACAAACCTGTTTAATTTAGTGTCATTAATGACTCCATGTTGTTGGCAATGTCCACAAGTGCACAGTTGACTAATAAAAATCGACATGTGCATCATGCCATCATTTGGGACATGTACGGGCACTGAGCCCTCAGTGCTGTCTTGCAGAGGAGAACACTGAAAGGTTAAATGCAGCGTGAGTGCATCTGAATGCGTAGTTAAAACTCAGATACCAAATAATAAACACATCTTTTTTTATACTTGAAATGACTCAGTAAGTGCATTAACTAATATCACATGCGTTCAGGGAACAGCTGCAGTGAGCAGCTTCTCTGAACTGCAAGCATGTGAGGACAACTTTGTTTTGCTTGGCTGATGGTCACAACGTTTTCTGGCATCTGGATCATCTGAAAGACAAATGGGTGTGATGGAATCGCTTGATAGAATAACTGGTCTGGTTTTGATGGGCTACCAGCTAAGCATCTGTCCGACTGCCAGAGAGTTTACACTATTAATCATCTGGGATATTAACAAGTTTGTTTTATTGTCTCTTGATTCACTTTTTTGGAGAAATTAATGAGCTAGATTATGTATTAGTCCGAGTGTAATAATCGGGGGTCTGCAGACTTTTATTCAGGGGTCATCCTGCATTGATAATTGTGGACTTCTGTCCCCTGTCGTCATTCTCAGGATTCAGAATCTGGCATGCTCCTCTGAGATCCTGGAAAAGAAACAATAAGGACAGTAAATCCATGTCCTGACATGAATCTGTTATCTTTTAATTTGACTTATCTTTTAGTCATGCTGATATTAACTGAAAACACCCCTCGACTTTCTTACTCATGAGCCACTCTGACTTTTCTCACACAGGTGCAGTTATAGTCAACTACTTCAACATGAATGATTTTCAGGTTTTTAAACAGATATCAAACATGACTGCTGAACATATTCTACAGCAGCTCAAATTTCAGTTTCCATCATAGAGCCATCTTATTGCTTCCAAATTCATCCCTCAGCGTGACACTGGCTAAAACACACAGCTCCAGCTCCAAAGATGAAGCAGAAGGAGTCTTGCAGTGGATGGAAGAGCAACGACAGAAGCCAGATCTAAACATCATAAGGTCAGTCTGGGATAATAGACAACAATGCACCTGTCAAGAACCTTGAAAACTGCACAAATGCACTGAGGACAACTGCTGTATTTATTGGCAAAGCGTCGTCACAGCACATTTTGTTGTTATCTAGTTGTTCTTTTTCAATATACTGCACTTTACTTTGTAAATTGATAAATGAAATCCACTCATGGCAGAATTTAGGATAAAGCATGGCAGGTTTAGTCTCAGTAGTTCTGCATCAAGCCTTGTGTGGTAATCACTGCCTGTTATTATACTACCACTGTGTGATCATAGGTCATCACTGAGGGTCAATAGTGCTGCTTTAAAACAGGGCACGAACTCTGACAGTATCACTGAGCAGTGCTGTAAAAGGCTGACATCTAGTGGCGGTAGGGTCCAATTACATTATAAATTGATAAATTCAGACAAAACTTAATAGTTTAGAAAGACGGTTACAATCTAATAAAATACCATTTTATCAAACAGATACACTTATAGTAAGAATATTGACTTTAAGTTGGTATTAGGCAGCCTAACGTATAACTGTTTTTAAGTGTTATAAGAGTGAAGGGGTCAAGGATTAATTTCTGAAGATCATGACCAGAACAGGCCTGACACAAACATTAGTCCTGAAGTTAAACCTAATGAAAATACTTATTCACAACTGCTCTATAGTTATTAACAGTACAGTGATGTTTTCATTACACTCCATTCTGGCAGATGACTACCTGGAACAGTTTATACTTGCTAGATATACTAAAATAAACTACACTCCTAGTGCTAATAATAACATATGCACAGGTGCTATGTTGAAATCTGCTCCCCCTTCTAGATGGAGTTTCCCCATTTGCATTTACACCTCTCCGCCCACATGATGGTTTGGGGGAAACACGTCTCTACGCGACATTAACTCGTGTACAATTGTCTGTGAGTTTGTTATCCAATGAAAGGTTTAAATACAATCAGTCAGAAAGTACATGAGATTTATTGTTTTAGTTACATTTTTTACACAATTGAAGATATAAGCAGATATGGCACCCAGCTACAGTTGCAAGTCATAATTTGTTTGAAAGAAAAAGAAGAAAGCAAGTAAGAATTTCTAGCTCATGGTCGACAATGAACAGCCACGTTATACTGTATGTGCAACTACATTAATGTATGTTGCCTTAAAGAGCAGTGGACATCATGTTCAGGTCCTCTGCTGGACCGGCGGTGGACAAGTCTGCCAAGAGTGCTAAACACAATCACCAGTATCAGGAGCATGGTGCCCACGACAGGTCACGCTCAGAGTTTGACTGGAGGCTTATTGCAAATCTCAGAGAAAGATACAGTTGTCACATTTATTCATTTTTAGGTGAAAAGGGGAGAAGGGAGCTGAAGCCTTTGGAAACAACTCTCAAAGTCTCTAGATTTGAACATCACTGAAATATCCGTGGGTGGATCTGAAACATGCTCTGTGTGCAAAACAGTCTAAAAATATCTCTGAACTTTATGTGATCTGAAGGAAGACATGGTAAAATATTCCAAAAGAAAGACGCTTGGCTGTTAAAAATACTGTTTATGAGTCAAAGGGGCGCACGTGCCCAACCTTTTACACATTCCACACTCAGTTAAACCTTTCCAGTGAACTAACATTTTAAGAAAGGTCCATCTTTCATGTGTGTAAGTTGTTATATTTACTTTTTTTCCACATCAAAAAGCAACAACATTTGTAATTTAGAACTTTTGAATGCAACTTTGATTGACCACATGTGAATAAAATAAAATCCTCCTGCTCCTATGTTGGTTGTGGAACATCTTTCTATACATTAAGTAAAATTTGTTGAATTGTTTAAGCATTGATTTGCTTTATCTGGTGATGTCCTTTAATAAAAGCTATGAGGAGTTTGTGGTAATGTTGTGTAGTTGAGCCTTGGTGTTGGTGTATTCACTTTAAATGTTTTGTCATAACAAACTAGATACAAAAGAATTTGCTTTATCCATCTCATCATATCTATGATATCATGTTTTCCTTCTGGGTAACATTTCCAGCGACATTACTTTGAAGTTCAGTTTGACAAGCAACTTCGAGTCCTAGATGTCAGACTTTCTTACAATCACACGAACCCACCCATGTGGAAAACTTTAGAATTTTTTTTTTTTACATTTGATTTTAAATTTGACAAAACACCGATCAAAATATATTGTTCAGTGTGATCGCTGAGATGCAAAGCATGGTTGTGAAAGAGTGAGATATATTGTATTAGAGATGCGAAGCAAAGTGGACAAAATGTGTAAAAACAGAAAAATAGAAGCTTGTGTCTTCTGAAAGCTTCCTGTTGAAGACGGGCGAGAGGCAATTCTTTGTTATTGTCAGTTCTCTCCAGCAACCCAGTATATTCAAGCAGGGATTGGAAGTAGATTATATCATCACAAGTGTAAAAGCTGCACATACCACAAGAAGTCGCGCCAATCCTCAAATTAGCTGCAATGATCTTGTGTAAAATGTATTGTTTTACAGCTGCCTGTTTTGATAGCATCGATAGCCAGACTAATGAATGGTGAACCATAATAGAAGCTGTGCATGATGGGTGTGGACAGTCATGTGTGTTTTCATGAGATGTTGACATCAAGGCTGCAAATATAGAAAAATAAGACTAAATCTAATGGTGGATGCACAAAGACATGTTTTGAATGGCACATGAATGGGGTTAGAAAATCAAGATCAGGCGGTGCAGGGTGCACCGGAGCTCATCTGTCTGCAGGTCACTTAATGTGCAGTTGAGAAACTTGTAAACAGTCAGGGAATTTAGCTGCGGATCTCTTCATCCTCATCGTAGGATTTGGGTTTATTTGTGTACTTTTTGACTTTCATCTGCAATTTGTATGTAGAAGTTACCAAAACATATTTTCCACTGCAGATGGAAAAAAGAAGGTCAAACTAACCTGAAACAGACAAAACAAATGTCTGTCACATGCACAAGCCAAAAGGTCATGCATGAATAGTCTGACTTGTACATTGGCTGCATTCATGGTGAACACCCAACCATTTCATGTGTGTTTTTCAGAAGGAAAACACAATTTATCTCATTACGGGAAAAAAGGTTATATCCCCTTTTCATTTTATCACAGTGAAACCCTGTTCTGTGTATACAGTATATAGTGTTTTTCTTTTTTTTTAAACTGACATTTTCAAGGTACAATATGTGTCTAATTTGAAAATGTCAAAATTCAGATACAGAAAACAGGAAGTTAAATATTAGGTACTCCCTGTTTTATCACAAATTTAGTTCACTGATAAATAATCGAGCAACATTTCTTATCTTATAGATTTAAATAAAACCTGAAAATGACTCTGTTTTATTTGGTCTATAGTTTGTTGAGGTTTTTTTTATATAATTGTGATATTTTGTATGTATTTATTGAGTTTTATGTTTATGTTTATGATAAATGGTCCACTTAAGTGCTGTTTCTTGACATTATATATATAAAGCACAGTTAAATGAATTGTGTCTAAACATTAAACTGTATAAACCACTCTTACCCGAGTCCCTGCAAAACCTGTATGATGATATATTTGGAATTGTTGTTAATTAAATAACATAAATATATGTGTGTTTGTTATTTGGATTTGAAGTAAAGGCAAAGAATATGTGGATGTCATCATAGCCATACTAGAGATAATCCGTTTTACAATAAACGTAACTTTATTGACAGTAAAAAGTTTTGAGAATATCGAGGGGCACGCATTTGTAACTGCAAGAACATCTCAGAAAGGAACATGACTTTTTTTTTTAAATAATGAGGCAGTTGTACATCTTTAACTTTGAGGTAAAGTGTTTTGTCATGTTACATCATTCACAAAATATCATAGAACATTGAAAAGTCCACACGAGGAGACAGAAACCCATGCCTCATTTTCACTTCTTGAAATTACTTCACATTTCAAAAATAATTCACGGTTCAGGTAAAAGCAGAAAAATGACAAGCACACATGCTATATTCCATTCACACACACGTCTCTACTTATCAAACCAAGTGCAGTTTTAGATTTTTTTTTCTTCAACGGTTTCAAGTACGTCTTTGCCTGCGATTAAAGGAAATCAAGTTAAACTATGAAGCAGCAAACTCCACAACAACAAGTAAGAATACTGAGTTTGGTCTCATTCGTGTTTCCAATATTAACATTATCAGATAACTCACCATACTGTAGCAATAAGGTATTTGGGTGCTATAAAGAAGCAGGAGGTAACATTTCATGGACTTGAGGAATATGCTGGATAAGATTTGGAATATAGCTGATTAAATACAACAAGGCTGAAACAAACAACACTAAATAGATAATCACAAGTGATAACTCAACAGATCCAAACTGATTTGTTCATTCATTTTTAAATCATTTGCTAAATCACTTACTTGATGGAGATTGATTTAAAACCTTCAGCCTCGACCGCTGAGAGCAAAACCGCAAAAGAATTCTTCTAGTTTAAACTGATTTGATTTAGTAGTCTCACATTGCAGAAAACTCGAGTGGAGACCTCACGGAACCAGTGCAATGTCGTGGGACTCTGTAGAAGGCCAGCTCCGTTAAAAACACACTGGCGTTGCAAATTACGTGATCAGTTTTTGTGAGTGTGGTGCGATTTCTCAGTGCAGTAGAAACAATCACAGAACAAAACATTGTAAAGCCGTCAAAGTGCTTTCGGCGAAGATGCTCATATATAAGCAGGGAACCTATAAGTGCAATCCTGTGTAGGTAGAGCACCCCAGGTCGTCTCAGTCAGGCTGTACACTACATGGCTCATGGTCTGATCTGCACCAGTTTTCTGAGGCTCACTTTAACATCCAAAAAACACCTATTTTACATCTGAGCCCTGAACGCCTCTTTTCACCCTGCAGATGATTTTCAAGTTTACTTCCTCTCATGATTTTCCTTTGTCCTGATAGTCTTCTCACCGTGCAGCTGTACAATATCTACTTCTGAGGTGACTTCACACACCGTTAAACCGTGCTGTAAACAATATGTATTCCTACAGCAGCGTACTAGTGTAGGAGTTAAGGCAATCCTTTTCTGTGCTTCAATGACAAACGCTCCTCCAAAACCCAGAAGCACAAAGCTCTTCAGTGCATATTAAGCTTACCTGACACCCGAGACAAAATACCCTCCTCAAACAGAAAAAACAAAGCTCCTGGTGCATACTAAGTATACCAAATATAATTCTTGGAATTTACATGCCATGCTTTTCTTAAATGCCTCTGTGCATGACCTTTTAAAAGTGCTAACTATATCACTTCGGAAAAGATGGCTAGTCAAAATTTAAGAGCACCTACCCCACCACCCCAGTTTTTTAAGAGGTAATCCCCCAAGAAGGCACTTCTGAAGCAAAACCAGTAGTTTTGCTGGATGATTTGATATGGGAGTGCATTCAATCATAGCATGTAATTAGCCCACTCCTAAACTTTAAATGGTGCGCTGAAAAGATTCTTCACTTGCGTCTACTTTCTAGTTTCATAAATACTCTCAAAATTAAAACCAAAACTTTTTTACTTACACTCGGGATTTAAAGCAACTGATCTGGTGCAGAACAAACGTGAGCCCACAACTTTAGAAAGCAGTAGCTGCCTCTCTGCCTTCCTGCCACACGAGCCCCCATCCCCTCAGCCCACCTGGTGCTCTCCACGGCTGATGTGAGACGAGAACTCGTAGCGGTCCTGGCTGAGGTGGCCGCAGATGTTGCACTCGAAGGGCTGACGGAAGCCGTGACAACCCATGTGGATGGTGAACATGACATGGTCCAGGAAGAGGATGCGACAGTGCTGGCAGTGGAAGGCGCGCACAGGCCTGCCGTCCCTGTCTAGCACAGTCTCCCTGGAAGAAAGGGGTGAGCCAGGGCTCCTCTTTACTACGGTGGAGGGCACAGGACATGCTCTCTCCCACTCTGGGTTCAAGTATTTGGCCTGGCTGGGGCTGGAAGTGGGATGGCTGCGGGGCAGTGCTGGGGTTTGATAGTGGAGGTGGTGGTTGTTGGAGGTACTTGTTGGGGCTGTAGCCCTTGTGCTCTGCTCCTCTGCTGTGCTCTCTGTGTCTGTAGAGTCGGGACAGCCATTGGGTGAGGTGGTATGGCTATGCACTGAGGGTTTGTCAACACGGCCTTCGCCTGCCTCCCGCCCAGGCAGCCCGAGAGACATCGCGGCCAGTCCACCTCCGCCATGGGCTCGGGGGCCCTGAGGAGTCACGTTGCTGTTAATGGAGCCCATAACTGTGCGGAGCTCCGACAGAAAGGCAGGATGGAGCTGAGACAGAGTAGGCGACCCATGGTTGTCACTTTTAGCCCTGGCGCCTTGAAGGCGTGAATCAGCCAGCCCAGCAGGCTGAGAGCTCATGAAGTCCCCGTCTTTCTCAGAGCCAGAGGACAATTCATAAGGTGCTTCAGGTATATCAAGGTGCATGTGCTTTTCACCTGTGAAAAGCACATAAACAATAAGATAAACAATGATTGAGATAGAGACTCCTCTGAAAAGAAGCAAGTCCAGTTGCCTACAATTTGTAAATCTTCTGAAAAACTGACTTCATCTGCACCGTCTGGCCCACAGGCAACATGACCTCAGTCTCCTGACACTGGCAAAAGCATCTTGACATTGACCAGCATCTTATTATCTATCTACTTTAAAAGTCTTAATCAAGCTGAAAATATATCATTATTACAACGTAATCGATACACAATAAAAAAAACAGGATGTCTGGTGGGTACATTCTTTAAAAACATCATATATTAATGAAAGAAAATCCCACCTAAAAACTTCTGTGGTGTTGACCTCTTGCGTTTGGTGATGCTAATAGCCAGTCTATCTACAATTTGGATTTTTTCACTGGATGGCTGGAGCACAGGTTTAGTGATAATCTCCATATTGACTGACTCTTCACCTGCAAACAGAAAATCCACAATCATTAGTATTCAAAATAAATCATTCCTTGTACTTGCAGGTATTTTGTGTTTCTATGTCAGTGAGCTTCATGTCAGTGTGAGATGTTACCCTGTGCTGACTGTGCGTTGACAGATGTCTGGTGGTCCAGGCTCCTCAGATAACTATGGCAGCGCTCTAGATGTTCCTCTAGTGTGTTCTGTTGTTTGTAGCTGCGGCTACAGAAGCTGCACTTGAAAGGTTTTCCCACCGTTGGAGATGAGACTGCAATACAAAGAAAAAAGAGCGCACTGATTTCTCCCAAGTTTGATAAAAGGGACAACATTTGACCCTAGATATTGGTTATTGTCATTGAATATGAGCAAATTCATGTCTAAAAGTAAAGTGTCACAGTATTGTTTTTTTCATGTTAATTGTTTACAGGAGTTTTTTTTCATAAAATAACTTATTATCAGGTAAGTTTGAATGATTGGATTTCCCCCATTGGTTTAGAATTCCTGACATTGTTGCATGTTTCTCACTGGTGACGGAAGAAACACGCCTTACTCTTCACCGCAACGCTCCATCTTACTAAGCTCTCGGAGAGATTGACGTCAATTCGCTGAAAACATATTGCAAGAATCTTTTCTTCGAAAATGAACCTGTGTAACCTGCTGAAATCCACAAGACCTATACTGTACTAATACTGTATGTGAGCACGTGTGTTCACAAATTAAAAGAACCAAACAGGATTTCCTGTCACAAAATCTTAAATGTCACATTTTGTGCTTTACATCATACATTCTGGTAAAGAAGCCCCATTTCCCCTGAGCTTCACAGAAAGGGGAAATGGACTGTTCTAATAAATCCCCTCTTCAACCTGTCACCTGTGTTTCACACATTATACATCATAACAACAAGAGATGATATTATTATCGAACAACTGCATCCACCAAGTTCAATAAGTGAGTGATTAAAAATCTCGTCTTCGAATATGTTCTGTGTAACTGCAGATAAATCTCGGGTTTACCTGCATGTGTGCGCAGGTGTCCAGCCAGTGCATCTCTCCGGCGACAAGCATAGTTACACGTGGGACATTTGAAAGGCTTCTCTCCTGAATGCAGCTTTATGTGACGCAGTAAGTTCCCCTTCTGGGTAAAGGAGGCCCCACATTGGTTACACTGGAACGGCCTCTCACCTATAAAGACATTTGTAAAAGAGGTAAGTAATTTAAAGTATTGCCTTTGTTTATCAGTATTCAGATTAATAGTGTATTTCATTCATATTATGTACTGCCCAGCTTTTTCCTCACCTGTGTGGCTTCGCTTGTGCACCATCAGCACGTTGGGTCCGATGCAGATCATCCCACAAACCTCACACTGGAGCTTCCCATTGGGGAGCCGGATAGGTCCTGGTGAAGCTGCATTGGGACTGGCCATCTCACCGTAAGTGCTCGCTTTGTCTCTTCCAGCTCCAGTGAACTCTGTGTTTCCTTCCTCCATGGGGTCCCCTCTGTCATCTCCACCACTATCAACCCTCACAGCCTCTCTGTTCTCTGGCTGCGGAACATCTAGTGACTCATCGTCACTGCACAGCTCAACCTTGATGGAGTTTGCTGTGTGTGGAGACCCAATTGTTTTAATGAATTAATGAAAAGAATTCAGAACGGCCATGATGCAACAAAGGAATGATAACTGACCACTGAGGGAGCGGTGTGGCGAGGACTGCTGACTGGTAGGAGATTTCGCTGGAGGGCCCTGCAGTGCTCCATAAAAATCCTGTTCTGTTGATAACTCGCCTCCATTACCTGAAACACAAAAACATGTCCATGTAATCGAAGTAAACATTAAGTCTGGAGACTGTGCACACAAACGTATAGTGGTTTATATGTAAACTTACCCTGTGCATATGAGCGCCCATTGCAGTCATCAGCATTCATTCTCTCACCAGATGCCTGCAGAAACACAGTTTTAAATAAAGATATGAAATATTACTTTTCATAATCATCGTTATTAAAAGACAAAACTATAAATGTCATGTCTTGGATACTAACCATATAAAATATATTTAGCAGCTGTCCAGGAATAAGGACACAGATAGCTTTACCCTCTCAGTTCCAAGTGTCTAAGAATAAGTTCACTTCTAATTGAGGATTGAACTTGGATTGGGCCCTGCTATCTCTGTACCAGACTCTTCTGCACATGAATATGAGAAGCTCCACATTTATAGAGAGGTAATGGCCAAGAGTGTTGAAGGAGGAGTTACAACTTGAGGGGGTGGACAAAATAGCTGGAACACTTGACACTATGAAGCAATTCAGTGTCACACAAGCACCACAAAACTACAACTTTAATTTAAGCTTTGAGGAATCTCAACAAAAATATTAATCAGTATCAATATTTCGATATTAAAATATGATATTAAAATCACTTAGGCATTTAAAGAACGCAGATAGGTAAAAGATACAAAATATTACTATATACAGATTTGAATAAAACTCAGCTAGAAATGTATTTATAGAATATTACACCAGCCGAGGGGAATTTGTGTATGTGAAAAATCAGGAGTGCAGTTTTCTGATGTGATCTATGTTAAATACCTAGGCTGGGCAATAAAACAAATTCAAGCAATATCATTTTCATCAATGACAATTCAGCAAAGATTCTACATTGATAATGATACACTGCTTATGTTTTGTATAAACACATGAGGAGGTACAACACATGTGGTTTTAATGATTTACCTCAGACTTCTAAAATGTTTTACTGTTAATCAAGAGTTTATATATATATATATAATATATAATCATATATTATGATGTAATGGCATATTGTAATATATATATATATCATTGACGCAAGGATTGAAATGTTCATATCGATAAATAAAGGTTGTGTTTTTAAATTCTTCTCTGAGAGCAGAAAATGACAAACACTTAGTAGATAGCAAAACTGTATTTTGTCATTTTGTGTTGTGTCTCCTCTCTGTGAATCCATAATTCATGAGCAATATATTGATATATTCTGGACTTTTGTGAGGAAAATTATGTTTGAACAATGTTTCTCTTTTAACTATATTTTAACACTTTCTTATAAAAAAGGCTTTTATCACGTGGTTTATTTCTGTTTCACCTGTGCTTTATTTAATTAAACTACATCCTCATGTTTTTAAGTTGTATTAGATCATTTGCCTGCTGTAAAGCACTTTGTTGTTTGCATTAAGAAGTGCTATACAAATAGAGTTGTGATTATTCTTATAATCATGGTTTTTATTATTATTATTATTGATTATTGTTTCATGTCCCAGCCACAGGATGGACAGTAGATGATTGTTCAACAGCAGACAACAAAGTGAGGTGTGTACACCTGCTGAGCTGAGTTATAATATCCAGACATGTTGTGTGATGGTTTATTTAATCCCATGTTGAACATCATGCTGACTAAAGGAGAGTGAGGGGATCCAGCTGCGCGCTGCTGCAGCTTTTTGCACAAATGGATGACAACAGTGGACGCCAGTCTCACCAGGGCAGAAAAATAAAGAAATAGATGGAGGGAGACGCGCAGCAGCAGCACCGACCCTGTTGCATGACAACCCTTTCTGCCTGAGGTGGGCGAATGTGCAGAGACACACACATGCATCGACCGCACCAACTATCATGTTTCTCCGTGTAATCCGCGCCTACTTGTTCCGACCGCCCGTGGGACGCGCTCCGCTCCGGCACCGATCGGCGGCGGTGACATGTTGCACAGAGTTGCCGCTGCGTGTGCGATGAAACGCCGCTGTCACCCAGCAGCGTCTGACCGGCCTGCGCCTTTACAGTGTTTCTCATGAGCCGTTGCTATGGCACCCGACCACACGACAATTGGCATTCACCCCGACCGACTCCTCACAAACATGCCGCACTCCCACATCTAAACCGACGGATGGGTCTTACCGGCAGCCGCGGTGAAGTCCACCGACCTCCTCCTTACCTGGCGACCGATCGCTGTTCCCCCTTTTTAACTGTCTGGGTAGCTGTTTGTTTTCCCAGGCGACGACAGCATCTCCGGGATTTTTTTTTCTTTTTTCTTTACCTGGGAATCCCAAACAACTTCCGGGCCCATGCTGGGATACAGACCCAACAATGGTACAACAGAGCTCTGGATCAAGCGATTGTCGAAAGCATCGATGCATGTCAGCGCTGTTCTGCAGGTGGCCAACAAAACGAGGGATGTGGGGAAATCGATGTCATTAGATCAACTGGTGAACTCCACAGAAACCAGACTGCTGCGGATGGATGTCCACTTGGAGAGATTCTGGAATATAAACTGTCAGTAACCTGCAAAAATGATCCAGACGCTGTTTGTGATCAAGGCCTCTTCCGGATATGCTCGTGGAAAATAGAGAGGAGGGGTTATTTTACAATTTCTCCGTCTCTATGGCTGCAAACATACATTTATAACACAACTATTACACCTTTCACTGCTTCATTTTATTGTTCACAATCTGAATTAAAGGTATGTGTGTGTCTGTGGTGGTTCAGCTTTTAATTGCAAGAAATAAAGCAGACATTAAAACATAAGTCAATTTGTTGAGATGAAATAGTTTGTGGTGTTGTTACACGTATGGCGCCACAAGGTGGCAGCAAGCTCTTCCAAGTAACCACTCAGACAGCTGCTCAAAGGCTGTTAGACCAGAGGAAGTGTGTTTTCTGCACAAGTGATAATGTCAGCACTCTATAATTCTAACAAAATGATGACTGTAAAACAATGCAATCAAGAGTCTCACATCCCTTTTTCTTCTTGCAACTATTTAAATGAATGACGGGGCCTGTGGCGCTGGAGAAGGACCTCATAAGCCTTTTGGATCTTTATAAACGTCACCTCTGCCTCCTTGCTGGGGTTGTGGTCTGGATGCCACGTCTTGACCAGCTCCCTATAGCTTTGAGTTATCTCTGCAAGTGTGGCCTCTACCTCCAATGACAATACCTACAACATAGGTTTTAAATTAGGATCATGCCATAGCAACAGAAAATGCACACACTGTAGTATACACCTCAAACTTGATTCATTACTTATATTATAACCTTTTCAGAGATGTGTGGATGCTTACGTGCAGTGCCTCCTTTTCTTCCTCGGTGTACTCTTTGAGCAGAATTTCCAGCACCTTCCTCCAAGCCTCTTCATAGTACCCCCCTCCAGTGAGAGCACACAAGATGCGATATGGCATTAAAAGAACGTACTCCAGCGCACCTCTGAGCCAAGGCAGGAACCAGAAGATATCCAGCAGCGCTGCCACACAGTCGGACAGATAGTACAATGTGGCTGTGGTGTTATGGAAAATACAGTAACCCAATGGGGCAGAGAAGGCCAGCCAAGCTAGGCCGAGCTTGTAAAGTCGTGGCCCTGGGCAAAAGACAGAAAATCCGTTAGCAGACCTTAGAAATCCAAAAAGAAGCAATTAGATTTATGTCTAAAAGGAAACCAGAGGTTATCATCATATCATTATCACCTAGTTCCTCTGTTCTCTGCTGTGTTCCGGGGGGTTTGAATCTGCGGTTCTGAGCAGCAGCCACACTGGCAGCTAGGCTTATAGGCAAAGGTGACAAGCTGCTGCCATAGAATATTGAGGAAGTTACAATACAAGTAGTCAGAGTTTTTTGGAGGTCGGAGGTCTGTTGCCCAACAGTGGAAACCAGATGCACCCCTGCACCCACACACAAAGGCAGGACGATCAAGTAGAAGAAACTGAGGGAGTTGAGTCCTATCAGAGCCACGGTGCCAAAGTAGATCCCAACGCACACCTGACCAGCGAATCTGACGGGGCTTACAGGTGGAGGGACCACTACAGAGGGTCGTCTTCTTTCGCTGTTTGAATCTCGATTGGCCTCACTGATGTAAGCAGGGATACGTGTGACCTCTCTGACCCAGCCAAAGCCAAAGCCTCCCAGGGTCAGAATCCATAACAGAGCATGGCTGTCTCTTCCTAGGTATAAATGGTGAAGGCCTAAAGGTCCACCTAATGCCCACAGGGCATAGGCCACCATTACACTCTTCCCCATCTTGCAGCCAAATCAGGCTCTGTACAGCCGACTAATAGTCATCCTTGGTGAGTACCTGCGATGGAGCAACACAAGAGTTTAGTCCCACTTCCATATTTAAATAATGTGAATATTAGTATGTAAGATTATTTATTACGGTTTATATATGAGTCAATCTACCTGCCAATATTTCATTAATATTCCATTTGCTCACAATTATTGGATACATTGTTTTACATGTTTTACAATTTATTAACCTGATACATTTTTTAATGTCCATCTCTTTATCTATTATGCTTTGTGCTAATTTAAAATTCTCCATTTTGTTGTAGATCACATCTTTGATTACATCACACTCGTTGATCTAATGTGTTCACATCTTTTCAGAAATATCTTTCTGATTGAAGTACTGTGTAATGTTTCCTCTATAATCTACCAGCTGCTGGTAACTTGGCACGTTCAGTGGGATTTTTAATCTCTGCGGTCCACTTCCCCGGTTAAATAATACATTATATAAGAGATTAATTTTAGCTCATGATGGGCATCGCAATTCTAACTTGATTCATTGCGTGATCCAAAACTTGGTAGGTTGTCTTTTTTGACATAAATCCTCACCTTATACAAAACAGAAATTTAGATTGTACCAACCTTCCACTATATGCCAACCCTCACTAAAAAAAGATTTACATCAGACTGATCTTCAAATGCTTTACTTCTAAGTACATTTCAAATATATTTAGTTTTGTGAATTAAACACTTGGTAACTTACTGAGTCCATTATTTCAAATCCTTGACGCGATAAGTCTTTTCCAGTCCTTTCCGTATAGTTTAGGCTGCTGCTGGCTGTTGCAATAGTTGGACTTTGGATCATGACAATGAAACTACGCAGCGTTCTCAATCTCAGCACACAATGACCCTCAACATTTAGGCCTCTTGATCATCTTACCTGATAAAGTAGGTGAAAGGTTTCATGAGGATCCCTGTAAGAAATAAAAGACATTGTAAATGCTTGAAAAAGAGCAATCATCTGTTGTCTACACCTTTTAATGAAGGATGTGCTGCAAATGGAGCTAAAAACAAATTAAGATGCTTACTAGAGGTCTCGTATTAGATTCCTATAGGTGAGAAAAGTCACAAAAAAGTGACTTACTTATATATATATTATACATACTTCCAGTATATATTTGGCAATGAATGCCAAATATATACTGGAAAACAATAAAAATTTGTGATGGTAAAGCAGCAAAGTCTTTAAAAGTGAGAGCACATTTCTGCCTAAAATTCGTATTATCAGGAAATGGTACTTAAAAGAATTAAAAATAGTCACTATATAGGTAATTAGGCAGAGTCAGTTACATATTTGAAGTCACTTCTTGGAATGCACCTCTACTAGAAAGCCTCTTCTGATTTTATCCGAGTTGGGTATTTTCTTAAATTTGTTAATTTTTTAAAATAATTATGCCTAATGTCAGCTATTGGCTCCAGATCATCTGATGATAAGTGAAATAGATAATTTGGATGAATCGATGGATAGATGGGTGGACGGATTTTTCAATTACTTTTGGTAGAAGTACCTTAAAACATACCTCCACTAAAAATACTATAAATGTAAGCCTTTGGTCTATACCTTATGAAACTATTAATTATAAAGATGATTGACAAGTACCTGTGGCTCGGAGGCTCCTCCCCTCCATTGAGCCCCTCCCCCTTCGACCCCTCCCACCTTAGATCATAACAGGAGGGTCGAGGCTCCTCCGCTGATGCAGCCACACACACACTCACACACACACACTCGCTCTCTCTCTCTCTCACACACACACACACACTCTCTCTCTCTCACACACACACACACACTCTCTCTCTCTCTCTCTCTCTCACACACTGACACGCGCACACACTCTCGTGGCGTTTCTGAAAAGATGTCCCGTCTTGCAGCTCTTTAACCAGCCTCACCCCCGGTGCTTTCTAAAGCCTCAGCGGATACTGGAATGGTTTCGGAAAATGGAAACGGACGACGTGTCGGTTCGGGAGCAACTTTTCCACAACCGTGTCCGGGAGACCATCGTGAGTACAGGGGGGGGGGGGGACCAGGGACCAGTCGGTAATATGCATATGAGGGTCACCGCAAACAACACAGCCCCCTCCTCTTTAATCACTGGCAGAAAGAACACGCTCACTCAGCTCACTTTTATCTCCAACAATAAGGTTAAAGGGACATCTTGGTTGCGTTAGCTTCTTTTAGCAGTTAGCCTAACTTTATGGTTGCACGGATGCGTCTGGTCACTGGTTTGGCACAGGAACTCCCTACTCAACATCTGCAGCCTTCCTATTGTGTTTTAACCACTTTCCTCAATCCTCCCTCCACCTCGCGACTCATTGTGTCTGTGCAGCAACATCCTGCTTTTCATTTTCTGTTCTCACATGCTGTTAATATTTGCAGTTTTACCTGTCAGAGCTTCCAGTCTTGTCTGTGTTTTGTGTGACTCCACCATTTCCTGCTCAACTGAACTTCAGACCTGCCACAAAGCTCAGTTCAGTTACAGCGAGACTGACCTTTAACCCTGAAAAGTACAGTGTGATTGCACAGAAAGTTCATGTCCATGGAATGGAGATATGTCAGATACAGTGAACCACAAGGGACGATGACAAACAGCATCAGTTCTGCTTCATGTGTTTGACTCAGTGTTTGACTTATCAATTTGTCCTGGTTTACTGGTTTGCTCAGCCCTGATTCTTCACGGACTTTAGTTATAGATGAGCAAAAACTGTGCAGCAGGAGAACATAACATTATGGATTAATTCTCCCCCTAGCGAAACTGATTCTCTGCAACAAATATCAGTTAAAATAAATGATTTTTTTTTTTTTAGAATAGTCACTGACATGTCTTAAGAGCAAAGCCACACATGAAGTTATTCCTGTTAATAATGATTACTGTTCTTGGGTTGTACTTGTTCTTTTCGTGCTATGATGAATCAAAATGTCTGCCATGGACAAGATTGTTTTAAATTGTAAAAACATTAAAAGCAGAACTAGAAAGGCATTCATTAAAATGCACTAGATTTGGATTTTCATTTTGATCTGCACCAAATTGCACACACTCCTAAATATTAGTCCCCGTAAATCTGAAATCTGACAGTGTTAAAGAAAGTGAAAAAACATTCCTGGATCTGGATCTGCACCAAAATGTATTGGAATTTCTTCCCTGGCCCAAACCACATCCCTATGATTCTCATGGTCATCTGTCCAGGAGTTTTTGTGTATTTTTGCTACGTAACAAACAAGCTCAGGTGAAAACATAACCTACTTGGTGGAGGCGATTCTCAGACTCAATTTAAGATTTTTCAGGCTCCACAAACACCATAATGTCTTTCTCCGTTCAGTCTTCTAACATCAGATAAATATATCTCCACCTAAAAGTTATTAGCAACTCCTGAGTCTGCCCACATTGCCCAAGTAGACTCAATAGACATCCTCTGGATAATATCAGTCTTCAGGAAGTCACTGGAAATTGCACTTTGGATGGCAAGTATTTATTTTAAACTGCGAGCAAAACTCCTTATCTGTACCTTTTACATGAGCGATCGATGAAGTGCCCATATTTATTCTAATGCCCTTGTTTTGTCATTGTCCCTTTCACCTAAAGACCTAATGCTATTAGTCGACACCCCCATCTTAAGCCATGGCAGGCCTCAAGTCTCCTGCTTACCATCTCGTCACATTGCTGCCTCAGGCTGGTCAGCTGCCCCTGCATCTCCGGTTATTAATTGGTTTATGTAAAGCTTATCGTCAATCATCTAATTTAAAATGACTTGATATGTGGCTGCAGTCTAAGTACCAGCTCTAGTATTTCATATATAACACAGTATTGAATTGATAAAGGCTTTGTACATCACAAGACCAGATGGATAGATACTGTAGATTCTTTTAAAAACCTTCCTGTTACACATGTACAATAAATATCCTCCTGTTTAACCAAGCATCTTTTGAAACTGTATATTAGTGATCGCTGATCTAAATCCATACTCTTCAAATACTCTGAGCACCAGTGTTTGTTAGTTGGATTTTTTATGTCATCTCAGCAGCCAGGGACTGATTCACGTATTAAAATGTTGTATTTATTTATTCAATTCTGGTCACAACTTTATACGTTTCTGTGGTCAGAGCTGCAGGGCAGAGGAACTGCCACAGTTATCTCTACATAATAATAGTCTTCAGTACTCAGTATATGTTGTTGAAGCACAGAGAGCAAGTTTTGTGGCAGAAATATATTTATGTGACATGATAAACAGGAATTTATACAAGTTTTAGTCACTAGGTTGGTGTGTTAGTTTTTCTATAAAAAGATAAATATGGATTTAGCTATTTTTCTGTATAAATGCGAACATGTAGCTCAAAATGCAATCATAGGCCCAAGTAGGGCCCACCAAGTTTTAAAATGGATGATTAGGCAAAAGAACCCGCTAATAAACGGTAACATTTTATTTGTCAGATTGTCTTAACTTTAATTGATGTAACATTGTAAATCATCTGAGATAAGAGGCAAATGTAACTGGTGCAGGTTGCAAAAACTGTCTGCGTAAGACGTTATTAAAGTTTGAGCAGGGCGTACACACCTACAGGCCCACACCCTGAGCCTAGAGGGATCAACAAGGATCAATGCTTAACAGAATAAAAGGTCACAATAAAATCTTTCATGTGGGAAATGGGACACCCAGCATATTCTGCATAATTAACAAAAGACTAAAACATTAACGGTCCATGTCAAATGTGTGTTTATAGGAATTAATTCCTGTAGGACACTTGAGGAGGAAAATCCAAAATATATTGTCATTGATGTCAAATATTTTCTATTGTCAAGGACCTTTTTACCAAACAGGAATTTGAGATGTTACTTCTAAAATGTTACATTACTTCACTATTAAAAATCCTGGATAACACATGCAGTAAAATGATCAAAACAACAGACTGTGGCTGCCCACCTTCTTTTGGATGAGGATGGCAATGACCTGCAATATTTAAAGTTAATTCTGGCTGTTATGAATGAATCCTGAATTGGTTAGGGTTTGCCTAATCTAGCCTCTGAAACAGACATGCCTTGCCTGAACGTGTACAGCTGGTCGAGGTGCCCCTGAAATAGCCCGCTCTGAGGGAGACCATTTGACATTTTGCAAGGACATGCTGTTCCACTGCCAGCCTCCTCCAGCTCCTTTTGAGTTTTCTCAGGAACTACATGGTCTGGTGAGGAGTGGAAAGAGTACAACTCCATTGGGGTTTTTTTTGCTTGAAGCAGCTTGAAGATTTTTAGGTTCCTCTGTGAATTTTAAACTGCTCAGAGTATACTCTGAGACTTTGTGTTCAACACAAAGCTGTCCTTTTGGATGCTGAATTCCTTTAAACTCCCTTCCCAGTGGCCCACTCTGTGCTGCCAGCTCTTTGACACTGCCAATCAGCACGTGACTAACACGGTGTTATTCTGCCCCTCCATCTATTTCTTTCTATACCCATCCTTTGTTTCCTTCTTTACCCTTTTGTTGGATTAACCATTACAAGCTCCTTTCCAAACTATGCTGCAATATTGAACAATTTTGCAGACTGAGCTGATTAGTTGCTGTGAACAGTCCATTGTTATTTGCATGATACAGCTAGTCTGTTACCAGTAGTGTTACTTACACAGTTAACGCTGTTGTTTTCTCATTGGAGGAACTGTTATTTCCAAAAACAAAAAAATTATACAGATAAAGCTCTTTTCAGACATGCACTGAACCCTGGATATTCTCCTGAAATTATCCGGAGGGACTGTATGTGAGAACGCAAATTTCCGAGTCATATGCTCCAGACAATCTGTGGACTTTCTCCTGCCAGCCCCCAAAACCCAGATAACACCCACGGAGCCCATTTGAGAATACAGCCGGACATTGAGAATTCATCACGACCATGTGGGTGCGTTCAATAGAGGCTAATTTGGAAAGACAATCAGATTTGAGAGCTTTTGGTGATATGAGCAGACGCCACTGTTTTTGTGCTGTAAAGAAGTACATGTGATTTCCCCAGTGCAATTTATATGCTCTACCCAGGCACCACCCTTCACCTGAATGCTCCTGAGATTTTCCTGTTGTTATGCACATGTCTGCACCAGAGAGTCTCCTGCTGCGTTGTTCATATCCTAAACAAAAAATGGCATGTATGTGACAATGTGAAGCATAATGCAGTCCTGCTTGGTGGGTTCAAGTCCAGTTTGACTACAGGATTAGCTTGGTGTTCCGTCATTTTAAAAAAACACTGTACAAACATTTTTTTAAGCAGAAACATAAGATTGTACCCTTTGCCAGAACCAAGTCCCAGTCATTCATAACAAAATATTCTGTAAATGTACACTGTGTCAATATGAATAACTTTAAATAAAGCTCTCTTTTGATGTGGGACATTTATTGTTCTCTCTAAGGAACTCAAGATGCTCAGTTTACATTGGTCTAAGAAACTGGTTTCACACCCCTGAGCATGTTGTCACATTTCTGTCATTCTCCAGAGAGCCTCTCTTTGTTTGTTGCTGTCGTTACCTTAGGCACAAACATTTACATACTGGCTCTCTAAGTTGGCATTTGGAAATGTTTGATCGTTGCTTGAGGTTTAGCAGCATCAGTTCATTCATCTGTCACTGCAACACTGCATTTTCACTGTTAAATGGATTGACATCAAATTAATTACAGACTTGCGTATCCCTCAAAGAATTCCTCTCGATGACAGCATCACCAGCACAGCAACGTTTCCACTTGTGGGTCTTGAACCAACATTTTGAACGAGTGGAAAATGTTGCTTGTAAATTCCAGTCAGTTTCACATGCATTTTGTATCAATTCTATCATGCAATGTTGGTGCATGCACATCATGTGGAATGGAAGGGAGCAGTGCAAAGGACCCTCACGTGTGTGTCTTGCAAGCGTGCTAATTTTTATTTACATGCATTTGTCCAGGAGCAGTCATGATAGAATAGTCCACTTGTTTTCTTGTGTTCAATGAACACCACATCCTCATCAGAGCAACCATGAGAACTTTTAGCCTTCATATTCAATTGTGTAATTTTGCTTAAAGAGGCATGAGTGGGATGGAGCGGTTCGGCTTAAACACATGTAGTTAGTATACGTTTCCACATTGCCTTACAGAAGATTTTAAAACTTAAAAGAAATAATAATTTATCATTACCATTACCAATATCAAGTGATCTTCATGTTTTTACATCAACATAATGTTTGTCCATATCGCCAAGCTGTATTCCGGGGATCTTTTCGTTTGTCTTTTATTTTATGTTTTCTATGATTTTCACACGAGTTATTTGCCCTAGTTTTTGTAGTGAAAAGTTGAAAGCTCCACCAGACAACAGATTGCTCAGTGAATATAGGTTTGACCTAAATTGAGTGTAACAGTGATCTTGACTGGCAGCTTTAGGGCGATCTGTCTCTCTTGTATTAACCCCCTCCCCCTTAATCCGTCTTAGTTTATCACGGCTGGTCTGCCACTCATTTCACTCTCTTTGTTTGAATTCAGTCCAGCTGTCTCTTTTTGAATTTTTAAGATAGGGAATGTTTTGCATTTGTACTACTACACAGCATACTTATTTACACCTTGCTCTTTATCAGTCACAAAACATAACAGGACATTCTATTCAGAAAATATGAGTCATCTTAAATAAATATGATGATTATCAGTAGTTTATGATGGAACAAGACTGCTTGTCTTTTTGTGCGATTAGCTGCATAAAAAAGAAAAACAAATAACACCATCTCCATGTTCTCAAGCTTTGAAAAAAACAAATTCCTTTCTGTCTCTTCTGCAGATCTGTGTGCTCCTGTTTACATGCCTCTACATATTATCCTACCTCATACTTACCCACTTCAAGAAGACAGCCGAGTTTGTCACAGGTGAGTATTATAGTGACTCTCTTATTTCTAAAGAGAATACCGAATGAAAGCTACTGTGTGAGAAAGATTTCTATCAGCGCCTTATGGAGAATTGCTGGGAGGGGAGGTGATGGTGTTGACAAGCACATTATTACTTTGAAGTTCTGTGGATTTTTTCTCATGCAGGCCACACTTTCTTTTCTTGTGTTTTTTGGGAGGGTAAATAAATACAGGAGATAACTGCATATCTTCTCTTGCACCAGAAAGCTTCAAAACACTGAGACAAGCAATAAAATGAGCATGGCCCATTTCACAAAGCTTACTCATTTCTTAATCATAGTTTTCTCACTTGTTTGTAGACATTTATGTGTAGATTTGTTGAGATATGAATCATTCCCACTTTCCATGTTTCCATACATGTAAATATAGTGTTTGCGCAACAACATGACCTATTTCAACCCAAAGCTCTGGACCTTGGCCAGAGTATCACAGAGGTGAAGAAGGCATGTCATGTAACATGTAACCACACTATAGGCTGAATCCTGGTGGATCAGGGTGGTGGAGGGGCAGTGAAAAATGTTTTTTAATGTCATAAAAGTAGCTTAATGATCTGCTTAATTTAACTCTTAGTTACTGGCTTTAATTGTTCACAACGTGAGAAAATACTTTGTGTTCAACTCTGCATGGATAAACAACAACTTTGCAGCCTACAAAGAAGCATTTCATAAACTTGACATTCCTCATTCTATCATGCATTCTCACATTGTTAAACAAAGAAACTGCCTAACAACCTGCAGTGGGACTGGGCTCACAGTTACATAATGAATCCAATAACTCTCCACTATTGGAACCAGATGTCGGATGTCCAACTGGCCAAGTCTCAGCTCGGCTGTGAGTGTGCTGGGTTTTAACCTGGGACAAAGCCCACTTTTTGGAAACCTGCTCTGCAGTGACTCCCTGTAACTGTTGTCTATGCATCAGCAACAACCAAACAGTTGTGCCTTGCAGCTAAATGAAGATTGAGCAACACAAATAAACATAGCTGTTTTTGACAGGAGCCAAGAACTGGTTTTTGCTTCACTGACTTTACCTCATTCTTCACAGCTGTGCCAACATTTGCATTGGAAAAAGTTACAGTACTGTGCACTGGTTTGCATATTACCACTGCAGAGGTTCTTGCAGTATTGCTTGAAGAGATTGATAACAAATTGCAAAGATGCAGCCTCTATTTATTTAGTTTTAACTAGACTTTGGATTTTGCTTGGACAGAACATTCTTAACATGCTCCTCCACTTCCACTCCCTACTCAGTGAGCTTTTTTTCCCTCATCCTCATATAGACCCCTTCTGTTGCAACATTCACCTCTACACTGTGTACACACAGTATGGTACACAGCCCCCTTGTGGAAATGTTAATTTATACCTAGTTCAAACCATCTATTAACATGTCAACACTTTATCTGATTACACTTACAGCAATCTGTGTTTAAGATATAAGTTATTATCCATGTTCAGGATAGCAAATAGATTATTAAAATATATGTAAAAATACTTTCCGCTCTTTCAGATGATATTGAAGATGCCACTGTCAACAAAATTGCGTAAGTATAAATCTCTAATGATTAACTGACCCACAGCAAACTGTTCTCACTCACTCTGGTGTCAGTGTGAGGTACTGTGCTGGTACCTCAGTCAGTGTGACATGTTGTGGCTTCAGGCCCTTTGGCTGTGAATTTATTGCCCTGTCTTGTGTGAGCTTGTGTGTTTGTGTGGTTGTTGTTGGGGAGTGGGGCAGTTCTGTGTCACTCTGCCCTTTGTCCCGACACGCTGCCGTGTGTTCCCCAGGACACGCTAGCCTTTCACCTGGACAGTGATGTTAGGCTTAGGCCAAATAAAAAAACAGACTGTGACTTCACTGATGGCCTCTCTTTCTTCTTCTTCCAGGCTGTGGTTGTGTACGTTCACCCTGTCCGTCGCAGTGTGTGCTGTACTCCTCCTCCCCATCTCCATTCTGTCCAACGAGGTGCTGCTCACCTTCCCACAGAGCTACTACATGCAATGGCTCAATGGATCACTTATCCATGGTACTTAATAATGTTTCTACCAGTTGACAATACCAAGACAACAGTTGATGATCGTAGAGGTCACTGCTGTTGGAAGCTGGATCCGATTTAATGAGGATCACTGGGAGTTACCTCCAGATCAATACTACACTGGCCTCTGTCCAAACAGAAACCGATAATTATCACGGATAGGAGGGCTACGACCTCACCGCAGTGATTCAGTTTGAAAAAATGATCTTACTGATCTAGTCCAACGCTTCAACCTCAAATAAACACTTCTTGTATGTGTTGTTTTGTGTGAGAACTGTTCTGATGGTTGTCTCTCGCACATTATTTCATTCCTTCTGTTATTTTTTTAAATCTGGTTTATTTGCACATTTTAAGCCTGAGGACCGTAGGACTATGCCCCTTTGTGGTTTTCAGCGGTACTGCTGAAATGCTTGAACGCAGTCAAATATGTTTCACTGAAAACTAATCTCTCTCTTCCTCACTTGTCAGGTTTGTGGAACCTAGTTTTCCTCTTCTCCAATTTGTCCCTGGTCTTCCTCATGCCCTTCGCCTACTTCTTCACAGAGTCTGAGGGATTTGCGGGGTCCAAGAAGGTAGAGGTTTCATCATTCAGCTACAGATGGTGGCTCTAAACTTGGAAACCATTTAAGAAAGAGGGACTCTGCATTTGAACCTGTTGATAAGAGTATCTGTTTTTGTGTGTAGGGGGTGATGGCACGAGTGTATGAGGCAGTTGTGCTGCTGTTGCTGCTGGCCTTGCTCGTGCTGGGCATTGTGTGGGTGGCATCTGCCCTGCTCCATGACAACATCGCCAGAAAGAGCCTCTACGGTGAGTCACCTCCATCATACATAATGATCCTTCAGTAACAGTTTTTGTTTTCATCATTTTAATTGCTTACACTATCCTCCTGTGAATTTCAGACCTGTGGGAGTATTACCTCCCCTATCTGTACTCTGGCATCTCTCTGTTTGGAGTGTTGCTGCTTTTATGTGAGTATATAGTCAGTTATAATTACTTGATCAGCTAAAACCTGTAGTGTATGACAGTTTGATATCACCATCTGTGTGTTTCTCTCCTCAGTGTGCACCCCCTTTGGGTTGTCCCGAATGTTTAGTGTGACTGGCAGCCTGCTGGTCAAACCACGGGTGAGTCACTGATCTCATTTTATAGCCATAAAAAGTAAACACATCTTACACTATGTCCAAAATCCATAATACATATGGGGACTCTTCGCAGGTTTTTAATGTGAAGTGTGCTTACTCCAGGAAAGTAGGACATTAACCACAGCAGAGAGTATGTTTGCAAAATACAGGAGATTTTTGAGTGTGGAGGAAATGGACGAGCTTCACAGTTTGAAAAACAAAAAACAAAACAACACCTTTTAAAAGCTTTGGAAAAATGTAATTTATTTTCAGAAAAAATGTGAATGTCTGTGTATTACTTAATTGACAGTAGCTTTTTAGAGTTTGATTGAGAACCAATGTCTTAGCACTTCCCGTTAATATAAAAAAGTATTTTGTTATGAGTGCTAACATAAAATACTAATATATGACAACTTTTATGTAGTACACAAATACTTCAGTTGGTATGAAGCATGGATCTGACACGTCTTTAGTTTCATTGATATGCAACATGAACAGCTGTTAGTTTTGCAGGTACAGTACCGTAACTATACCAAAGTATTAGACAATGTAAAATGTTGACGTAATGACTGTTTAATTGAAGTTTACAACAATTCAGCCTGAGGAAGACACAAGTGGTAGAATAGAACATAGAATAGCCTTTACATTAAGAAATTGTGTTGTGGCTGTGAACTGTAATTTCCTAACTGATCTATTGATCCTGTCGCCTGCAGCTGCTGGAGGATGTAGATGAAACACTAAACTGCACCATGTTTGAGGAAGACTCGCTCTCTAGGAAACTGAACTGTAAGAGACTAACCTGAACAGTCCTCTGCCATTTTCTGATGATTCATTTAAAGCTGACTAACTTTGCGTCTCTATCATGTGATGTTTGACTGAAGGTGGTAGTACATCATGCTGGGTCAAGCTGAACAGGGAGGTGATGAAAAAAGAGCACCAAACAGTGCGGGGCAAGCGCATCGCTCTGGGTAAGACAGGCTGAACAAGCTGCTCTCTGCTCAGTCACAGTGATTACATTTATATTCATTTACTGTCATACACTCATTTCTCTTTTTTCCCCAAACAGAGATGCGTAGGAAAGCGTCCCCATGGCAGCGAAACCTTGGTTATCCTCTGGCCATGCTTGTGCTCCTCGCACTGACGGTACACACTTATTTATCTTTAATTTAATAACACAGATGGTTGTTTTCTTTGTATAATTTCTGTTTCTGTCTCTTCAGGTGATGTGTGTGCTGATGGTTTGTTTCAATGTGTTGGAGTTGCTCCTGGATGAGACGGCCATGCCCAGAGGAATGGAGGTGAAGGTTTTGCCTGAGAGAAACTGAAATGATCAACAGCTTGTTGTTCGTGCTCACTGACGGATGTTTGTTTTTGTGCTCTCTAGGACCCTCACCTGGGAATGGCATCCTTTTCTATGTTTGGCTCACTGGGCGCTGCAGTTCAAGTAGTCCTCATCCTGTATCCTTTCATTCCATTCACCTATGACCGTGTGTACACAGACGTTAACTAGTCATGTCCATGTGGCCGTGACTCAGCTACCAACAGACTGTCCTTCGTCTCTGACCAGTGTGTGTGATGTCGATTCATGCAATCTCATTCGTAAATTAGACGCTTATGTACTTTCTGGATGTTTTTTACTATCTATGTGAGAGTATTACTCATCTTCCCTGTGTTTTCCTTAAAAATGATCTTCAGCTACCTAATGGTATCATCAGTAGTTGGTTTCTATAGTTCTCCTCTCTTCATCAGCCTCCTGCCTCGTGCACAGGACACCAACCTCACCCAGGTACTTGACAGCTGACCTTAACATGTATCTAATCTCACAGTGAGATACCATGAGAAAGTAGTTATGTATTGTGTTGACACCTTTTATGTAATCTTGACATTTCTGTTCCTTTCAGATAATTGCAAACTGTGTTTCACTGCTTATCCTAAGCTCTGCACTGCCGGTCTTCTCACGCACCCTTGGTAAATAAGAAGCATAAATGACAAATGCAGTATTTATCCCAGTTCCATTCTGCACGCTAACAATAATCAGGTTTTGAGCACGCAGTATACACAAAGTGGAAAAGTTTTAGTAAGCATACATCTAAATATTTGTATTATCTAATCTAAATATTTTTGCGTTGATTTCTGTATTTATGTTTTGAAGATTTATTTTATAGGAGCTGTACTGCAGCTGTGAAGTTTTGACGATTGATGTGCAGCAGATTGTGTAGAAGTACTTTGTAGTACAGAACTGGGACACAACATCTATTATTTAATATTAAGCATTAGAACATTTTACTTGTAGTTTTATCTTTCACCACAAGAGGGTGTTTGTATCACACATATTCTGCAGCTGCAGGAAAAGCTTGGATTGCGTAACTGGTTCACATGTGGAACATTTTTTCTTTGTCCTCCTTTTTGGCAGGAATCACCCGCTTCGATCTACTGGGAGACTTTGGTCGCTATAACTGGCTGGGGAACTTCTACATTGTCTTCCTGTACAACATGATGTTCGCCGGTCTCACCTCTGCTTCCCTCATCAAGACAGTCACATGGGCAGTTCAGAGAGAGCTCATCCGGGCCTTTGGTCAGTTCCCCTTTTTTAACTAAGATGAGAACACTATGTGTCCATGTATTCTTCTGTCCTTGGGATTGTGTCGTGCTGAAATTAGTTGCACTTGGATAGTTGTGTGATAAGTTTTCCCACCTTTGGCCCAGTTCCCCAATGGGCTGGTCTCTCTTCCTCAGATAGAAAGAATACAATTCTTTCAGGAAAGTGTAAAGGGACAAGAGGAGAGTCCGGTCCCCCTGGGGACCTTCAGGCACACCGCCCCAGACCCCTAGCAGCACACACACCCTCTCAACCCTCCACCCAACACAAACAAGCGCTCCAAGCACGGACACGCCAAACACACACACATACACACGCAATCCCCTTCCTCACAGCGCAGATAGCATCTCTGCACCGTGGCAGCTCTCTTGCACTTTCCCATTGCCTCCCAGCTTACTTTTGTTCTGTGATTAATAGACTTTACCTAAATCACTATTTTTCTTAGCTTTTCTTAGCTTTTCTTAGTGTTGCTCCACCTTGTGATTGTGTGTGATGCGATTGACCTTTGGTTTTCTGTCACTGTTTTTGCAGGTCTCCACAGATTGCCTTTAACTGTATCACGGTCCACCGTCCCCTTCAGACTCCTCCTGGCCAGTGGACTTTCTAAAATCCAGTGACGTGCCCTCCTGACCACTGCCTTTCCTCAAAGAAACTGAGCCACGTTCAAATGTCCACGTATTGGATTGAACGCATTTGCGGTTTAGTCCCTTTGCCAGTTGGTGCCCAGATCAGCTGGCCTCATGTGAAGAGACTGGACAGGTTCTGTCTGCATCCGTCACGTGGGAGCTCTACTGAAATTTGTGACCAGTTTGTCAGGGTCCAAAGTTGTGCAGTTAGTTAACTGCAATAGTACACATGCTTAGCGGAGTCATGGTTATAACTGGAGTAAGGGGAAAAGGATTACAGCCATTCTGGTAGTCCTGCAATAGTGGACAAAAACAGAACAATCCCCCACAAACCTGATGCCTTACAGAAAGAGGATTCATTGGACAGCCGTTGCTCTTTTGACACATATGAAAGTCAGCAGAGTTATTTTGAAATATTACATTGTCGCTGTGACATAATTTCCTCTTCCTGCTTCAGGTCGATTGAGTGTTCTCCCTTCTCTTCGTGGCTTCCCCACGCTTTCCTCTCTTAGGCTACACCACTATTTTAAGAGTGGGGAATCTTACCTCCATGTGTTTAGTGGCTCAGTCTGAACCAGTGTTATGTTAGTAATGAGAGGAAGTAGTTATAGGGTCCAAGTAGGACACAGAGTGCCTTGTCTTATCTGTGGATCCACAGGTTACACAGGCAAGATAAGAGAGTGGGTCGTAGTCTGAATGCTTTTTACTAACCAGGTTAACTAGTAGAGTAAAGGACATCTTCGTGGGGATTTATAATTGAGCAGGGTTATGATGTTTTTCAAGCTGACAGGTAGCTTACTGAGTCTGAGGACTAGTCTGCGATTTACAAAAACACAAAAAAGAAAGCTTTACTTTGTCTTATGCAAGAAATCTGACAGCGATGTGACTCTCACTAGGAGCAATTTATGCCTTAGACCAATCTAACTGTGAATTATTACAAATCTGTGTGGGGAAAGTGCAATATTTCATGAGTAAAAAGCACACTTTATCTTTACCAAAAGAAATTTTTATAATTTTCTGGATTCTTTCTGTGAAGTGTTTTTGTATAATTTCGCCTCGAACATTGGGTGAAAGCTCAGAGTATTTTCAAATAGCAAATGTGACTGTCAATCTATGCAATCCTCTGTGGAGTCTGTTTTTATATTTAGATTCTGTTTATCAGCTGTATCTTATCCTCAATGTGTTAATGATCTCGTGTCACCATTTGCTGCTGTATCAGCAGGTTAATAGCTGTTGGTTTGACCAGCAGGGGACAGTGTGTCTCAAACTTCTCTCTAGTTAATTAGTTGTTAGTTATTCTATGTATTGTATATGGAGCACTCTGAGGTTTACTTCTGTCACTTTTTCTGGGATTTTTCTTTTGTTTTTTGGGAACACGCAGTTTATGATGTGTTGTATTTTTATCATTATTTATGGGCATTTTGGGATCAATAATGTTGACTTATTACTCTTAGGATTTTTAACAAGTGTTAAAAACTTTGAATGTGATACAGTTGAGACAAAAAATCTTTAGAGTAGTTCTCAAAGATATAAAAAATAATGTGTTTACTTACGAAATGCTCTGATGTTTCAGATTTTCTTAAAACTGAAATTTTAACCATCATTGTTTTATGAGGAGAAAGCAATAAAATGTCTGTGTTTTTAACGTCTTTGTGTCCTTTGGGAAACACATCACGCTGACTTTTACAGTTTCTTTGATGCTGTTACAATTGTAGAGAAATGTAGCTACGTCGTGAGTGATCTGATGTGGTGGGTGTGTGTGACTGGTGAAGGGCGTCTGTCCTCTGCATCCCTCCACCCTTTTGTTGCACTTCTTTAATCAGCAGCAGAAGAAAGCCATATTTTGGCCTGTCTGTCAGCAGTGTCCAGCCACGACGCCACTACAGCCGTAGCCCACGCTTTCCCCACTCTGATGCAAGCGCCAGATAAAAACCCAGCAAATTAGGAGGAGAAGAGACATTCACTCACATTCACTCCTTCACCTCATCACCTACCCACCCACCTCCTTTCTTCCATCCCTTTTCCTTGCCTATTGTTGATTTCCTCATTTCTGAAGTCAGCTCAAGAAACCCCCCAGCTCTGATTAATTTCTCCCTCTTGATTTTTGTTTGCGTTTCTTGTTTTGTTGGATGTTTTAATTGAGCTTATTTGCTTTAGGTTTTGTTTTGCACTGCGTTTCCTTTGCCAAAAGGAAATGAACTCAAATGTCGACGCAACATCGCTCGCACATCTGGAGACTGGGTTCTCTCTGAGGAAGTCTTTGTACAGTAAATTAAATTTGAACAAACTCAGAGTGATGCTGACAGTTGTTGGTTCAGAGGGCAAAAACAATTGTAAATTCAGTTTATACTTTCACACACAATATTGAGTTGAAAAGCATATATAGACTAAAACTTTTGTTTTGGTGAGTGATGCTAAGTGAATACACACCTCTAGTAAAATAAGAAAACCTGCCAATGCACAAAGTCCAATCGGCCACTCCTAAAATTGAAATGCTCCTCGACTTTAAAGAAACAAGGCTACTGAGTCTGTCTGTCTGTCTGTCTGTCTGTCTGTCCGTCTGTCCATCTGTCCATCTGTCTGTCTCTGTCTGTCTGTCTGTCTGTCTGTCCATCCATCCAACCCTCTGGGTTCTGTTTTTGCAGGATTTGTGCACAATTTGAGCTGATGGTGGATTCAATTTTTTGCCTCATTTGAGCAAATAAAGCCAACATTGACAATGTTGCTCTATAAAGGCACATTGAACACACAAACACAGTAAAGCCACCAACATTTCGTATTTCTAAAGCACTTTTCTCGTCTTGATGATGACTCAAAGTGCTTAACAGTACAGTTTTTACCTTTCAACCATTAACCCACTCATTTATACAGTGCACTTTTAATTGCTGCACTTCATCACATCACTCACACACTGATCGTCAGGAGCAATTCTGAGTTCAGTGTCTTGCTCATGGGCACTTCGGTACACTGACTCAGGATCAAACCACTGACACAGTGGACGACCCGCTCTCTCTCCTGAGCCACAGCCCCCCCATAATATCACTCTTAACCTCAGATTCTGTTGGAGAAACAATGGTCCAGCACCTCTCCCTGCAGCAAAATATTAAAGGGTTGATAGCAGTGCAATCAAGGTGTCCCAGCAGTCCCATTGGGTAACACGCTCTGCTGGAGTGGTTGTCGGGCATATCAGGGACAAGGCGGGAGACGGGCAGCTTGTAATGGGATGAGATAGGCTATCTTTATTGTCAAAACATAAGAATGAAGGGGGGACAAAGACACAGATTAGCTTTCCTGACAGTCTGCTGTTTGAAGTTCATGCCAAAGAGCATTAGGGGCTGTTATTCCCTCGTTTTATGCTCGCAAATACAGAAACACTCACAGGAAAAGGCGAGACTTGCTCGCTAATCAACTGATAATGGGCTATACTGTCCGTTTGCCGCAGCTGCCCGCCATCCTGCCTGCACACTCACGGCACACTTGCTTCACACGGTTGATTGGCACAGGCCTTTGCTTCACTGGGTCTGGGCGAATGATGTGACATGGACTTAAAGGAAGAAACCTGTAATCTCACAATTTAAGTAATTTCGATAGAGACCCATTCAAGGATACATAATGTGATATAGACAATGTAAATAATATTTTGTCCCAAAAGAAGGTAAAACATCATATTTGACGTTTGACCTGCTTGTCTGTGGCCAGGAAGTTCCACCCTGCTGAGTCTATTGTCCACTTCAGTGCAGCATCGCCTCGACTGGTGCTCACTTTCAAAGGCCGATCAACCTCTGGACCCAACATATCTATTTTCCCTTTTCACATCACTTCATGTGGCAGACCTGAAATCAGCACATGACATGCAGTGTGGGGTGTATCATGTAAGGTATGGTTACGACGCAGAATTAAACTACATGGGGCTAGAATCATCCAGTGTTTGCAGCCATCAGAATGCACCACCCTGCCTCTTCCTGTGCTGATAACACGTTGGGAGACAGTGGGCTGGGCGGTACAGCAGCGGTGGTCAAAGAGAAAGGACGGGTTGGTGATTGTGTCTGTTTGGGAGCGGGGAGGGAGGTGGTTAGGTGTCAGTTCCTTGACTTTCCTTTTCCCTTCCAACGGCCTCCATCTAAGGAAGTGGATCCTGCAGAGTGTCTATTCAGCTCCACGAGACAAGACAAACACTTGAGGTGTCAGAGCCGGAGTTCTTTCAAAATCAAATTTATATACCATAATAAATGTATGAGCTTTCAATCCTAAATTCATATTTTGCTGCACTTGATTATGAACAGAATTTGCAGAACATGAGCCAGTTCTGTTTCCCCCCCCGAGCCTTCACAAACAAAGTAACATTTCACTCACAGGTACAAACGGTATATGACGCAGTTCTCAGGTGTACCCACAGCCGTCCATTTGTACAGAACAAAGCAGGGTAGTGTAACTCAGGCAGGAAAGATCTCATTTTCTGTGCTGTGGCTTTGCAGGAAACCAAACCATTCATCCAGCCATGTACTCCCATCCTGAAATGGGGGAGTAAAATGCTAAGAGCCAGAAGGAGGCAGGGGAAGGCAGGGGGACAGGGGCACCAAAATAAAAACTAATAATAATGACTTTATTTCCATCTCCAACCCGCAGATGTTTGCTTCCTTCCTTTCCCTTTCATGTCGGATGAAAATCTCTTCTCTTGTGCGGCTTTGAAGAGAAATGTCGGTGTGGGTAATTGTAGATATGAAAGTGTTTGTTGCTTTTTTTGATTGAGTCATTCCCTGCATTTGTCATGAGGGCTGATATCTTCCATCTGCGTTGCTTTGGCCGGACTTGAGCCGTCCTCCGTGTTTATCATGAGGGCAGGAAGATGCAGCTTCGCCTTGCCACCCCTCCCTACAACATCCTGGGATCTTCTGGAAACTTCCCTAACATGGATGCCTTTCCATGGTCACTGTGGAGCTCTGTGACCTATTTGTCATCCCTCTAAGCAAAATTGTAAGAACTGTTTGGATCAGGGAGTCGATGATAAATTCACAGGTGCTTTATGGATAAGAAGTGTCTTCCCTGACAGTGATATATTCGGAAAGCATCTTAAGGATGCAGCCAAAGCAAACCATCATGATATACACTGACACAAAACTATAAACTCCAGATGAGCAGCTCTGTTGTGAGTGTGATAAAGTTTCTTTGAAACAAAGTGACTGTGAAGGAACTGGCTGTGATGTATTGAGACCTCAAGTGTTCCAGGAAGCTGGAGATAGGATGGTAACACACGACGACGACCTTTATACCGTCATTAATTTAAGCTTCCGTATGTGATTACACATGTCAGACCCCAGAGACACAAGGATTACTTCTCTTCTTTGCTCCCTCTTTGGTATTATCTGACTCATTTTTACGACTCTCCCAGCTATTGTTCTGAGATGGATAAAAATAATATGTTGATGTGGCCGGAGGGTGTTTCCAGCGGAGGGGTCTCGGGTGCACTGGGTTCAGGGGGGTCAGGCTGGCTCCCCAAACACAGGAAGGCAGCACTGTAAGTCACAGTCAGGGGTGTCAAGGCTGGACACTTGTGCTCCCTCTCAGAGACCCTCACCTCAAACTCTGTCTATTAATAACACACAGTCATCACAGTTGACTCGTCTACTCTGATGGGTGGGATGAGCAAACAGAAGCAATGGTAAAAATATATTCACCTCTGATATGATACACTTTTTACAACTGGAACTATATAAAATATGTTCTGCATATACCTCACCCTGAGATCTTCTGATAAGGCCTTGTTAGATATTCCGCGGTCAAGACTGAAGACCAAAGGTGACGGGGCCTCTGCTGTCAGGATGCCGACCCTCTGGAATAGTTGAGGAACCTGAGGAATGTGACTGTCTGTTTTGAAATCATCTCTCAAAATGTACTTTTACAGCATGGCTTTAACTTTTACTTATCTTTTTCTTTTTTTTTTTACAATTCTCCTTTGTCTATAATTTAAATTGATGTTGTATTAACTTATCTAGCTGTGTTTGGTTTTAGAATTTGTATTATGTCATTGGTTGTCTCTGATGTTTGTTGTCTTGTTTGGTCTCTCCTCTGGGAAGCATTTTGTACGGTTTTGAAAGGTGCCATAAATAGAATTTTCGTTATAATATTAACAATAATAATAATACAAATAATTGTTGTTATTATTAAGATAATACTTAAAATCAAAACCATCAAACTAGAATATGTATGATGAGCAGTTGCATTGATTTAACCTTGCAGTGGAAGAATAGTATTTAGCCTTCTTCTAGATTTTAATGAGGTGGAGATGGAGGTTGGGGTGGGGTGTGGGGTGTGGGGGGGTCATTGTGTTAACATAAGTAGGCTAATCATACGTCCTTTGTAAGGTTGAATTTTGGAGGCGTGTGCTTGTCGCAGTGGGAGCGCGCAGAGGAAGGGAGGGCAATCTCGTCCGGACACTAATAAGACCCAATGGCTGGTGCAAGGTGGCCAGGAGCGCTGGGACGCGACAGAAGACGGTGGATGAAGGAGAGAAGGAGGGGGAAAAAACAACACAACTCATTTTTATGCATGAACAAAGAGGATGAGAGCGTCCACAGGAGTGTGCGTGTAGGAACTGCGGGGAGTCAGGGAGGGAGCCGACGGGCTTCAGGCGTGCGCCACTTTGTGTGTCTGGTGAGGGGAAGTGCTTGGAGAGAGAAGCGGTAAGTGAGCAGAAACCCTGAAAGAACACCTGTGCACAGACAGGTTGCTGTGGAGGACGCGTGTAGAGATGACCTCCAGCGCGCAGGACTGTTGAACTCTTCTATTCTGATCAGAGGGTGAAAACTGTCAAAAGAAGTTCCAACGAATTCCAATGTTTAGTAAGTTTTTGTGATTTTAAAAATAATATCACCAATACTCCATGATCTGGAATGGACCGAGCTCTGATCCTCATTCACATGCTATCACACATCTGGACCTGGGCTGTCACTGTAGGCACTGTGAGCCACTGACCCCTGGGAGCCCCAACCCTCCCCCCCAATGAAGCAGTCCCGGTGGGCCCGCCTGGCACAGCCCGGCCTGCTCGCCGCCTGGACCTGTATATGGCTGGTGCAGGGATGTGGACCGGGTCCTGGGTACGGCATACGCCCCAGGCCCAGGAAGCTCACGGCCATGCACTACAAGCAGTTCTTCCCCAACTTCTCAGAGAACAACCTCGGGGCCAGCGGGAGAGCAGAGGGCAAGATCACACGCAACTCAGAGCACTTCAATGAACTTGTGTGCAACTACAATCCAGACATTGTCTTCAAGGATGAGGAGAACACCAACGCTGACCGCTTCATGACCAAGGTGAGACTGTGGTGTTGTTGTAGAGTTCAGTTATCTAAGATTTGAAGGATTGATTTGAAAGGGATGGTTTGCTGGATCACCTGTTTCCATAAACCCAAGTGATACCTGGTGATTCTTGTGTGGTACGATCAATAAATAGACAACCAGTGCACAGACTGTTAATGTTGCTCTCATTGTTTCATTTTCCAGATGATTGATAAACCGCATTTACATGAAGGGACAGACATCAGTTTACTCTGCATAAGGAGCATTGCCCCCCACAAAAACTAAACCAATAACCTCATTCATTGTTCGCTGTACTCTTCCCTGCCTGCCCTTTCCAGGCTCTGAACACACAAACAAATGTTCAACACAGAGTGTGTATGTTTTAACCAAACTTCCCCTCCCTTTTTCTTGAGATAAGAAGATCAGGATGTAATTCAACACTACCCCTTAAGAGACCGAGCTCTCCTCCAGGAACACTTCCTTTTAATCTTTAACCAAAGTCTTTGTTATTGGAAATAAAACTATTCCTATGGCAGGTTCACAGTGTGCCTGCCGAGAAAAATTACCCAGGCATGGCACTTGCACTTGAGCTCTTGATTGTTTATTAGGGACAGGAAGCTGAATTTAAAAATCGTGCATAGAAAAGACAATCGGTGGCCGAGAGGATTTAAGATCTGGTCAGGGAGATGAAGGACTTTTTGGACAAAACATTTTGAATGCCACTGGGGTCACTCTGTTTCGGATGCTGCGGCTTTCTGTGATTGTTCAGGATTATAAAATCTGTGTTCCTTCCTTTTTCCGAGTGATTTTTTTGCGATGTAAATCTGCGGTTTTATGTGTGTGCCCTTCTGATGCCCAGTATGAGTGTGTGTATGTGTGCATGTGCCCTTCTTTTGCCCAGATGTGAAAGACACTCATTGTGCGTCACTTGGAGACTCGGAGGGGTCGCCTATACAAAATTCTCGCTTGCTGAAGTAATGGCACCGTTGGAAAGGCGACTATTGTGATTCTGACAATGAAACGCCTCTCTTCAATGGCATTGCGAGAAAAATGTTCCCAGTTTGTTTTCTGTCTCTCTCGCTTTCTCACTCTCGGTGTCACATTCCCAAGTTCATGCCCATACATTCTTCCCCTCTGGCCTCTGTCTTTAGTCCCAACCTCAACTCTCTCTCTAAACTGCTTTCTTCTCACCCTACTTCCCCTCTCTCCATCTCTCTCACACTCCTGTCACTTTCTCTCAAAAGCCTCTTTTTCTAACTCAGCTGCAAGATAAGCTTTACTCAATCAATTACAGGCCACATCACAAGTCAAGCGAATACACGTTCAGGAGATGCTGATGACTGTATCACTTCGGATGCTGACTTTGTCATTTCTCTGCCTGCTATTTTGTGACAATGCTGACACAGTCTGTAATATTACGGCCCACGGGGGGTGTTAAGAGTCACTGTGCGCATTTCTCATCAAAGGTCTCAGGGGTGAAGACGAGAAACTCATGCCTGGAACAATCTGGAGAGTCAGAGAATGGCCTTGATTATTCTGTCACCCTGTCGAAAAAGGCAGAGGAATGTCGCAAACTGGCTACAGTAGCTTTGTTCTTGTTTGAGCAAGGTTGAAATAGACTTAAGCAGAGCAGAGGAGGAACTGTGTGATAAAGCCAGAGATGCTGAGGAAGTACTGGCATCATTTGTTTTTCTGAGATGTAATGAAGTTTGTCTGTGAGCGGAGGTAGAGTAGAGTCGCATACTGTACATACCTCTTGACTTATAAGTGCCATTCCCCCTGTTAATAAATGATTACCAGTGTCTGTCACTTCTACTTGAGTTTGGCTGAGACAGGCCTTCACAATACATTGTACACGCTGCAGACGAAGTGAATAAAATTATCTTAATTAACCTCAGGAAAAATTTTTCTTGTAATTTTCTTCTCAGTTTCAAGTTATAAAGCTAACACATCCAACAATACAACAAAAGAAAATTACAGTCACACGATACAGTATTTTTACTCCTGGAATAAACCTGACTCCGTCCTCAACCCTCCTAATTCAACAACTACAACCACACATACATACATTTAAAAGACAAAACAATGGACTCATATAGAAATTATAAATTAGACTCAAGTACACGTTTGAGTCTAAATTTAAATACATTTCTCTTTTCAAATACCTTTTTGAATCTAAGGCTAGCTGCTACTTGAGTGATTTACACATTAGTCTTTTTCAATAAAAAATATTAACAAAATATCTAATAACTTATTCGATTTTTACCAAGTTGGAAACAGTTATTGGATCCCAATTGTATGCATATGTAGTTTTCTTTAGAATAATTGTTACACTTGACCCACACTGGATATTTGAGTCAGTATATAAATCATATACTAGTTTATTGGCACTTTTAACATAAATTAAACATAAATGTTAAGCATACACCTTCTGTTTTTTCTTCAATTATATTCAAAACTGTGGCCATGTGCACTGGGAGGAATATTTTGTTGTATTGTCAGAGCTCTCTGGTAAACAAATAGCTGTATGCAATAGAGACATCTTTTTTTAATTACCTCAAATATATTCTTTGTACATGTACTGCAATGTCTTGTTGATCATCCAATTTATGAGGTGACTCTATTCCCTAATGAAATCCTTTCCTCTTTTTCATTCTGCTCTAGCGATGCAAGGACTGTTTGAACAGGTTGGCTATTGCAGTGATGAACCAGTGGCCAGGGGTACACTTACGTGTGACAGAGGCCTGGGATGAAGACGGACACCATCCTCCTGGCTCTCTGCACTATGAGGGCCGTGCTGTGGACATAACCACTGATGACAGAGAGACAGAGAAGTATGGTCTCCTCGCCCAGCTGGCTGTGGAGGCTGGCTTTGACTGGGTCCACTACGAGTCCAAATATCACATCCACTGCTCAGTAAAAGCTGGTAAGTTTGACCAAGATCATGCTGTTAACTGTGTCAAATGTCATTGCATCACTATATGGTGCATCAGGACAGTTAAAAAAAGAAAAAGGAACATCATTTTTGTTAATTGTGTTTTTTTTCTGCTGACCCTCCTGCAGATCACTCCGTTGCAGTGGAAAAGGGAGGCTGTTTCCCAGGCTGGGCCCGGGTGACTGTCGCTGGAGGAGGACAGAAGAGCCTGTCATCATTGGCTCCTGGGGACAGAGTCATGGCCCTGTCTGGGACAGGCCAGGTCGTGTTCAGCCAAGTCATCTTGTTTTTGCACCGCGACCAAGAAAGCTGTTCTACTTTTCTGTGTCTGGAGACAGAGGATGGCCACAGATTGGCCCTTACTGCACATCACTTGATCTTTTTAGCTCACCACTGCAGACTCGACAGCAGTGAGTACCAGGCTCTGTTTGCTAACAGAGCCAAAACAGGAGACTGTGTTCTCGTCCATACAGCAGAGGGTCGTGTGCGTCCTTCTCGAATCATCTCAGTTTCAGTAGAGGAGAGTATAGGAGTGTATGCGCCCCTGACAGAGGCTGGAACATTGTTCGTTGATGGAGTTCTTGCATCCAACTATGCGCTGGTGGAACACCACAGTCTCGCACACTGGGCGTTTGGTCCTCTGCGCCTCCTCTCCTCATTCAATCAGCTACTATGGGGGGAGACAACCAAAGAACAGCAGACCCCTGAGAGTGAAGCAGCTTGCAATAAAGCTCCATTTCATAGTAGCACTTTTCCCATTAAGGACAAAGCATATGTATATGTGAATAAGGATATTTTAGACAAACAAGACAATCTGAGCGAACCTCTGGGGATGGAAGAGAAGCATCTTTCTGAAAGACAGAAATCACACGTGCACTGGTATGCTAGATTACTGTACAGTTTTGGATGGATCTTTTTAGACTCCCAATCATTTCATCCTTAAAAACTTCCAAGTTCAGACTCAAGTCGTCACAAGTCATACAGCAGCCTTGATACATTTACGCTAACACTTCCTGTTCTGTTCTTCAATAAATTAAAAGCATTGGAATGGCTTGCTTGTTCTTTTACTATTTATATTATAATCTTTTACATTGAGATGTATATATCTATATATATAGATATGGTGATGTAAAAATTGTAATATCAAAATGATTGGATCATAGCCTATTTGTATATCAAGTTATTTCCTTTAATGATTTCAGTTATATATGTAAAAATATACATATATAACTATTATAATGGGACTGGAACAAGTTTTCCATCAACGATAGAATCTATTTTTGTACTTTCTGAATCATAATATATAAGTGTTTCATTTTTTTATAATAATTCTACTACATGCACTGTATGCCCTCACGTGTTTTCTTGTCATAAAACAAATTAAAATGTAATTTTTATCGAACAACACTCTGCTTTTTCTTCGGATCTGGAAAGAATTTGGTTTGTAAAGATGATTTTACTTTTTATTGTTGAGGGGGAATCACGGGTTCGTAGTTGAGCATTAGGTGTGTAAACAGTGTTCACTCCCTCTGGAAATCCAGTCTAAGGGGCCGAGCAGTTAATAAAAAGCCCAGACATACTTAATATTCCCCACACTGTGCCACCAACTTGACTTTATCACAGGCACAGACTTAACAGACAACTGAATGCAGTTATCATGTGTCTTTGACACTTGCAGGAGACACTTTCATTATATACAGATCAATCAGGGTCACAAGTACTGTGGTATATTATCTACAAATTTATTACAGCCCATTATATGCTCCATACCTGTACCAGTTTGTACTTTCAATTTTGACATGTAATTATCTTTTTTTTTTAAATTTTATTGAGTGAGGGTCTAATTACAGTACATTAAATATTTTAACATGTTATATTATCATCATTTCATGCTTAGATTAAATGTGATTCATCAATTTCTCATAAATGTCACTTAAATTCTGTTTCATGTGAAACAACTCATACAATATTCATAATAATGTGCAGGTCTGCGCTACACAAGAAGTCCAAGGTTATACACCCCCTTGTGGAGGATTTTATTATTCCTGTGAATTTCTCTTGATATAATTTCCTTCAATTCTCCAAAATTACTGCTTCAAATAACAAAGTCAAATTTAACAAACTTTTATTCATTATAGTTCTTGGTTTTTGTCAACCGTCTATCTACAACATGTCATTATTAATTTGCCATTTATTCAAGAAATCTATTTTACAACATTGACAATGCTGCAAATATTTAAAGGGAGCCCTACACACAGTATTATTAAAACCATACAAAGACAGCATCCAAACAGAGCAAACTATATCAAAAGTAGCCATCTGGGTTTTATCGACAGGACTGTAAGGTTTTTGATTCTAAGTTAAAATTGCACATTGCACACTCTCTTCAGTTTATATTCTGTTGTTAACATCTGTGGAGGTATTCTGAGGGATTATCCTTGAGATGGAAGAGGCAGATGGGAAAGCACCCGCTCTATTCACTGACCAATGGGAGAGGCCCGGTGTCCTAATACCACCCTCTATTTACATCCACTGGCCAATCAGTCACTGTCCTCCAAACAGTGTCAGCCCCCCAAAATCTAATCCAATCTAGCTAAAGCTGAATGGGGAGTTAACTAATCCTGCCAGGGGGAGCAGTAATAACCTGTTTTCAAAATTAAAACCTGCAAACACCCCACGTTCAAGCACAGGAAAACTAACACGAGCACTGAACATTTCCCTGAATGTAATTTAACTTACCTCACGTACCACACCTGAGGAATTTGGTTAATGTTTTCTGCATGGGAGACATTAGAGCTCGTCAAACCATGTGACTGAAACAGTTTGAAGATGTTTTTTCATTATTTACACAACCAACTTTTTATTTAATTAACAAATATAAACCTTGTGTTTTCTTGAAATATTAGATTATTACTATTTAAATGGTCCTGCTGAATCAAATAGTATAATTTTAAAAAGCAAAGTTGTCTAAAAAGGATGGGTTTCACATCTGGCTCTAGTGGAAACATCTGGGCAGTACTTGAGTGAGCTTGTGTAAACAGCTCATGATAATTAAGAAAATAATCAAGGATGCACTCACCACCACATGTTAAAGCCTTGAACTAGATTTTCTGGGTGCATACCATCATACTCAAAACATTCAAAACTTGGACAATTCTCTGTTTAATTGCACAGGCCTTTAAACATTCACTCTGTTGATCAGAATCTTTGGAACATTTTTCTCTTCCCTGAGTTTTTTCACAGATGCCTCTGTATTACCACAGACATTTCAGAGTGCAGGGTCAACTGTAGATCCCCCCAAGCAACAGATGCCACTGGCTGAAGATCACTCACTACAGTATGTTACAGATGAGCTGTCACACATTCTGGTAAAATCACTAGCAACACCTTCCCATGTGAGACAATTAGCAGATGCTCTTCATTACAGTTACTTATAAGCTTTGAGTTATAGCTTCAGTAAGCTGCTTGTAAGAGTTCAGTGATTTGCTCTATAGATTTACGGTTAATAAAAAGCCATGGGATACAGAAGCTGATGTGGATTAAAGCTGTGACCCTCATAATGTCTCATAATGGGACAAACTGTTAACTAATCTAATTTTCTGTGAGTTCACAGGATAATACCATTGACTGCCGAGCTTAACTGCATGCACTGCCTCTGGCCTTTGGTTCACAGTATGGCTCATGACGACGATGGCATGGGGGGGCCGGTGTCTTGATTTAAGAACGACTATAAACCTACAAGATAGTTTGCAAGTGTTGATAGTGCAGCTCCAAAATCTACAGGACAGACAAAAAAAATCCCCCAGAAGATTATTTTGGACTATACCACACTTATAAAACATACACTTATACACTTGATATTTCTGTTGTTTCTATGTTGTATATATGTCCACTGATTGTGTGTTTGTTCTGCTGGCTGTAAGACAAATTGCCCCTCAGGGACAATAAATGTACCATGATACCCTGTCTACATAGCTGCTTTGTTGGGATTACTTTATAGAAAATAAATATTACAGTATGTTGTTCTGTAGTAGCCACTTTTAAAACTAACAATTAAGCACTTGAGCACTACTCAGAGCAGCTTTGTTGCACCAATCCTTCATGGGTCATTCATGCCTTTGTGATTTTCTCACAGTGATAAAACAAACACATGGAGGCCAACAACATAATCCCACCCCCACAGCATCTGTGTTATGTTCACCCACAGTTATCATCGGGTTTGCTCCTCGACTTTAGCTGAGGTTTCAGATTTGAAGTCCCATCACATGAAGGAATAATTAATAATTTAAAAAATATTGGTAAGGTCATCCAGTCGATATCCACTAATGAACTGTCAGGGTTGTGAAGTGGAGCGATGGTGCTCTGCTGCAAGGCTGAGCATGTTTTCAACACAGCATTATTATGACCTATGTTTCTGATTGTTCATCTCCGTGTCGTTATGTGGGGGAAATATCTGGGAAACAAGGAAGTGACATTGTAGCCTCAGATGTATGCAGGGTCAGAACATGTCGAGAGGTTTACTTGACATTACGCGCCTTGTTTTGATCGACGTTCGTTCAGATCCAGATAAATAATCAGAGGTGGGATAGGAAATGAAAAACCACGATTATTTAACAAAGTGAATTTGCATCAGTAAATTACAACCTGATCGATCTCAATCCCCTCGCCTCTGATTCCACCAAACACATTCATCAAAACGCATTCATCCGGAGGCATGAGCTGCTTTGCTCTTACAATCATAACAATCTAATGAAAAATGGCTTCCCTGGATCCGAAAATCTATTGACCCAATATCTAATATCCACGGTAATTCAGCGGCCCGCGCCCAGCACATTAAACTCTCCCACCGTGTGATCGTGAACCACCTCACTCATCGTTATATTCATCACCGAACCCGAGCTGTCAACACACTTCACCAGAAACAAGCCATGAAACACTTCGATCGCTCGTTCGTTTGCATGAATTTAATTTGACGTAGTTCTTATTAGCTAGCAATGCTAACAGCGGCTAGCAGCTCGGTGGAAGAACCGTGTGAACAGATGCAGCGAAGTGAAGAGACACCAGTGACCCACACACACACACGGGTCCCCCCTGCAAAGTTGAGCTGCACATGTAATGAACCAGTGTCCCCAGTGGACTGAAAGTCCCAGCAAAGACATATTTACTGATGTGTCAACACCGTGTGGGCCTGTAATTGAGTTTCAACTATCAGCAGCTTCAACGACCTCGCAAGCGAGATTCCAGAACAGATGCTAGCTGCTAATGTTAGCTTTTAAAGTATTTCAAGCTACATCCACAAGTAAGGAGCAGTGCGGGCAGTGTTTGGGTTCACTGCCTGAGGCTGGGGAACCATTTTCGGGACTGGCTGAAGGCTCGTCTCTGTGCTTAGCAGCTCCCCCGGCAGCGCACGGCCAATCGACACAAAGCTCGAGCTGCTGGTTAGCAAGCTAACCGTAGCATTATCCCTTTAGCCGAGGAGCTAGCTAGCATCACCGCACAGCCTGCCTTCCGCCGACGTGCACTTCCCCCACTCTCCCTCCAGCCGGCTAGCCGCAGCGTTAGTCCGGTACATAAAATGAAGCGACCATCAGCATTCGGGGAAGCTGTGTGGCTGTTTGGATTTTGCTGATGTATGAGGAGACGATATTGTTTTTGTGAGGTGAGCTGTTTTATTCATGTCCTCTTCGAACTTCTCGCAACAGACATACCTAAAGACACACCAACCCTGACCTTAGACCGGGTAACGTTAGCCCTGCTACCCGAATCGTTTAGCTGCTAGCTGCGACCAGATGGGGTCGTCTACTTTCTGGAGGACTAGCGACGTTACCTGGATGCTAACTTCAGGTTGATATATGTTTTGCGTTGGCCGTGTCCACGGCTTGAAAACCAAAGTATCCGGTTAATATTGGTAGAAGTGTTTGCTCGTGTGCATGAGGGTGAATGTATTTCTCGCAGTTTTACCTTCTCGGGACACTTTGATGCTACGTCACCGATGGTAGATGGTAGCTTTTCCGTATCAGTGCATTGCCAGTAACATGGACATGGCTATTTTCTGGACAGAACCAACCCTTTGAAGTCGGTGTTTACATTGAGAAATAGTGCTTAGCGCTGCAATTATTCACTTATAAAAACCACTGTCGCTTTCACCGAGCCTTTGCACACAATGCGCTACTGCTGTGGTTTAAAATAACAACACGTTAACCGCGAAAGTTAATTTGTAAACGTAAACACTTTTAACGTGAACTTAGCTAGCCGGGGTGTTAAGACATTAACTTAGCCATCATGGCATCACTTCGCTCTGCACATCACCAACTTCATCTTCAGAGACAAAGCCTAATTATCCACATCATGTGCTATTTAACACCAGTGAGGTTATGTAGCGATTCATTCGACGTAGTTTGTTATCGAGGAGAAAGTGCGTCTCCGGTGTTGCTGCCACCGGACACGTTTATGACGGAGATGTAACGTTAACGTTTGATGGCGAAATTCATTTTGTCCGTCTCTGTTCGCTTCAGCAGCTTCTGGTGCCATCTGCTCAACACGGTTTAACGTAGCGTTGCAGGTTGTGTTCAGTAGTTTTGCCAGTGAGGTTTAAACACCAACTGTAGACATGCAAAGCAGCCTTTAACCATTTGGACCAAGACGCATATCCACACGTTCAGTGTTTTAATTCACTACATACTGATGTTTATTCGTGATTGATTCTATTCGGATGCATTAAAACACACGCGTCATCGCACATCGCCCTGTTTCTAGCAACACTGGTGAGAATGAAAAGGAAATATTTCGAAAAGAAGGAAGATTTGATGGCACAATTTTTCATTGTGTAACCAATGAAACACAGTGAGACTCTGCTCGATCTATATCGCAAAGACACTGCTTCCTTTATTGTCGTGTGGGCCTTTCTTAGATCGGGACGCACAGCATCGTGTTTTTTCCAAAAATTGAGATTCACGATCAGATGAACAAATACCGATGGGTGTTTATATAGAAAGAGTCAAATACACACTGGGGATTTAAGCCGATTGGCGCCTTGTAAAGAATCGTTTGTTGCCGGAATTTCAATTGTAATAATCTGTTGTGACTTCGCGTTAATAACAATGTGATTTAAATAACAGTGAGCCGATCCAGTCCTGCGTTGTTTGTTTTACAGTATTTATATGGCCTGAATGTCATAGCGGAACTATGAAGCGAGCGACCAAGGTTCTGCACGAAAGCTGTCCGCTGCAACAGGAAGTTCCACATACGGAAGTTGTGTTTTCTTTGTGTATCCCGTATTACGGTTGTTTTATTTAGGAAAACACCGTTTCAGTTTCAACACTTCGGGCTTTTTTGCGTTGCAGTTGTCCAGATTTATGATTATGCGTTGCCAGGTAAATAATAACTTGAATCGTTTAAGCGGTTGCCGATCGACCTGTCTACTGTAACACTGGTGCCATTTCCATGAGTTTTCAAGGAAGCTCGATTGCATTAGAGCTAACGTCAGTCAAATCAACACAAGGAAATCAGCAGAACCGAGGACATAACATTTATTTAATTGGTTGCTTTGTTGGTTATAGGTGTTTAATGTTAAATGTGCTTTTGGGTGAGAAGGAAAGCTGATGCGTTTATAAAAGAAAAAAAGAAGCATTTTAATGACTCTGGATGTTTAACACATGTTATGTTGTTGGCTAATGTACCATTTCATTTTCTGTTTTGGTATGTGGGCACCTGCATACAGTGTAGATGGTAATAGTTTAATGGGAGTAAATGTAAATTCTACACATCAAGTAATTTCTGTCATTTCATTATCAGATCTATTCTCTCTGATCATTATGCATTGATAACAGATAAAGGTAGTTGCACAGTCACCATCATCTGCCTTTCACAGAATGTGTGAATTCTGTGAATTATTTTATTAAACTGTTACTCCTCTGCTTAGTATTCACAAGTCAAGGTTATTTGTGTCTCTACATTTCAGATCTCTGTCAAGGAGGTCAAAATTGGTACAGGGGATGGACGAGCAGAAATCAAACTGCGAAGAGAATGACTCTGAACCAACAGGTATGGTTTTATTTTTTAATTATTCTTATTCTCCCACATCATCCATTGTGGATGTACACTATGCCTCATGAAGTTGAATAATATCACAATGTGCAATTGCTCTGTAAGAAAAATCGAATACAATTTAGTCAAATCCATTTATTCTCACAGTTTCATGCTTCCCGTTTCTTTATTTTCTTATTTTGTCATTTTCTAGCTGATGACAGGGCCACTGCAAAGCAGCCTGTCTCCTCTGAGGAGCAGTCTAAAGGCCTCCCTGGTGCTGAGGACATGCCAGCTGTTACAGCAGCCTCTTCCAGCACACCAGTGTAAGTTCATTTAGATCTGAAGTGTATTTTTCATACATAGCTTACATTTAGGAATACCAAAAATTAATCTTCACTCATGTTATAAATAATCTCATTTTTTATTGTACAGAGAGAACATTCAAGCCTGTGCGCTTTGTAACTGTGTGGAGCGGAGCCTGCATGGACAGAAGGAACTGAGACATTTTGGGCCATCCTCAGAGCGGCCGACCCTCAAGCCATCAGGTTCTCCACTGCCTCAACCTGGGAATGATGACCTGTCTTCCATTGGATTTTCCAATTCCCCCTGTCTGGCGGCTCTCTTTGAAGATTCAGGTTGAAATTGAAATATTACATTATTATATCTTATCAGTAAACAATACATTGTTATTTTTACAAATTAATTATGTGTTACATGTACAAGAAATAAAGTGTTCAGACATAAAATTGAATTTGGTTATGAGATATTACTGATGTTAAGCTTTATGATTAAACAGGGGGGTGTTGGGTTCATCATTGGTGTGCGGTGTGGTCGGAGGGAGTAAAGCGGATGGAGAATGAGGAGCTGGAGAACGTGGATAAGGCCGTTATCTCAGGGACACAGCGGGTAAGTGTACTATCCTTAGACTGGGTTTAGAATTAGATGTATCAGATGAAAATACAGAGATTAACAGGGGGTTCCTTTCCAAAATCTTAATTGTTACCATGATATATTTTTTTTCAGCTTTGCGAATACTGCAAAAGGCTGGGTGCAACCATTCCATGCCATGCTGAGGGCTGCTCACGGTTCTACCACTTCCCCTGCTCAGCAGCCAGTGGATCCTTCCAGTCCATGAAGCAGTTGGTTCTCCTCTGTCCAGAACACATAGACAAAGCTGAGGAGTTGGGTAAGAAAACCAAATATAAGATGTTACTTGGTGGAAGCTCAACGTATAAAACGTGCACATTTGAAATACAAAGCTGGAATGCTTTCCTAGAATTCTTGTTGAATAACATGTGTGTTTTATAAAATTTGTGCTAATCAAGTGTGGATGTCCTGCAGTCTTTGAAAAAAATTGGTCTTCGTTATTATAGAATTTGACAGGTAAAAAAGATTGTGATGTTGCAACTTAATTCAAATTATATTTCCCCTCAATCTGATATTGAGTCCCCCAGATCTGTGCCACAACACAATTCTGTCTCTGAGCTGTAAAGACTGTTCCTTCAACTGTATTGGCTTCTTTTTTGCTCTGATAAATTTTCAGTTAGAACTTAAATACACAGGAGTCTGCCTTTCTGAATCAGGTCCAGTTAACTGAATATACCACAGGTGGACTCCAGTCAAGGTGTAGAAAAACAAAGAGGTCTGAACACTTTCTGAACATCCAGTACCTTGCAGTTATTCCCTGGTGACTTTCATGTTATACTCAGAAGAGTAAAAATAAATAATTGTTCAAATGTTGTTAAATCTTTTTAATGCAAACTTAATGTGTGTTTGTTATAGCAGGTGAAGAGGCCTGGTGTGCCGTGTGCGACTCAGCGGGTGAGCTCACAGACTTGCTGTTCTGTACGGGTTGTGGTCTACATTATCATGCAGCTTGTCTTGAGATTGGTGCCACGCCCATCCAGCGGGCAGGATGGCAATGCCCAGAGTGTAAAGTGTGCCAGACTTGCAGGTAACCCATTACAAGAGCCTTAACAATTAACATGAGCTTTATTTCCATTTCAAAAAGTAACGTCTTGATTCTTAATTTTATTAGACAACCCGGAGAAGACTCCAAAATGTTGGTATGTGATGCCTGTGATAAGGGCTATCACACCTTCTGTCTCCAGCCAGCCATGGATTCTCTCCCTACGGACCCATGGAAATGCAGAGTAGGTCACATTTGTCATTCACTTCCGTGCAAAGAAATGCCCCTATCATGATAATTGAAACAGACTCATTTTGTGTGCTTATCTGATTTTTTTGTTCTACGTTATATCCCCATTATCTGTATTTCAGAGATGTCGTGTATGCACGGAGTGTGGTGTCCGTGGACTGGTGCTGCCAGGTTTGGCACAGTGGTTTGATAACTACACTGTGTGTGAGGGCTGCCAGCGGCATCGCATCTCTATGTGTGGAGTGTGCAGCAAAGCTGCCAGCCCATCTGTTGCTCTGCAATGCTGCAGCATGTGCAACAGGTTAGCTCATTTCATTAGATATAACTATTGGCTCTATGTGCCACTTATACAGTCTTTCATTATTTCATCTTGATGATCTTTGTCTCAGGTGGGTGCACAGTGAGTGTGCTTTACCGGGGGAGCTTCCAGAAGCCAAGTGCATTTGCCTGCTTTGCAAGGTGGATCATCAGCAGTCTATCACTCATCCACACACAACAGAGATCCAAACCAGAGTAGCACCTGAGGAGATTGAAGATTTGGTGGAGACGACCGTTCAAACTGATGCAGATGTGGTGACAGAAGAGCAGAAAGGCTTAGTAGAGGTGACACCAGGACAGATGGGCAAATCAGAGATGGGTCAAGGAGAAGCTACGACTGACACAGAGACACCCATGGACTTGGGTAAGACAAAACTTACAAAACATGTCAAGAGTGAGTTTTGCCTGTAGGTTGACTAATAAAAGGATGAATGTGTGAGATGTGTCTAACTAACTACTTTTTGTTCTAGGGGAGGAGGCTGCAGTCTTGGAGACCACAGATGTTGGGGAGAGAACCATGGAGGAGGAGCCGATGGTACCAGCAAAAGAAACAACTTCTGAGGAGCCCACTGCTCCCATTGAGTCTGCAGGTAAACTCAGAACACATTATAATTTTAATATGTATGATGATACAAACATTTCTTTTACAAGATCTCTAACTTGATGTTTTGCGCTGTTGGCCTGTCAGAACATCCTCAATGTTTTTAGACCATTGTACCCTGGCTTAACACCTGCCCTGTCTGTGCAACTGTACTGCATGCTACAGCCATTGATTTAATCGAACTCTGAAACACTGCTAATGACAGATCATAACACTATTAACTGTTCCATATTCTTATTTGCAGAATGTGCAACAACAGAACAGGAGTCCTCTTGTCTACCTGCTGATGAAGACAGAGCAGAAGAGGCAGTCTGCCACGTGACCCAAGCCACCATTTCTGAGGCCCCCAAAGCAGAGACACAGTCAAACGACCCCAATGTGGATCCAACACCAGTATCACAACAGGGCCCTGAAAACATGGAGGTGGAGAAGCAGGAGACTACTCCCTTAGTAGAACAAATATCACCAGAGTTGATAAAGGGGGGCTCTATTGAAGAAACATGCAGTAAGGACCCACCAAAGTTACCTGCTTCTCTTGCCTCTGTGGTAAAAACGGAGCATTTGCCCATGTTTGACGAGCGGGAAAAAAGTCCATGCCAGGATCGGCACTTTCTTTCTCTGCTGTCTTCATCAGGAGATGCACAAGAGACCCTCTCTTCTGTGGACATGGAGGGGAGGTTACTTACTAACTCTGAGGAGGAGGAGGAGGAGGAGGAAGAAGATGATGATGAGCAAATGCAACGAGAAGGACATAATGTTGAGATAAAACAGGAAATGCAGGAGCAAGAAGTTAATCAGGAATTTCTGCTAGATGAGACGTCTAATTTGAGCCATGGAGATGACAGCAGCAGTGGCTTTCTGGGCTCTCCAGGAGAACCCGATCCTCAGCTCTCCCTGGAGCTTGGCCTCATACACGCTGGGCGCTCGCGTACAGATAACTTGCTCACTGAGACTGATGATTCTCTTCCCTTTGAACTGCTCAGGAGTGACAGAGAGACGGTGAAACGCAGAGGATCCCCAGGCCGCTCAAGGGTCAAACATGTAATTTAATCTTGTTCATTGATTTATTATCCTTGAACTGCGGACATTTAAATGTAAATCATGATCTTGTTGTTAAGATGTCATTGTCACAATACAACCTGACATTGAAATGTTTTTTAGGGGCGAAGTAATAGTTTCCCTGGAAAACGTAGACCTCGAGGCGGCGGTGGTGGAGGGAGAGGGCGTGGTGGGAGGTCCCGCCTCAAAGCCATGGCCTCCTGCATTGATGCCTTCTTGGTGAGCTGTGCTTTACATGTCATTTAGATGTTCCCTCATGTTTAGTCCCTTTTATAATGTGGTCATAATCACATATAATTCGTCCCCTTTGTCTACAGCTAAGCATGACCACAGACACTGGAATAAATAAGGATGAAGATGATGAGGAAGATGACACAATGCAGAACACAGTTGTTCTTTTCTCAAACACGGATAAATTTGTCCTGCTCCAGGTATAACTCCGATTGTAGTTTGACATTTTCACATACCCTGAGGCATTTGCTGTGCCAAAAACCACAGTTTAAATGTAATGCTGAAGACTTTGTTTCCTCTCTTCTCACATTCTCTCCTCTATTGTAGGACATGTGCGTTGTGTGTGGCAGTTTTGGAAAGGGCATGGAGGGGCAGTTGTTGGCTTGTGCTCAGTGTGCCCAGTGTTACCATCCTTACTGTGTTAACAGCAAAGTAAGCACAACCATATCCTCTATCTTTTTAAATGACTGTATTTTGTTCATCCAAATAGATTAAACCTCGTATCTTCTGTAGATCACCAAGACGATGCTCCGTAAAGGCTGGCGTTGTTTGGAATGTATTGTGTGCGAAATGTGTGGAAAGGCTTCGGACCCCTCCCGTCTGCTGCTGTGTGATGATTGTGACGTCAGCTATCACACCTATTGCTTGGACCCTCCCTTGCACACTGTACCCAAGGGTGGTTGGAAGTGCAAATGGTAAAAAAGAACTCAAAGACAACAATGCTTTGTTCAGCTTTGCAGCTTTGAATGGGGTCAAATGGAAATTAATACATGGACATTTGCATATTATGTAAAACAAGCCTCAGCCCTGCAACAGCAATTCAGAGGCCCATCCCTCTGCTTCCTGGTTCTGTACTAGCAGATAAGTTGTTGCTCCACTCACAGTGGCATCTGTGTTGTTGCATATTAGCTGTCTATTTGTTACTGAGTGTATCATTACTTTTGTGCAGGTGTGTGTGCTGTGTGCAGTGTGGTTCCAACTCACCGGGTTTCCACTGTGAGTGGCAGAACAACTACACCCACTGTGGCCCCTGTGCCAGCCTGGTCTCCTGTCCAGTATGCAGAGAGAACTTCATGGAGGAGGAACTGCTGCTGCAGTGTCAGTACTGTGATCGGTAGGTACTGCTCATTAGAACTCCACACGCATGCACCAGACACAGAAACTGAGGTATTCATGAGACTACTGCTAATGAAGAGAAGTGGGGAATGGATTATTCATGTATTTTTTTCACATCATGAATTATTCCATAACATCTTTGATTTGCAGTGTGATTTGTGATGAAAAGTGTGCGTATCAATGTATTTCTGCGTGCCTGTGCAGATGGGTCCATGCTGTCTGTGAGAGTCTGTACACAGAGGATGAGGTGGAGCAAGCTTCTGATGAGGGCTTTGCATGCACATCCTGTACTCCATATGTTCCAAAACCTGTGGGTAAGTCACAGAGGGACAGCATTTTAAAAGTGAACATATGAAAATTGTTGATTATACAGAATAGACTTGTCTACTGGAGACATTCATTTTTTTTTTCTTCCTGCTTTTTCCCTTGTTCACAGTAGTAGAGTCAGCCATTATGGCTTCAATAAAGATCAAAGAGCCAGGTAAGTGAATTTTGCTTATTCATGTTTATTATCATGAACACATTCTGCATGGTTATCCTTTGTTTTTTGTAACAAAAATCATTCACATATGCAATTGTCACTTTACAGAGCCTCAGTTCTACCGGCTGGAGGGAGTGTGGCTGACAGAATCAGGTATGTCCCTGCTTCGCAGCATCTCCATGTCTCCCCTGCACAAGAGAAGGCAGCGTCGCTCCCGTCTTGGGACTCTATGTTGTGAAGGAGGTCCTGATGGAATGGATCTGAGGGAGGTCGACGGAGATGGGGAGGATGGAAAAGGTTTGTGTTCTCTCTATTCATCCATTCGTGTTTAGCCAATTTACAGGAGTATTAGGCTCCTTTTAATGTAAGACTTAATGCAAGACAAAATCTATGTAATCTCATACATCAAGGCTGTGGGGAGCCCATGGACTGTGATTCCAAGATGGAGAACCCTGGGAGCCCTGACAGAGACGGTGGGGCAGATGGAGGCAATGAAGGCATGGCTGATCTCAAAGGGGGAGCAGATGAGATGGAGGATAGTAAAAAAAGAAAGCGGAAACCTTACAGGCCTGGTGAGCAACCTAGAATTTAATTAAACCATGTTGACATCCACACAGATGTCTGAGCATCGAGAAATGTAAACAAATGTTTTATTTTTAAATTGTAACAGGAATTGGAGGCTTCATGGTGCGACAAAGAAAGTGTCACACACGGATGAAGAAAGAATTTTTTGCCCAGCTGGCTGGAGAGACTACTTTAGATGGACAGCCAATAGAAAGAACCATTGAGGAAGGTTAGTCACAACAATAAACAGTTGAATGAATAACTTCTAATATTTGGCTGTTTGAATGACTTTTGATCATACTTCTGTCTTTGATGTTTTTGTGAACATTGTTAATTTGGGAAACTGAAGTCCCTGGTTTTGCATGCATAGGACCCCACCCTGACACGGATAACATAATGGATCCAAAACCAGTGGAGGGCGAGGAACAGGCCAAGAAACGCCGAGGTCGAAAGAAGAGCAAACTGGAGGATATGTTTCCATCTTATCTCCAGGTTTGTAATCCCTTTCCCTTTAACAGCTTTGAAATTTAAGGTATTCACAGATTTAAGGTTCATATCTTAAATGTTTGTAATTCACTGCAGGAGGCTTTCTTTGGGAAGACATTAATAGACTTGAGTAAGAAGGCTGTGATGATATCCCCGGGGCACAGGTCAGGTGCATGCCTTGTCCGACCTTCATTACCAGCACCATCAGGGGTTAAAACTACTGCACCAGAGAGTAAGAATACTAACTTTACCTGTGACACATGCATTTGTATTTGTCAAACTATGTGTTTGGAAAAGATCAGTACAGTGTGTTTGACCTTATTTCTTCTATCACTAGCTGATGCGAAGGATCGTGCTGTAGAGGTTCATTTTCCTATCAAGCAAGAGGGGGGTGAGGCCCCCCAAGCTCAGGGAGATGGTGAAGGTAAGTGTCTGGTCACTGATGCTACTGATTTATTTTTATGGTTATGATGAAAATCTAGGTTTGTTAAAAAATTACACTTTTTTAGGAGTTTCTGCACCATCCTCGTCGCTGAAAGACCAGGCGTCAACAGATCGTCATGACTTTGGTGCACTAAAAAGTGAAGGTAATCCCCCCTGAGAGGATACCATACAGTACACAATCCAAACGTATTGAAATAGTAACTGATGTTAACATAATGCTACTGTCTTTGTGTGACAGGTCTTGTGCAAGGGGTGGACAGTCAGGACTCTGAGCAGTTCTTCAGGAAGGTTCTAGGAGTGTCAGAAGGCTCCTCTTTAGAGGGCATGAACCCCATCTTGGAGGGCAGTAAAGGAGAACTCAATCGAAGCACTTTGCCACAGAGAGCTCTCCTCTCAGGTGTGTACAGTGTTCATATTATTAAAACCTTTTTGAAGTTTGTTATAGGATTATGAAGTACAGTTAAAATTAAGTTCAGCTTGGGTTTCAAACATGGAAAATCTATTGTAGGGTCTCTGCCCTCTGCTGGAATGATGGATGCCTTTCCTGGCCTCTCTCAGTCACCGTTCTTTGACATGCGGTAGGACCATGATTGCACTGATTAAAGCATTTTATTGTACTACAGTTTGTAATATGTAGGTCTGCAATAACTGCTGCTGTGGATAATGGTGTAAAAGCAGCTTGTTGATGTTGTCACATTTGTACCCTTTATTTTATATATCTAATACCGTCTCATGTGGTGTACAGGGACCGAGGAGGGCTGTTCAGTCCAGATGCAGGTGAGGAGAGCCCCTGGGCGACTCCCTCTACCCCAGCAACCCCCTCCTCCCCACCAACCCCCACTGAGGCAGAGGGTGATGGGCTGTCCTACAACCAGCGCAGTCTCCAGCGCTGGGAGAAAGATGAGGAGCTGGGTGAACTCTCAACCATTTCCCCTGTGCTTTATGCCAATACCAACTTTCCCACCCTCAAACAGGACTACCCAGGTGAGTGTTGGAAATAAAAATAAAAAAACTACACCACCAAGCATAGTATATTATTAGACCATTCAGCTGTGCTTTTTCAAAGTAAGGATTATATCACTGTTAGATATCTGTTAAATATGTCTCCTGTTACAGACTGGGCGAGTCGCTGTAAGCAAATCATGAAGATCTGGAGGAAGGTGTCAGCTGCTGACAAGGCTCCATATCTGGTAGGTTCTTTTTTTAAGGCATGGTTTATATTAATGTAACTATTGTTTCCTTAAGCTATGTTATAACTTAAAATATAGTAATCTTGATCTTTTGTTTGGTCACAATCTACCTAGTGGCTAGTGCTACCATCACTTAAAAAGTAAAACAATTTATAAATAAAAAACTGAAAATGTTTGAACTCAAAACATAATTGTTAACTGTACTGTTTTCTTGAGGGTTGTGTTTATCAGAACTACAGTGGAATTTGGCATTAAGATTATCCATATTCTTATCTAATTATTTTCTGCAGCAAAAGGCCAAAGATAATCGAGCAGCTCAGAGGATCAACAAGGCACAGAAGGTGAGTTAAGGCATCACCATCCATTTTCATCGTTAAATTGAATATGTGGTTTGTCACATTAAAGCTGTAGATTCATGTTTCCTCTCTTCTATTCTCACAGCAAGCAGAGAGTCAGGTGTGCAGGCCAGTCAAGACAGAGCCAGGACGTGTAAAGGGAGAAAGGCCCAGTTTACACCTCCAGATCCCTCCACCTTCAGGCTCTGCATCAATCCCTTCTCAGCCCAGCTCTGCAGAGAGCCCATTTCCTTTCCCTCCAGATTCAGGATCATCCTCTGTATTTTTCTCAGATGGACATGTTAAGACTCCGGGTTCAGCTGAAATCCGGACAGATCCCTTGTCCAAGCTTCCCCCTCAGTCACCCCATTCTCACTCTCACCCATCCACACCCTTTTCCCATGCTGGAGCCAGCTCCTTACAGGCCTCTTCCTCAGGTTATTCTGCTTCCGGCCCACAGGGTCCTCCTCAGGGACGGCCAGCCAGTCTAGGCCCCTTTGACATGCAACCAGGAACTCCTGGAACACCCCGACGGGCTCAGCAGGTTGACCCCTACTTCAGATCACAGCTACAGCAGCAACATCTACCACAATCCCACCATGGCTCTCAGGAGTCCCTTGGACCTCCAGAAAGTCCTCATTCAAGAAGTGCTGGGCTTGGGGAGTCACCCATCTTCTCGCCACCCCACAATACTCACTATGGAGACCCTTTCAGAACCCAACAAGGGATGGGGCGACCAGAGTATGGTTCATCCCCATCACCCTCTGCAATGGCTTCCTCACCTGCAAGCACAGGACAGTACAGGGCTGATATGAGTGCACCTTCTCCACGCTCGTCTTCTGTTGGGAGACCTGACCTATCCTCTGGCTCCCCTGCTGGGATGTTGGAGTCTGGGGATGGTTTATTCAAGGCACCTATGACGCCACGGGTGCACCAAGGGGAGGGTGGCGCACTTCATCCTGGAGCTTCCCCTAACCACCTTTCTGAAGGCTACAGGAAGTCTCCCTCCCACCCTTTTTCTGAACCCCACTCTCAGTCACCGCTAACTCCGAAACCGCAGTCAGGTGACGGTTGTTCTCTTGGACTCCAAAGACAACCTGTACAACAGGAACTATGCTCAAGAGTGCCCTCCAGCCCGCAGTCTCAGGGCAACTCACAGTCTCCCCATACTCCTGGTGGACTATCTAATGATGCTTATAATGTCCAGTCACCAGCTACCCAACGTTTCCAATCCCCAGATCCTTGTTCTCAGCCACCTCCAAGGCCACAATCTAGAGACCATTTTGCAACTATCCACAAACCCCCTCGTCCTCCCTCTGTTGCCCCAGAGGGAACAGCAAGTTATACAGGGTCACCTCATCCCAACCAGGCACCTGCTGCCCACCTCACAAACAGTTCAATAGGGGATCCTCTCTCTGGTAAACCATCAGCAGCTCCTAATTTCAGCCGCAGCCCGGGGGGCCTCCACATAACTCAACAGCAGAGTCAGTTGGTGCAGGGTCAGCTCCAGCAACAACAGCCGCATACTCAGCAGACTATGGGGGCAGACGGCTTCAGTTCCAGGGTCCCCCCTCCTTCTGGATCTCAAGAACAACCAGCTGTCCGTCCTTCAGACACACCTCATCAGCCATCTTTGCAAGGCACTCAAGAAATGCCTGATATGTCAGCAGTGCAAGACCCTACATTGGTAGGCCTTAGCCCCTCTGAGCTGGAGAAGCACAGACAGGTAAGTTATCAGTCAGTAAGCAGTCATTCTGTGCACTATCTCAGGTGTTTTGTTTATCTGTGCTTTGTTGGGTTTTTTTAGCGCCAGAGACTGAGGGAGTTCTTAATCAGACAACAAATGCAGAGAAATTCCATTAGACAAGAGAAGGAGGCGGCTGCTGCTGCGGCTGCTGGCGGCAGTGTGTCCCCTGGTTGGTCTGGGGGAGAGATGGGGGCCTTTCAACAAGACAACAAAGTCCACAGAGCACCCCCACCTTATCCACAGGTACACGTCTTAAACAGGATGCCACCAACATAACAAATGCTACACTTTGCTACAGCAGTTGAGAAGATGTCTTAGAGTTGTATTCTAAGGTCTTTGTTGAATGGTGAAAAGTAAACATAATGGAACATTTACCTTTTCTTGTTTTTATTTGCTTTAGGATCGCACTGCTGCTGCTAGCACTGTTGGACCTCAGGCTTCTGTGGCAGGGAAGATGCCAATGGCTGTTGGAGGAATGGAGGACAAGCTCATCCGCCCACCACCTACAGGAACCCCTGCCATCATGGATCCTAATGCACTAAGGTAAGTGCTTTCTTGAAGCAGATTTACAATTGCTATTGAATGGTAGGATTTGACTTTCCTGCACTGTTAAAATAATGGTAACCTAGGAAACCTGAGCTTCTGTTCATTTCAGCAGGTGGCAATTATAGCATGACGGTACCTATATTAACATCAAAACATTTCTAAAACATAGTTATTACTGGAAATAATATTTGAATGAAATGGGGCCAGAAGAGTAAAGTGCTTATCGAACAAATCATTTAATCCCAAAGAAAAATCTAGCACCCCATATTATTCTTAGCCTATATGTTCAATTCTGTAATGCAATCAACACTTTTCAATTTAAATCAGTTTTAAAAATCTTCTGTGCATTTTTGTCCTTCAGGCCACCAGGGCCCACCAGACCTCAGGGCATGTTTGCCCGTCCACCGTTCCCTCAACAGTGGCAGGGCCAGGCCCCGGGTCCAAGGAGGTTCCCCCAGCCTGGCATGGAAGCTATTGGTATAAGGCACAACCCTGCCATGAATATTCAGGGTATGGAGAGCATGGGTAACCCTCACACCATGATACCAGGGCATGGAGGGGAGACGATGCAGCCAATGGCTCAAGGACCCCCACAGTTCATTGAATTGAGGCACAACTCACAGAGGCTACCCTTACGACCCCAGTTTATGCCTCGTGGACCCCAGTCCAGACCACGTCTCTTTCCACAGCAAGAGATGGCATCACCTTATGTTCAGCAACATGCCATAGCTCAAGCTGGAGGCATTCAAACAGGGGGGGGTGGTGAGTCACAACTGGGGTTACAGCAGGGTGGACTGTCAGTTTTACTGCCTCAGCAGTCTGCAGGCCCAGTACCACAACAGCCCCACCTGCAGCCCCAGGCTACTTCCAATCCCAATAATCCAAGCACTGAGCAGCATCAGCTTCCACAGTCTGGCCTGGTTACAGGGCACCAGACTGTTGCTGCTGAAAACAGTGTGGAACTGCCAGAGCCTGATCTTGAGGGTCTTGGGGAGGCTCCAGGAGATGGAGGTGTGGAGGATGAGGATGATTTGGCTCTAGACTTGGATCCTGACAAAGGGGATGATGACTTGGGAAACCTGGACAACCTTGAAACCAATGATCCACATCTAGACGACTTGCTTAACAGTGATGAGTTTGACTTGCTGGCTTACACTGACCCTGAACTGGACCAAGGAGACCCAAAGGATGTCTTCTCAGAGCAGCTGCGGCTGGTAGAAGCAGAAAGTGATCCCCCCTCTGGATCAGTGCTAGTTAAAGTGGAAGGAAAAGCTAAAGGGGAGCAGAAGTCTCTCACAACAGCCACCACAATTGGTTCTGCTACCAAACTGCCACCCTCTGCAGAAATAGCTGATATCTCCAAAGTCAAAATAGAAGACAAAGGTTTTACCCCTCAGCTGCTGCCAGGACAGACGGTGGTGAAAGATGAAATGGGAGAGGCTGTGTCTATGCTTCTTGGTGGGACCACAACATCAGCCAGGCCCAACCAAACAGGAAACCAGTCTGCTACACTTAGTTCTGTTCGATTAGGGGGACTTCAATACCCTCTGCCAGACCAAGCTGACCCATTGCCTTTCCCTCCAGCTGCTCCACATGCAGATATTGGTGATGATCCACTGGGGCTACCTGATGTAGGGGGGCATCACTCCCCTGCTGTAGATTTGGCAAAGGTAGAGAGCTCTTTAGATGGGGAACTGCCTCTTCTCATACAGGATCTGCTAGAGCATGAAAAGAAGGAACTACAAAAGCAGCAACAGCAACAACAGCTCAGTTCCCTCCACCAGGGAGGCATGGCTCCTCATTTCCAACAGCCAAACCCACAGGCACCTGGACAGATAATGTTACCACACCATCAACGTCCACCATCTCAAGGAATGATGGCTCAGCCAGGGATGGTACCCCGTGCGCCACACATGCCACAACAGCAGCAAAGGCTTATGGGACCTGGAATGGCACCTCCACCTCACATGGCAATGGCACAGCAGCAAGCCATGATGAGGATGGGGCAGCCAGGGATCCATACAGGGCTCGGTCATCAACCTCAGCCACAGCCAGTGGTTAAACAGTCACCTCTGACCAACAATTTCTTCCCTGATAAAGGTAAGGAACTCAGCTTATCACTTACTTTATTCTGTCATGATGTTCGTTTCATGCAATAACAACAGATTTTCTGTTCTTTCACTGCAGATTTAGACAAATTTGCTACTGATGACATCATGGACCCCATTGCCAAGGCAAAAATGGTGGCACTTAAGGGAATCAAAAGAGTCTTGGCACAAGATCCAATGGTTGGTCCACCTGGCATTAACAGGTAAATTTCCATTGGATGGACATTTTTACAGTTTTGGCCATATGTTTTCTTTTAACAGTTTTATGATTTATGCAAAACCTTAAATGGGCAAAAAAATGTTAAAATAGATCTTCAGCTTCTCCATCTGTAAACATTTGTAGTTATATTGCTGAAACCCCGCAGAGCATGTCTTCACTGGAAAGATTAAAAAAAAACAGAGAGGCTGTTGAAAATGGCCAAGGTTTTTGACAGAATAACATTAGTGCAGTATAGCAGTGAAATGTCTTACAGTAGCTACCGCCTGGTAAACTTAGGGCTCTGACTATAGCTAGTAAATGCTCCACTGAGGAGAGTGAATATTGTACTAAATTTTAATGTCAAATTATAGTGTCTGCTGGATGTGTGTCAGTAATGTACTTACTCTTGGCCTCTGCTGCCTTCAGGTGGCCGGACAAATGAACTTTCTTTGTTCAAGACTCTCTGCTTGTCCAAAACTAAAGATAACAAAAGAACATATATTATCAAACATCTTTTAAAGCCAGTAAAAATCAGACATTAAAATGCATTCCTATAAAATGTTTTTTTAAGAATAATTTGTGTTTGAGAATGGAGAACCCATTTCATAACAATTTTATTGAATACATCCATGCCAATTAATAATCCAACAAAAGAATCAATCCAAGTTGGTATTGGGTGATGGACATTGGACAATGACCTTTACCAAAAACATTTAAACAACAATATCTAAATGGGATTTTGTACTAAACAGTTAAATTACAGGATCTCCAGTGCCAAAGATTAGCTGTCTAATGTCTGATAGATGCTGTTGTATGGTGGTAATACTATGGTTTTGCAGCTTAATTAATAATACTACACTGTAATTTGGAAACTTCAGACCCTTAAAGATCATTGTAGAGTAAGTTGTAAATGTTTTGCTCTCTTCTCAGACAACAAGTGTCTTTGCTTGCTCAAAGGCTGGCTTCTGCCCCAGGTACAGATCCAGGTCAACTTATATCTGGACCTCCAAAGGTACGTTGTCTTGCTTTGCAACAGTGATTTGATATAATTTTACATGTTATATTAAAGATTTATATTTATCATTTCTTCTTTGTTTAGGAGGGAGAAACGAGTGATCCCACCCAGTCAAGACCTAACCCTCCACAGTTTGTGCAAGGAATCATCAGTATGTTCCACCAGTACTCCCCATAAATAGAAATTTTGATCATTTGGAAAGGTGCTATGTTGCCATCCACATACCCTTTTATATCTTGCTATCTTCTCTCACAGATGATGCAGAGCAGCACCAATATGAAGAATGGCTTCTTCACACTCAGCAGTTACTCCAAATGCAGTTAAAATTTCTGGAGGAACAGATTGGAGTTCACCGCAAGTCACGGAAGGCACTATGTGCAAAACAACGCACTGCTAAGAAAGCTGGCAGGGAGTTTGCTGAGGCAGATGCAGAGAAGCTCAAGTTGGTAACAGAGGAGCAAAGCAAAATTCAAAAACAGCTTGACCAGGTATGTAGATTTGAAAGAATCTGACTTTTGACAAGTTTTCCAACTTGTCACCCACCAGTTCGCATCTTGATATGAAATTTAATATCAGTTTTAAATGATTCTGTTCTAGGTGCGCAAGCAGCAGAAGGAGCACACCAATCTTATTGCAGAGTACAGAAGCAAGCAGCAACAGCATCAGCAAGGCTCGGGTCTTGTTACCCCAGGTCATTCTGCACAGGGGGCACCTCCTCACATGTTTCCCAAGATACCTGGCCAGATGATGATGGGGCAACAAGGAACACCAGTAATGGGCCAGCACCTTGGCATGATGCCGCAAGGTGGAATGCCTGTCAGGATGCCCCAAGGGCAGCCCTTTATTGGAGGAGCCCAGCCTCAGCTTCCAGCAGCTCTCGGTGCTAGGGCCCCAGTTCCTCCTGGCGCTCCACCAGGATTCTTTCCACAGGGGCCTGGAATGCAAGGTGCAGACCCCAGGCTTCTACAAGAAAGACAGCTCCAGCATAGGATGCAGATGGCAAAGCTCCAGCAACAACAACAACAACAACAACAACAACAACAGCAGCAGGTGACAATGGGTCAACAGTCAATGCCACACCCAAATCAACAGCCTGGCTTAATCGCTCAACCACAGTCTGGTATGATGGGGAACCCACTTATGGCCCAACAACAAGCAAGCACACAACAGGGAATGTTAGCCAACCAGGCCAGTCAGCAAAGTATGGTGCAGGTTCCACAAGGAATGGTTGGAGGCCAGTCTGGTGCTCCACCACCACAGAACCTTGGAGGAGGCCAGCCCATTAACCACACACAAGCTATGATGGCAGCTCAACCAGGGATTATGGGGAATCAACCAGTTGCACCATCACAGCAACAGAGGCCTCAGTTGATGATGGGTCAGCAGGGAATGGTTGCATCTCCAGGTCATCCTGGCCTCAGGGGCCCTCAGGTCCAATTGACTCCTCAACAACAGAGCATTCTGGCTCAGCGCATGATGGCATCTCAACAGCAACAACAGCAGCAGCAGCAACAACAGCAGCAGCAGCAGCATCTTGCAAAGAATTTGGCCCACCTCCAGCAACAGCAGATGGCACAGCAAAGACAACCAACACAAATGATCAGTCAGCCTAGCCAAGAAGCAGGGGGGCTCTCCCAACCCTCAACCCCACAGATGGGCCCCTCACCCTCAGCAGGAAGTATCACACCCCAGCCACAGGTATCCACAGACAGTCAAAACTCAGGCCCCAAAGAGGGCGGTATTCTGAGCCCTGATCCAAGAACGCCACCTCAGCAGAGTGGTCCCCCCACTCCCAATCAGATGAGTCAGCTAGGCTCTGCAAATGATCATCAAACTGACTTTGGAAGGCAACAGTTACAACAACAACAACAACAGCAGCAGCATCAAAACCAGGTTTATATGGCACAGCCAAATCCTCAGTCTGTTCCTGAACAGCAAATAACTTTGGTTGGAAACCAACAAACTGTCGCACTTCAGCAACAGCAGCAACTATTTCCACTCACTCTCCAGAGGCAAGGCTCCCTCAGTGCTGATAAGCCAGGTTTGATGACTGTCAAAGAAGAAGGGAAACCAATTGATTTCTTAACTCAGCAGCAACAGCAGGCAGCTCAAAATGCCATGCAACAGTCAAAGGATCCTAGCATGCAGCAGCAGATCATGGTCCAGAACCATCCTAGCCAGCCACAGCCTGTTGTTATGGGTCCTAATCCACAACAAGCCCTCATTGCCCAGCAGCAAAAACAACAGGCCATGATGGGCATGATGAGAGCACAACAGCAAGGAATGATGGCACAGAGACCCGGGGTTCCACCCGGACAGATCCGCATCCCAGCTAGTATTGCTCAGAATCCCCAGCTCCGCAATCTTCCCCCAAACCAGCAGATACAGCATATCCAGGCTATGATTGCCCAGAGGCAGCTCCAACAGGGACAGATGTTGCGGATGTCAGTGGCTCAAGGACAGCAAAGTCAGCTGAGGCCTCACATGCCACCAGGACAGATGCCACTGGTCGGGCAACAGATTCCAGGGATGGAAGGCCAACAGATGACATATGGAGCCATGGTGAAGCCAGGAGTAGTGGGCGCTCAACAACATTTGGGCCAACAACCTGGTGTTGCACCTCAGATGCAGCATGGAATGATGGTCCCTGGACAACAGCAGCCACAAGTAGGGGAAATGATGCAGCAACATATAATGAGAGGCCAGGTGCCGGTGCCACGTTCCCCAATGGACCAGGGCCGTATGATAAGGCCAACATCTCCAGGACAGCCGTTAGCTAACTCTCCTATCGACCCACAACGGCACGCATTTAATCAAGCTATGGGTATGCGTCCACCCACTCCTAACCAAAACCAACAGCAAGCACTAATGGCAGCTGCAGCAGGCCGCATGCAGGGCTCTCCGTCCCATGCATATTCTCCAAGAGGTCCCTTTGGAATGAGCCCAGCCCACCCAGGCTCACCACATTCATCCCATGTCTCCTCGCCTTCTGTACCTGACAGCAGGGCTGGAAGGGGGAGTCCATACAGCCACGTCAAGGCGTCCCCACTCAGGTCACCTGGAGCTAAAAGTCCACTTGATTGTCCAGGGCTTAAAGTAGAAACTCAGATGTCAGGCAATGAAACACCTCAGACATTCGCAGCGATCCACAATGGGCCACAAAAAGACATGAATTTTCAGCAACGTTCACATCAGGTTACTGAGAGTCATCTTCCTCACATGCAACATGGCTCCAGAGAAGGGGAGTTGTGTAAGATGACCCTACAGAATATTAAACAGGAACCAAGGGAGGTTCACTGTGATGGTGCAGCAGAGGCTCATCCCGGGGCTATAAAGCGAGAAGCAACAGGTGAGGCGGTAACCTCTGGGAACACTAGATTTATCAATGCTGGAAACATGGCTGGAGACCCTGCAACCCATGGCCCCAGATCTGAGACTGGACAGCAACTACTACAGAAACTCCTGAGAACCAAGAACCTTCAACTTGGTGCTCAGAGGCCTTCTGAAGGCATCCACAATGAGATCAACGGCCATATCAACAGCAAACTAGCAATGCTGGAGCAAAAACTTCAAGGAACTCCACGAAACATGGAGGTACGTTTTTCTTTCGTAACTTCATTCATTTTGCCCTTTCCACACTTGTTTGTGGGAAAATAACCTCATTCATTTTCTCAACTCTTTACAGGACTTACAGTCTATAACAAAAAGGGCTCCAGTACAAAAGCCAAAACGCACAAATAAGGCAGCTGGAGACAGAGGGCCGAATGCACGGAAGAAGAATAAGAAGGAGGAAGTTGGTAAAAGTGCTGAGGCCCTAATAAAACAACTCAAACAGGTGACTGGATAAAACAAAATTAAATTCCTGAAAGAGTTTTGCCATGAATGTTTTGAAGAGTGGTTCTTCATCATATAGACTATTGATTGTCCCCTTCAGGGTCTCTCTCTGCTTCCCCTGATGGAGCCTTCAATCACCGCAAGCCTGGATCTGTTTGCCCCTTTTGGAAGCAGCCCGGCCAACGGCAAAGCCCAGCTCAAAGGATCATTTGGAAATGCAGTGTTGGACAATATCCCAGACTACTACTCTCAGTTACTCACTAAGGTAAAACTAAGCTGTACCAGTGCTTCGCTGTCAGCTGTAGACTGTGATTACAATTTGTTGCTGTTGAATACTTCTTAAAAAATAAGAACAAATCCTTTTATGCCTTTACAGAGTAATCTCAGCAACCCACCAACACCCCCATCCTCCCTACCCCCTACACCTCCGCCCTCCGTACAGCACAAGCTGCTGAATGGAGTGACTCCTGGGGAGGAGCTGTCTGGGGGTCAGAAAGACACGCAGCCAGCAGAAGTGCCAATGGGTAAACAATGAAGGAATTTTCATGAAATTGATGATTTTCCTGAATATTTGATATGTAGTTGTACAGTAACTGGGTCCTAAATTCTCAATCATTTGCCTTGTAGAATCAGTTACAGAGGAGGTAAAGAGTGTTGACATCCTCGCAGCTCTCCCTACCCCACCACATAACCAGAATGAGGACATCAGGTACAGCAGGATGATTGTTTTGAATTTTTTGTCAGTCAGACCACACAGTTTGCATGTTGTTAAGTGGCAATAAACACGTCCTATTTTAATCAGAATGGAGAGCGATGACGAGGATGCCCCAGAAAGTATCATCCCAGCATCATCCCCCGAGAGTAATGTGGGAGATGAAACACCACGTTTCCCTCACCTTCGGGAGCCTAAAGAGGAGGAGACGGAGAGAGCAATATCCCCCATCATCCCCCTCATCCCTCGCACTGCCATACCCGGTAATATACAACATTGCAAACATTGCAACATTCATTCTGTGAATTACATTTGGCTGTTCAAGATGCACTTAATGTTTGAATCCATTTATATTGCTTAACTGACAAGATACTTCTCTTCCAGCCTTCCCAGAAAACAAACAATTAGAAACAGTTGATGGCAAAGTAGTTTCCACATCCAACCACTGGGACAAGGCCAAAAGCAACGAGGTGTCCGTCACCTTCACATTGTCCTCTGCTGCAGCCAAGGTACTAACTCATGATATCATTTCACTCTTTGTAGCCTTTCTTTATCTACATGGATTGTTAACAAAACCTTGGAATGGCTTTTCCTCCAGAAACTGAACCATGTGATGATGGCCATGGCCCAGTTGCTCAACATTCGGATGCCAGGTTCCTATGAGGTGACTTTCCCTCCACAAAACCCTGACATTCCAGGAGTGGATGAGTCGGGGAAAGGACCCGGTCAGTCAGGTATGGGACTACTTTGTTTATCTAGACTGTCCTGTCGTGTCACCTTGTTAGGAACTTTGTTGTACAGGTGTGAACCTGTGAATAATCTCTTGCTTGTGAGCTGAGCAAGGCACTGTGGTTGATGACACCGCTCTGGAAACACTCACATACTTGTTTTTGTGTCTGACAGCAGAGTTTAAGTGTAATGGGTAAGTTAAGACAGATTGTAAGATTGTGTTGTTTTTCAGGGGCTCTGTGCACAAAGGACAGTTCACCCAGTCAGGATGAGTGGCTAAGGCAGTTTGATGTGTCTCTACCAGGCTGCACATTGAAGAAACAAGTGGACATTCTGGCACTTATTAAACAGGTCAGTCACTACAGATTTTTTAAGAACTATGTGAATTATTTCTTATATTTAGTCATAGTTATTATATATTATTATATATTTATTGAAAGCGGCAGATTTCATGGGTGCATTTTTTTTCTCCCAGGAATTCTCAGAAAATGACGACAAACCGGTCCAGCACTGTTACACAACCAAAGTAAATGATTTGGATGTGCGCCACCTACCTATTATACCAGTGGAGGAATCTCCACCCCCTTCACCATCTCCGCCACAACCTCCTCCATCTGTCTCAGCTCCATCTACAGAAGCTGAACCTTCGAAAAAATCTGCTTGTCCCTCCCCCGCTCCTTTCAGTCCCACCAGGGTACAGATCAAGATCGAGCCCGACCTGGATGATGTGCCTCCAATCGATGCTGCTCAACCATCTAATGACACAAAGTCTGAAGTTGCTGCTCCGGAGTCGGTCAATGATCAAGCGCCTGCTTCTGAAGTTTCTGATGCCACTGCTCCTGCTGAAGAGCATCAAGATCTGAGTCTTGTCACCAAGGAGGAGGAGGAGGACACGACTGCTGATCCAGTTCACCCTCCTAAAGATTCTCCCAATGCCATGGAGTGTTCCCCTAAGGCTCTCAAGCAGCGCAGGCCTCTGTCCCCTGATGAGGAGGTGGTACATCCCAAATTAAAAAAATGGAAGGGGATTCGCTGGAAGCGTCTTCAGATTATCATCACAATACGTAAGGGCGGTTCTAAGAAAGAGAGCAGCCGTGAGGTGTCTGAGCTGATGGAACGCCTGCGCATTACTCTCCGACCAGACAAGCTGCCTCGAGATAAACGTAAATGCTGTTTCTGCCATGATGAAGGTGATGGAGCCACGGATGGACCTGCCCGTTTGCTTAACATTGATGTGGACCTGTGGGTGCACCTTAATTGTGCCCTGTGGTCCACAGAGGTGTATGAAACACAGGGGGGTGCCCTCATCAATGTGGAGGTAGCATTGCGTCGTGGATTACGGACTCTCTGCGCGTTCTGCCAGAAAACGGGTGCCACCAACAGCTGCAACAGACTGCGCTGCCCAAACGTCTACCACTTCGCCTGTGCCATCCGGGCACGCTGCATGTTCTTCAAGGACAAGACCATGTTGTGCACCCAGCACAAGCTGAAAGGCCCCAGTGAGGATGAACTAAGCACATTTGCTGTCTTGCGGCGTGTCTACATTGAGCGTGATGAGGTGAAGCAGATTGCCAGCATCTTACAGCGAGGTGACCGTATCCACCTGTTCCGTGTCGGAGGTCTCATCTTTCATGCTGTTGGCCAGTTGCTCCCCTCCCAAATGACCAACTTCCACTCACCCACTGCTATCTTCCCAGTCGGCTATGAGGCAACACGCATCTACTGGAGCACACGTGTGCCCAACAAGCGCTGTCGCTACCGCTGCCGTATCAGCGAGGATGAGGGTCACCCCCTGTTTGAAGTGCGTGTTCTGGAGCATGGCATGGAGGATCTGCAGTACCGGGATACTACTCCAGACGGTAAGAATTTAAACTGGACCCACTTTATTATATGATATCTCTCAATGTTTTACTTAAGTCAATCACCATTAACTGAATCTAATTGTTTGTCTTCAGGGATTTGGGACCTGGTTGTTCAGCAGGTGGCTAAACTCCGAGACGAATCATCCATGTTGAAGCTGTTCACCGAACATGTCAAAGGAGAGGAGTTGTATGGCCTCACAGTTCATGCTGTCATGCGAATCACAGAGTCGGTAAGAAATTTCAGCAGTGTCCCATTTATTTTCAACCCTTTTACTACATGGCCGCACAAGTCATGCTGTCCTAAAACGAATCTACTGTGCATAAAAGTACAGAAAACATCATTTGTGTTGTTGTGTTTAAGTTGCCTGGAGTGGAGAACTGCCAGAACTATCAGTTCCGATATGGTCGACATCCTCTGATGGAGCTTCCCCTTATGATCAATCCCAGTGGCTGCGCTCGCTCTGAGGCTAAGGTCCCCACACACTGCAAGAGGTAAGGCATCGTTACAGAACAAGACATTGGACTTTGCAGTTCGAGCAAAAGTTGTTCTTGACTCAGTATAAAACAGAGTGAAAACCTGTGTGGTTGGTCTATAATCATTAAAGCACTGTGTCTTGTCAGGTATTATAAAGTTTATCCCCCAGCAGGCAACATATTCTGTCAAATTAAATGAAAAAAGTGAGTTCCTTAGTAGATAACCCAACAATGATACAGCCCTAATGTTGAGGACCATAGCTTTTTAAACTTGTTATTTGATTTGTAGATATTTTTGTCAAATAACATTTTTCTATCCACTCACCTGTGTTTGTGTTTTTGCAGGCCTCACACTCTCAATAGCACCAGCGTATCAAAGGCCTACCAGAGCACGTTTACTGGAGAGCTCAACACACCATACAGCAAGCAGTTCGTCCACTCCAAGTCCTCCCAGTACCGACGCCTGAAGACCGAGTGGAAGAACAACGTGTATCTGGCTCGATCCCGAATTCAGGGCCTGGGTCTGTACGCTGCCAAGGATCTGGATAGGCACACCATGGTCATCGAGTACATCGGTACTGTCATACGTAACGAGGTGGCAAATAGCCGTGAGAAGATCTATGAGTCCCAGGTACACTGTTTTCTCTGTTTCTTTATTTGGGTGGAGTGCCCAAATGTATTCTTTCACTGGACGACACATGAGAACCAACAAAACATTTAATGGAAGAAAAAAAAAAAAGAATTGTAAAGCCTTTTTAAACATTTTTCTTATTTTTCCTCTAACTTAGAACCGTGGGATCTACATGTTCCGCATCAACAACGAGCAGGTGATTGATGCCACTCTGACAGGCGGCCCAGCTCGGTAAGTGTCCGTTTGTTATCCGTTGTCTCTTAAACTTGTTGAGTCTGGTATGTTTTTAACGGACCCTTTCTTTTCTTCTTTTCCAGCTACGTCAACCATTCCTGTGCTCCCAACTGTGTTGCAGAGGTTGTGACCTTTGACAAAGAGGACAAGATTATCATCATCTCCAGCCGCAGGATTCCCAAGGGAGAAGAGGTGCAGTGCATTTTGAAATCCGATCACGACTCAGTTATAGTTTTACTGTCTTTTCTATGCTTTTGAAGTTCAAAATCTCAGCTGCTGTTAACCGCATCCATTTCTTTATTCCAGCTGACTTACGACTACCAGTTTGATTTTGAGGACGATCAGAACAAGATCCCTTGCCATTGTGGAGCCTGGAATTGCCGCAAGTGGATGAACTAACGAGAAGGATGGAAAAAATGGAGCTCCTGGAGCTCCCGTCTCGCTGGTGCCAGAACACTCCTGCGCCAAAGCCTTTGAATCCTACATAGCCAGTGCATAAGCTGTTGTGAAAGACGTGGATGGAGGGAGGAAGTCTGGCCTCCGTCATTTGACAGATAAAAACGGTGACACCTGTAGCCAAAGGTTTGAAGAGCATTAATCAATAAAAGCAACCGACCACCACCATCGGCAGCAACTGCTCGACGGTGGGACTGACTTTCATGTTAATGGACTAGTGTGAAACACCCTCTCCTCAGCCAAAATCCCCTTTCCCCTCTTCGACTGTTCTCTCAATAAGCTCCCAGTGGCTGGAAAACAATCCTCAACGCCTACCAAATGATTCTGACCCTCTGATATCAATACTCGCAGTGCAGAGCTCAGCCGGAGCTCCGACGAAAAGCCATTTTTAAAGTACTAAGAATGAACTAATGATGCATTTTTATGTTTTAAGTCGGACCTATTCCCTGTCCCACCTAACCACGACCCCTCCCCCCTTCTTTACCTCCCAGAAAAGGCACTTTCCCATCAAGTCATCAATGAAGACAACACGGATATTGGCTAGCTAGACAATCCTGATGTGGCTCTGTGTAAAGAACTACATATGATCGATGGAGAAGAAAAAAAAAAAAAAGATGTAAGTTAATATAAAATTGGAGATGCTATAGATCTGTGGCTCCCGAGGCACCAGATGTTGTGACTGTGCGGAGCCCCAAGGTGGGTTAGTTGGACCCAGTCTACCTCATTGATTTTAGCGGGAAGTGACTGCTTTGTATGAAAACTGTTAACTGCTACTGTGGAACCGGGGGGGGGAAAGGGGGAATGTTTTTATGGGCTTAGCCTTCTCGGACAAGCAGGGAATCTTAAGCAGCAGGTTTGCTCTCAATCTACTCTATGCTGATGGTAATTTACACACAAAAAATGAGCCAACATAATTATTATTCATGAATTATTTATACAGAGGAATTATATGACAGTTTTGATAAGATATTGCATTAAAATCACAATCATGATAAATGCCACCAAATCATCCTGGACATTGATGTAGCTTTTTTTCCTCTTTCTTTTTTTTTGTACTTTTTATTTATGCGTCTGAAAACCATGCTATCAGCTGTGTGAAAGCACAATAACATCCACCTTCTTCAGTTGCTCAAGACAGTGACGGTGCGGGTGAACGGCTCCAGGATCACAGGACGCTTTCGACTACCGAGTCCAAAAATGTACCACGTTTGCTTGTCGCTTTGTACGTTGAAGTTGCGCTTGTTGGAAACCAGCCGGTGGATGCATGACTACTGTCCCATGTAATGCTTTTTATCCCCACCCCCACCCCCCAGCAGGTCAGTCTTTTCACGGCTCAACCTTAAACCTTGAATCATGCCTCTTCCTCTCTTCTATTCTTTAGTGGACTGTTGTTAAACTTTACTGTAGTAAGTCTTCCTCTGCCTGAGTACAGCCTGCAGTGTTTCTACTTCCCCTGTAGTGTGCTTTTTTCCCCTAGTGCTGGTACTGTCCTCTCGAGGCTGAACCGATGGCAGGGAAAGACTTATTGGAAAAAAGGGCATTTGTTTTCATTTCTATGTAAGATGAATGAAAAAGTCTTTAAAGGGAGCTTTACTGAAACTCCACCTTCCCATACTACTTTGTTTCCTCCTTCCCCCGAACCTAAGACCTCACATGATTTTAAAAATGCAAAAGTTGTACAAACTGTATATATAGTATATGCATTAGGGGACAGCAACTCTTTATCCAGCCCCTTTGTAATCAATAAAGTCAAAAGTGTAGAGAAATAAAATTGAAAAAAAAAGAAATCAACCACTGGATATCATTTTAACAAAGATAAAGCTGTATATAAATATAAATATATGTAAAATGGCAAACTAATATCTTTATGTATATGAACCAGAGTGTTTTGCATTTACCTGTTTTTTCTATTAGTGTTTTTTGCTATAAGCTCTCAGAGACAAGTTTGTTAAAATAGGTGTGAGACAATGTCCGGTCTTCTCCAATCAGTGACGACGAGAAGCCGAGGTCATCACGAAACCGCTCGGTTCACGCGGAGAGTCGATAGTTAAGACATGAAAATCACTTCTTGCATAAAGCAGTACAATGGTGCATAGCATTTGTATTTATGTAATATTGTTCGTGTTTATTTTTCCATTTTATTTATGCTACTGCTTGTTGATTACCAAAACCTCTCCCTTAATCGGTTATAATTGGATTAATATACCCTTGAATGGAAAATCTTGAAGTCCCGAGAATATTGTTGTGTTTTGCTTTTTTATATCTTCCCTATAGAAGTGAATGTGTTGGTAAACCTTGTGAAATGTTTACTTGGCCTCATGTATGTTATGATGTAATACTCAAAGTTAATCCCATACTTAACCTGGTAATGAATTGCACTCTCATAGTATAATGGAGAACTTCTCTAAAGTGGTAGATATTGATCGAGTATCCGAAGCAGTGATATATATATTTTTTGGTATGTTTCTATTTCAAGGGAAGACAATGACGAGACATTATGCCGCTCACTGGATTTTAGAATGAATAATTTTTAACTTCTCTGAATCTTAATTTAAGTTCTCTGCATATCTTATAATTTAATAAAGTTTGCTCAAATTGAAGGTTTTTTTTAACCTCACCTACTTTTTAAAAAGAAAAGACGTTGCATCTGTACAGCAGAGATACTTTTAGGGAATATGAATAAATATAATGATCATTTTTATTGTATGTGGCATGTTTTGTATGGATATTATTTTGAATTGTACATATTTTTTTCAGGACGCCAGAGGTTGCAATCTCTTTATATACAGCTTTCCCACTCCCTCTCCCCTCCATCTTATTTCTTTGTCTGCTTTTGTTTCTTGTAAAGGAAAATAAAATGCATTTTAAATATGTGCTCATTTCTCAGGTTTTTTTACCTTGAAAAACATTTGCCTCTAAAATGAGTTAAGAATTCACTAGGAAAGCTTTAACATTCTTTCCTTTCAGGTACCAACATTAACACTGAAACAGATTTTGATCTCCATAATCAATCCTGTTTATATTGGCCATCAGTTGATCGTGTAAACGATGCGGCACAAAGTCCAGAGTCCTCGTTCAAAATACTTTACAGAGTTAATCTACCGTCAACACAAGGCTTCAGTTGTATGAGTTTAACAAAACTAGTTGGTATGTTCCAAAGTCGATCTTACTCAAGTCGATCTGAAGTCACATCTTACTGTGAGAGAACAAGGGGATTTTGCAGTAAAATACTTTCTAGTTGTATTTGTTATGTCTTTTATTTGTAATAACATTTATGTTAAATTTCAAATATGCCTTGCTTCCATTTCTTGGTCATGAGGGTTTGATAACAAAATCTTAGAAATCTTTCTATATATCATACAATACTGAAATAATTGAAATCTAATATTGGTATTGGCCTCTGCCCATAAAGATCCATATCCGTCTCTACTTTGTGTGATTCCCACTCGAGTTGATGACCACATGTGGCTAAAACTTCACATTATCTGCCAAAAACATGGACTGGCAGTGCTTGATGGAGGGATGTGTTGAAGAACAAAGAAAAGTCTTTTTGTGACTCTGAGAAAAGCTGTGTAATCTCTTAACCTGCCTCAAGTGATGTCATTTGAGGTTGTGATGGGATGGCGTTAGAGAGAAGTGAGCGAACCAGATGTATCTGCTTGAGGTTAGCAGCTCAAGATTATTCTAGCTGTGACTGAAACTTAACTTAACTATTGAGATGCATTGTGGGAAACGTCAGGCACCAGTTTTGGTAAAGATGAATACATGGGATAAAAAAACCTTGTTTAGCTTCATCCTTTTTAAAACCGAAATAAATCTGACATTATGTGGGAGCGCAGTGATACATCAGTGATGTCGAACGGAAGGAATAATTACAAGGAGTCAAATCCTGAAAATGTAACCTCTGTGTTCATGTGACAGCTGCTGACAACAACCATCCTGAATGACGAGCACAGTCGCAGGTAAGAAAAAGAGGAATTTATTGTATCTCATCTATTTACACTAATTCTGAAAAGATTTTGCACAACATGATGTTTGAATCTTGAAGTATTACAGAATGAACAGGATGTCTGGTGAACAAGTACCCATGGCAACAAACCAAACATGGACAGGAGTGTTTTTGACTATTTTGGTTCAACTGACAGAAGTCTCCCATCTCCCCTCCCAACTCTTCTCCTCCCTCTGCTACACTCTGCCTGCTGGACGTCTCCCCATGTTAACAGTAGCAGCAACATGTCGGGGTACACAGCCAACAACCTGAACGCAAGGAGATTTTTTTTTAAAGATATAACAACAGGCAGGAAGAGGGAAAGACTTCAAGAATTCATCTACCGTAGTGCAGAGGAGCCAGTGTTTGAGACAGCATGCAAAATGGATAACAACATGACATGGATTCTTGATCAAGTGATGACGTGATGAACATTAACTAAAGTCCATGTGGACGTAACAGTGCAGAGCCTGATGGTGACAAAACGTCAGTGTAATACTTTGATAGTCTCGTCCGCAGCCACTCGCAGCTGCAGGCGACAGAGGAGGATGAAAACGTGCAGTTACACTTTACAGCATGTCAGTATTTGAAGTAAAACCTGTGAGCTGCTTTTAACATCTAACTGTGTGTTCCCTGCGTGTGATCTGTCAGCGGCCGCCTTCCACACGACCGCTGGCAAAATCAGCATTCAGGGTTTTACACGATGCGCCGTAATATTCCAGTGTCAATGAGAAAGAGGTCGGATGTAGAAGCAGATCTGCATTACTGAGCTCTCACAAGAACTCGTAAAGTGATTCCAAACAAATACACATTTAAAAATAAAAACAGAAGTTGCAGGAGAAAAAGAAAAAGAAATCAACTGGGATCAGTAGTACCACCGAATTGCCATGAGAGGAGCAAGTGAAAAAAAAAACAAAAACAGATTCCAGCAAATGACACAGTCTATTTCCTGGCACAGTTAGACACCATGCGGACAGATCACATAACAGACTTCTGAAAAGTACCATTCAAGCAAAAAACATCACACTGGTGCTTGTGGTATAAAAGGAACAAATGCATGTTTTATATACAAATCATATGCACCCATCAGTAGTGTCAAAAGAAAAAAATACACCCCATCATGATATCTTTACATAAAACACAAAATATACTTGAGGAAAAAAAAACAGTATTTTCATTGCCATTTCATACGCTTCTTATTTGCTCAGTGTGCACGATGTCATTGCCTTTTCGCTAAAGGGGTCACAGCTACATCCAGGTTTGAACCGAGTGTTTTGTTAAAACAATGCAACAACCCCTTCATCATCATCATCCTCCTCCTCCTCCTCCTCCTCCTCCTCCTCCTCCTCCTCCTCCATCGTCTGGAAGATGGTGGTGAAGACTCGGACTGAACGACAATATAACATTTCATATCCTGACTCTGGCTTGTCACATCTCATCTCACAGTGTTCATCAAAATATGAAATCAAAGTATCAACAAATAAATTAAAAATTAAAACCCTCCCAAACATTATCCCTGCCACATTTCACACTTAAACACCAGGACTGATCCGTTAAGGGTTATACCTGAAGGTCTCACACATGATGAGGAAGCTACAGTTGAGTGCAACTAATTTCTGTCTGTAGGATTTTTAAAAAAAAAACAAAAAGCACAATCCAGCTGTTCATGCTTAATCAACAGAACGAACGGCCGACAACTGCTCCTGTCTAAAGAAGTACAGCCGACACCGGAGGACGTCCGAGTGTCTCGTATTCCAGACGCAATGAGAAACAGCACCTCAGCATCTTTGCGCACACAGCAGAACATCAGTGTGTTATAAAGAGTTATTTTTCTAAAACTTAAAAACCCATAACATGCTTGACTCGTCTGGACAAGGTTAGTCCATCATGGGAAAGTTTCAGAGGTAAAAAAGATAAAAACTAAATAAACCCCGTTGCTGTACAACAGTAATAATTCCTGCCATGGGAAATGAAAAGAAAAAGGTTGAGTGTGATGATATTAACAGTGGTAGTGTTGTGGCCCATGGAGAAGAGAGGGGTCGAGGGAGACGGGGGGGAGACACGAGGAATGGAAGGAGAGGCAGGGGAGATAAAAGTTAAGGAGAAGGGGGGGTTCTCAGTAGTTTTGGCTAAAAAGGTGAGGTAGGCCTTGTCACAACTTGGAGTGTGGCTTTAAAACTGGCAGGGTTTTCATTTGCAGTCTGTCTTTAGTGTTTCTTTCCTATTGGAGTGTGGTCTGGCTGTGCGTCTCTGCTGCGTCAATTTTCCTTGACAGCGCCTGACTCTCACATTTTGATGTCCTCCTCCACGCTGAGCTGAGACAGAGTCTTCTTGATGCGCAGGGCCGTCAGTCTGGCCGCGCCGTTGGCGTACCAGCACTCCCTCATGATCTTCCCCATTACACGCAGTGACTGCACAGGAGAGGAGGACACAGGTTAGATTGACTAAATATGAAAAATACGATTTAGGTGAATGCCAGTGATGTGGTCGAGTGATGCTAAATTTAGCTGCAAACTTGTAATTAGATTTAGCAGTGCTAACCAAACTCCAGAGAAACCGCTATATAGCCGCCATTGTTGTTGTTTCTGGCTCATGCTCATTACAGCAATCAACATTGAGCAAACTTATGAAAGATTTGAGAAAAAAGAAGCTGTTGGATCTTATACATGAAAACGAGTTCACCTAACGTCATGGAAAAACAAATTCACTGAGGTCTGACTCCCAAAACAGCCACTTAGTCTAATTTTAGAGACGCCTCAGTGCAGCTGTTAGTTTTCAGTGTATAAATAGTGTGTAATACCTCGTAGCTCTGCCACCAGTTGGGCACATTGGGCCTCAGTTTCTGGTCGCACACCACCTTCCTCATCTCTTCTATGGAGGGGTCAGGGGGGACGAGGTCGTAATAGGGCAGCTGGTACTCCTCGTGGATACCTGCAGGACACAATGGAAAATAGTTCTCAGTCCCAAGCTCCTGTTTATTACATCAATTTGTTCACATCGAGAACCGTTAGGGTTGTTTTTTCTTTAATAAAAATAGGACTCATTTGTTGTTGGCGGTCTTACCTCCTGTATTACAGCGACGGGCAATTTCCCAGTACACCAGACCCAGTGCATAGATGTCTGCACACTTGAAGGAATCAAAGTGTTTCATGTTGATGGTTTCGTCCAGAACCTCTGGAGCCATATACCTGGTGTGGACATGCAGGACAGAAATGAGTCACAGTCAATTATGTTTAGTGATAATGCTTGTCGCTGGTAAAAAGATCCAATTCGTATTCAACACAAAAATCCGTCAATGGATGAAAGTTCCCAGAAGGGTAGAATAAAATATATTAAAAAAAGAAAAGCCAAAAGGTTCAAAGCCATTTATCAATTTCAGAAGTTGTATTTTCAATTCATATCTATTGTTTATTTCCAACTTTTTTTGCTTTTTGTATTCCAAAATTTAAAAGATAAAGAGACACCACAGTGTCAGTTCAATAGTGTGGCTCATTAATGTGTAATTGCCATAGTCCTTCATGGTGTTAATGACAGAGAGTAATAATCAGGATAATATTTGTTAGTCTGATCTTTTCACTGCTGTTTTTGATCTCATGTGTTTATATGAGAAGACCTGTAGAGTCGCTGATGTTAAACTACATCTGTGTTGTTAGGAATGAATGGAGCATGGGAACATTTACCTCTTCGTGCCCACGCGCTGGTTCGGTGCTATATCGATTGTGTCTGTGATGGACTCGTGGCGGACTGCCAGGCCGAGGTCAGCTATGGCACACATGCCGTTCTTCTTAACCAGGATATTTTTAGACTTGAGGTCACGGTGAGCAATACCAGGCTTACCTGCAGCCGAACAGATAACACATCATTACATTTGCCTCAAGAGCTCAGCAGAAATAGCACATGCTAGCAGAATGTAAATAACTTATGTGTGTGTTTTCATGTTCATCTGTTTATTCATAGTATTAGCTGCAATTTAACACAAGAGGTTTGTCTCACCCTGAGTGCCGAGGATCTCCATGTGGAGGTGAGCCAGGCCACTGGCGGCTGACAGTGCGAGTTTGATCATGCCTTCGATGGTGACGGAGTAGTGGTTCAGGTAGTCAAAAAGAGAGCCGTGCTCATGATAGTCTGACACTAGCCAGAGCTGAGTCCAAGTACCATTATCTGATAGAGAGCAAAAAAAACAACAGGAGTCAGAGATCACGAAATTCACTCGTATGTGGTAGGACATGTCCTCGATTTAAAGACATCTTGTTTAATCTGAAAATAAAAAGGTTCAAAATAGCATTGACAAGATGCACTTCTTTTTAATTTGTCTGAAAATGACTTATTCTTAATGAAACTTTCTTATACAGTGTCGGTAGGTCTAGGAAATTATTAATTCTGTGTTTAAAATGTTAATTAGAATTTTCCACGTCTTCCTCACCTTTATTATCTGCAGCAATGAATCCCAGGATGTTCTCGTGTCGCAGCATGATTGTCTGGTAGATCTCGGCTTCTCTGAACCAGGAGCGCTCCTCTCTGGATGAGAAGATCTTCACAGCCACATCTCCTCCTCGCCACTTCCCCCTCCACACTTCACCAAAACGACCCTTTCCTATTATCTCCTGCAGCACTATGGTCCTGGCCACCGTCCGCTGCACAAACAGGGGCAAACCTGAAGGGGGCAGCAGAGACAAACAGAAAATGAGCCATTGTTCCCCGTGGATTGGTTTTGTCGATGTGAGGTGGTGGAAATACCCTCAGCAGATTCTAGGTCAGGATCATTTTCACTAGTGTGGCAGTTGAGTAATCGCTCATTTGTATATTTATAGAACGACTGTTCTGCTACTGCTTCTGCTGACAAGACACCTAGTTATTTGAAACAGCATAGTCTCCATAACACATTGATTTCATTACATCAGATGCTCAGCATGTACTGACCAGAGCCGGATCCGGAAGTTGACATGTCATAGATGAGGTCCTGCAGGGTCTTGTCCTTGGCCAAGTACAGATGGTCACAGGAGGGGTCCTCTACCTCCAGCCTCTGCCTGTGGCTGTAGGCTCTCTGGTGATACTGGAAGAGGAACACTCCGACCATCAGCAGTACACATAGCAGAAACACTGGGCCTGCTATGACCGCAACCAGCTCCACTGGCCCCCAGGCACTTCCTGGACTTGACCAGTCTCCGCTCTTTGTTGGGACTATGATGGCAAACAAAGGAAACAGATAAGCAGAGGAAATCACTTCAAATTCAACAGACTGAAAAGGTGTCCCTGATAAACTGAAAGAAGTCTGATAATAATAATAATGATGAGGATGGAGCCTCACCTGGGACTTTCAAGTCAATACTGTTGCAGTAATCTTCGTAGCAGCAATGTGTGTTGAGCAGCCCTTCGGCACTCAGACAGTAGAAGGGCTGTCCAGGGGGGACCAGGTTGTCCCGGTCTATACAGATGCGTACATGTTGCTCCTTCCCCTCGATGAAGTATGTGGAGGCCATGCAGGCGCCGTCCGTCTCACACTCATAACCCGTCTTCTCACAGTTTGTGCAGTTACAATGCAGAGCTGCGGAGAAGGACAGAGACAGTTAAGTAAGTAACTATTTATCAAATTGAGGCCAAGAAAATTCTATTTCACTGCTCCATTTTGTCCAGCAGGAGGCACGCTAAGCCCACAGATTCAACACAGGATGTAGAGAGTGTAGTGTCCCATTGAGCTGCAGGCATTTTGACTCCAGCAGACACAGAGCTGGGAGTTCAACAGCAGCAGCCAGACAGCCTTGATGGCCCTGAAATCAGATCCTTCACTGCAGATGAACCCAAACACGCAGGGTGGAGATGGACCTGCCCGGTGGGACAGACAAAGTGAAACCCAACAAGGGGAGAGGTTTTTCTGCCAAATCCCCAATGCAGCATTCTGCTCCATGCCTCTCCCTTGCCTTTCTCACACCGACACAGAGAGCTGCCACTGTTTGAGCTAATGAGACAGGAGTTTTATTAAACACAGCACACTCCTGCGTGGGGACCTATTAAAGCTGACAGAATGGAACTCCTGCCGCTGCTGTAATAAAACTACAACGGTCCACCTACACAGTCAATTGAGGACAGTGCCAGAACGTCTACACAAATCTGTCACTTCAAAACAAAATAGCAATTGTTGGGTGACCTGGAGAGCAAGAAACTGCAAACTGATTAGATTTGGAGTGAAATGTGATTTTCAGTCGCAGCACACATGCTTCTCATTTGGGGTAAATTCAGCACAAAAAGGCTTCTTCCAAGGTTTTCTTCTTCCAAACAGTGCAAAGCAGGACCAGGCAAGGTTACATGGTTGCTGGGTCTAGTTTTCACATGGGAAAAAAGGGAAAAAAGCCTAAGAAAGCAGCTAAGCTCAATTGAAGCCCAGTCAGTGGTAAATGACATACTGTCTGACTGACAACAGCACCGTGAGTGAGCTGATCCTAGGTCAAAACAAAGACTGGACCACTCAAGACTAATCACTGTGGACTTAGCGAAGACAAGACCACCGCACCAACAACAACAGAGGAGAGGACACAAAGCAGAGAGGAATTTTGCTCCAAATTCCCCAACAAAAAAGAGCCTCAGCATTGGTTGGACCATTGACAATGTCTGGCCCAGAGGAAAGAAAGGTTTTAAGAGTGGCAAGCTTCCACTAATCCTCTGTGTCTTATCCTGAGGGTTTCTTTGAACAGGGGAGCTCACTGATCTTCCCTCTTTGTACCAAGTCTCTGTCAAAGACGTGTGAGCAGATTTTAACACATTGTTGAACCAACTGAGTCGTCACATGATAAGGCTTTTATTCGGTATGGTTGACTTTTAAAAAAGTGACTAATGCAAAGATTGCACCATCACCATGTAACATCTTAGTGAACAAAACCACAAAACCCGGTGTCATAGGAGTGGTTTCCATTTAACAGAACTCTGGGAGGTTGCTTTGCGTGGGAGCATTTTTTGCATGTAGCCTGTATGATGATGTGTCTATGCTTGTTCACTGATCAGTAACTGGAAATGTGGAACACACAGGGTTTCAGTAATATTTCTCATCTGTTCGGTGTTTGCGTGAGTGTGTGTGTTATTCCCCAGGAGGTGAGCGGGAAAGTGGCAGGAACTCTTGGCAGTGTGTGTCCAAATTCAGTAAAGTTCGCATGCAGATGGAATTTCCTGCAGATTACACAGAGGTGAAGCAGGCTGGGGTTGATAAAGACAGAAAAACAAGCCCTGTGTTTTGCCACCTCACGCTAATCTGCAGCAGTAATGGAGCAAATAGTTTAGCTACATAGAACAGATGATATAAGTAACAGCTGTTGGTTGAAAAGCAGGACAACACTCATTAACCATCAAATTCAGATGAGTTGAGCCTTTTATAGGCCTGTTGTTCACCAGAGGTTGTTGAGCAAGCGGTTCTTCACAGCAAACACACAGTCCTCGTCTTTTCTCCCAAGAATCAAAGTGAGGACTATATAAGAGTTAACATGACAACCATATTGCATCTATTCACAGCAATAAATTATCATCAGTGAGCCGATTAGAAAAGCAAGATGTGAAATGAGCAGGCACATCCATCACAGAGACGCTGTGTGCGGTAAGACAGATGGTGCACAGACATACAGACAGAAGCTCAGGAAGGAAACCAAACATGGCTGGAAACAAACACATTCCCTTTTGGAGTCTGCCATGGATGGTTTGTGGTCTACCGAGAGTTTGGTTTATGCCAAGTCTTCCGAGACAGAGTGATCCAGCAGAACTTTCCAGTATTTCTCTCACCCGCAATGAAACAGACATAACACATATCCCACAACTTGCCTTTTTTGTATATGGGATCTCTGCGGAATATGAAAAAAGGAAGGGATTGCTGTCTTTGCCAGCTGTATATGCTGTGGCAAGTGAAATCGGAGAGGGGGCAACATTGGTACTTTTCACACTTGGCATTAAGATCAATCTCAGGTGATCAGATCACAAGTGGACATTTCTACATACAGGTGTGAATGCATTTGAGTTCTGAGACCCTATCACTATGGTACAGCAATGCACATTGCTGTACATTCTTTTATGTAAATGTACACTTTTTTGGGGCATATAGTGCAGGTGAGATCTGAACATAAGTGGTCACTTGAAACACATGTGGAGACGCACTCTAAAATCAGGTGTGAACTGATGTTCTCAGATCTGTCCACCTGAGACCCAAGACACATGTTAATGTCTGATATGAACTGGGGCGCTGTATGTGGGTTCCACTCTGCTCTGGAAGAACAAAAACCTGCTATGACATCTCTATATGCTGGTGAGTTTGTAAAACTCCTTTAGGACATCAAAAGTTAAAAAACATATTTGCTACGTTGTTTATTGTGGACTTACAACATCACAACCTAAAACATGCAAAGCAAGGAGAACCCCTAATCTTTCCCATCTGACCGATCCTGATCATTTTTTCCATTCTGAGGAGTCATGCACTCTTTGGAACATCCTACTGCTAGGAATAGTCCTTATCAAAATTGACTCAGTGTTTGCCAAGACTGTCAGACATAAGAAAAATATCCAGAAAATTAAGTCCAGACATTTTTCAGTTTGCCTTTCACATACGAGTAATATAGCAGAAGATTGTCCAAGTCAGATGCATCACAACAGGAAATAAAGACTTGGACATTTGCATTCTCACTTATAGCCCCTCCGGAACATTTGTCTGAAAAGCAGCTTAACTACCCAAAACCCAGAAAAAAGGATGCTAACAGTATTAACAGTCTCTCTGAGGATAAGCACTTCCAGCTACTGCATTAGACAGGTTAGTGTGATATACGAGTTCAATAATTTAGTCTGGCCCTCAGACTACATTTTCTAAAATTGGATTGGTCAGTGATAGGAAAAAGGTTCCCCACCCATGTGTTAATGGCGACCATTTGATTACACCGTATGTCAGCTGCCTCCCTACAGAACAAGAAGCCTCTGGCTGACCAATACAGAAAGTCTACAAGGAATTATGTCATTTTATATAAGAAAGTAATCCTGCGAACCAAATACTGTCAGTTAACAGCTGTGCTTATTGATTAGCATATTGCCCATTACAACCAAACACAAGGAGATACAGAAAAAGATGTATATACAGACACTGTGAAATTGTGACCTCAAAAATAAAAAAGCTGTATAACCAACTCAGAAGAATTTGTGGCCCACTGGCATTTACCAAAATACCACGTTGTTTGCTCTGCATATCTCACTGGATTCACAGCACAAGTGTTACAAAGCTAGACTGGGAATAATATCAAGCCTAAATATACAAGGATCTGAGTGGAGGCTGGGTGTTCGTGGTTTTTGAGTGAACTCTGCTCTTGTATCCACATAATTGGTGGTCTTCACACTGGTCCTTTGTGTGGAGATTAAGACGACATGAGGAGGGATTGGACTGGCCCTGCACGAACAAAGAGCAGAGTGGAGTGGGGGAGCACACTTCAGCGTGGAGCATTGAGGGGGATGGGTGGCGCGCAGGGGACAGACCAGGGTTAGCAGTAACGACCGCTATGTTTGGGGGGCTGCATTGGGCCAGACAGGAAGGGGGCTGGTCCCATATTGAGCAGGACAATACAGAGAGGAGGGGGCAGAGGGGGTAACGAGTGGGACTTACAGAGCCCCCCAGCTGTGATTGAGGTCTACCCAAGTGACCAGCTGCGACCATCATTAAAACCCAGTCTAGACTTTGACTTGCGGAAGGGGGTAAATAGCAGGAAAACGGGATCAATGGAGGAGGAAAGGAGAGAAAACCAAAAAAAGTTACTCCTTCAAGCTAGTGTGTGAAGTTCCTATCATTCCGTTCATGTTGAGACAGGAAATAGCAGACACAGTGAGGAAAGGATTAATAGAACATTGTTGCCATAACCAGCATTGTCTTAACTTGGACGCAGCTAAAAACCACAGCATAGTCCCATTCCAAACAGCTTTACACATTCACCACAATGACGGTGTTTTGTTCTGACGTGGGTGTTGTTCACTTACTTGTGTGGAGCAGCCCTATCAAAACAGAGGTGAACTTTCGAGGGTTGTGAGATTCTGAACTCTGTGGTAAACACTTAAAGAGTGCCAAGCGCAAGGCGGTGGGGTTACAACAACACAGTGGGTTTCTGGGGGCTAAGTGACGCGCGCAGAGATCGTCTGTGCTTGCATGTGTATGGGGAGCAGAGCACCATTACCAAAATGCACCGGCTGAAATTAGATCCATACAGATACCAGACTGAGAGCTGATCAAGACAAGCAGACGCCACCAGACAGTGTGAGTGCAACATACACATACAGGAGCACACACGCACGCTCCACAACTGTGTCCTAATCAATGCTAGGGGAAGGAGGAAAGTCATTACCTTTGTCTGCATCTCAGGGTCAGATTACTGATCTGATTCTAAAGTGAGGTCTCTGGGGCTATGGCTGCAGCTATCTCTACCAACCACCCTCTAGGCTACAGCGCATCCTGTCTGATCGTCTGTCTGTCTGTATGTCTGACTGTCCGTCATCCTAATGAGTTCGAAAGGCACACAACTGTGAGCACAGACTCACTTCAGACCTGCTGCTGATGCTGGGGGGTCAAATCCCTTAACTGGTCAATGCTGCCTCTTTAATGACCCAGTGTGTTGCAGCACTGTGAGCCAATGCATCAGCCATGTGATTTCATCTTAAAACCCATTCTCAGAATTAGCAGAACAGAGACTTAATTTCTTTTTTTTCCTGCCACACTACAACTGTTGTTTAAGTTTTATTCTGGCTCCAGATTGTTGGCTTGGTTGACTGGCAAACAACAATGTCAACAGTGTTGTGGTACTGAAAACAACAACAACAATAAACAAGACAAAAAAATACTAACACTTTATCAGTAATTTAATTCATGTATTACATTAGCATTAACGTAAAGGAGTTGACACTAATCAGCTATTTACTTGCTTTTATATTTGACATCTTCATTGTTTAAATGATATATTATACAACTGTATTGTATGAATAAACACAAACTTAATAGAACAAAAATATTTCACAGCAAACAGAAATGTGCAAATGTGCCATTACGCAGTGGAAAAAAATGATGCTTATCTAATAATATTTTGTATACAATGCATTATCTGGTAATGCGATGACACCAAAACAATCATAATCAAATGACCCAGCCGTAACTCTGCTGATGTGGAAGATACAAAGGGACAGTCATAAAGGATTCTGCCCAATCATACCATCAGAACAATATTACATTTACTAATTTAAAAAAAAAAAGGAACTTCTTGTATTAAACGTTTTTTCAAGGATGGTTGCTTAGGTGAGTTAAACACAACTGGGAAGTGGGGGCCTGATGAAGGAAAGACGGTAGAGGTTCAAATTGTACTTCAAGAACTAGTTAGACAATACACACTGGAAACAAAAAAGAAAAAAGCCTGACAAGGCGACTGCAAACCTTTCTTCAGAAAACAGGAGGCGGAGCAGGTCTGATCTGCATTCCAACAGCAGCCAAAACAGCAAATCAAACACCTCTTCAGAGAGACATCTGGGGATGGGTGTCAGGTTTAGCCCTATAGACATGAACCTGCATAGCTAGCGGACCTGTCTGGGTGTACTGTGACAATAACAACTCTATCACCAACAGTTAAGGAATGACACAAAAAGCAAATGTTGTACCACCAACACATAAACTGCAAAAACCCTGTAAACAGACACAAAGTGCTTAGAATGAAATTAAAGGCATGGAGATTTTTGCAACCGAGCAGTGGGCTGGCTCTGCAGTGGCAGTAATCCCTTGTGGTTCGACATTGGTAATGGCGGAGTTGGGTCAGTAAGGGGCTATACTGTCTGCTGTAGCAATTAGAGCTCTGTGCCTCTGGGCCATTGGAGGTCATTAACAACAGTGGTCATTATGGAGGGAAAACTAGCCCATCTCAGACCTGCCCTGACCCTGCCAGACTCAGCACCACATTATAGAAACTATCGGTAAACACAAATCACAGAGGACGAGGAGGTTTTAAGTCAGAAAGTAACATGACTTTTTCTAAAATAGGAGGCGTGAAGCTTTTTTTATTAATGATTTAGCTGCAGGGATCCATGAGCATAAAACTCCATCTATTGAGAACAGGCCTCAACAACTGCTTAACTCAAAGGAAAAAATAAAACAACTTTCTCCATTTTTACAGCTGGAAATATCACCATCACCCTCCCACACAAGTCTCTTTATACGCACACACCTTTGAACCCAATAAGTCTCAGCCTTTCTTCGCACATTCCCTTGGCTCTGATCTAATGGGCAGGTGTACACATGCTCCGATTTTGACTAGCCCGTACTTCCTCCACCTGAACCGCTTCACATCTGATTTGACATTAAACAGCACCTGTACCAGAGGAAGCTCTGCTAGCAAGCTGAAAGGAAGTGACTGACCCAATTACCCTGTCTTTAATTTACACAGAGTCACATCAGGGAATGAGATGACTCCGGCAGGACTTATGATACTGTAGTATTTAGAAGGGTGACTAAAAGTGAGTTAAAAGAGTTCAGAGATGGCAAGCGCTATCAATGCCTAAAAACAAACAAAACAGCCAATGTTGAAGTTCTCTCCAGCTCCCTGCCGTGGCAGTGAGTAAGTGGAAGCAGAAGTGGGACCAGAGATAACAAAGTACAGATTAAATACTGATAAAGCACCAGGCCTTTTTATATGAGAGAGAATGGAGAGAGTGGGAAGAAAAGAGAACGACAGGGACGCACCCTACCTCACGGCAGTGTGGCTGACAGAGCCCATATCACATTGCTACTGTGTTCAATGCACTCAGGCAGACTGCATACGCAGGCTTGTAATGCCCATAACACCACTGACTTCTAATCCTTAGATTCGACAACAAGGGATGGATTCATCCAACCTGAGAGTAGAGCGAAAAACCTACGACACATTGGCCACAGCCCTGGAATCTGCTCGAGCACAGCTACTTTCAGGTTTGTCTGGTTTCAGCCCTTGCATGGTGTAATCCATTATATGGTGTGAAACCATGGCTCCAGACAGACTTGTGGGCCCCTTGCATGACAGACCCCACCAGCTGGACAAACCCATCATCACCCTCTGTCTGCTCAGGATAGACGCACACACCCCCACCAGCTCTCCCCTCACACATCACTGTCAATGTTAGAATAACCCAGTCAAACAAACCTGCCACTCAGGTGTGATCATTTCCCCCCCGTGTGACTGGCATGAAGGCATCATTGGTGTACTATGCCCTTATCTCAACTCAGCAGAAGAGGCACAATCTGATGATTCTTGGAAGGATGAGTCATTTAAAAAAGCAGAACATACACATTTATAGACCACCATGAAGCCAGGGTGTTTATTCTGGCACGTGCAACTGAATTATGTCTTTTCATTACTCAGTTTGTGCAGCGTGGCAGGCTGCAACAAGGCAAAATGCAGAGACCACGGGGGGTTTGTGTAACCCAAGACATCTGAAAAACCTTCAAGTGAAACTTGGGCACAAAGTCCAAGATGAGTAGACCATAGAGGCCAATACACACAAGTTCAGTTCAACTTCAGCCCGTTGGGTGCAGAGGTGTGGGGCTGGGTATCAGCTGCTCCGGCAGCAGGATTCAGACTGAAGCAGCCCCTTAAACTGGCGCCTCAAAAGACCCCACTTGCCACATTTCCATCACAATGAACCCAGACTTCAACTCTGACTTGTGTCTGGGATGGCTGAATGCACGGCTGTTGTCGCCCTATGCCAGCATTCACTTTCTGCTGGAGGCCACTGAGGAGGCTTTTCTCTCCTCACAAACGGGCAGCGATGGAGGAGCTGCCAGTATTTACTCTCAAAAACACATTTCATGCACACAGTCGGCGGAGGCCTCCCATTCACAGGCTCGCTCTCTGCTGCTCTCTGTGGAACCCAGCACTCAGACGTGTGTCCCGACTGAAAGTGAGCACATTGCACGTATCTCTGAAGAACACAGTGATACACAGGCTCAGGTAAACAAGAGGCTGTTCTGTAAATAAATGAGCACAAGAGCCGCTGAGACATCACAACAGCACATTGTGGATTATAAGCAAACATCTAATGTGTCCTCACAACATTACACCATTATTTTATTTCAGTTTTCTAACCTACACATGAAGCATTTTGAACTTTACTCAGGTCATTATCCAGTTAGCTAGCAGACGTTAGCAGCCGCCTCGGAACAAACAGCCCCACCATGTTGTTGTTGTGGTTTAGCTACTTGCTCCGTGTTTCATTAGCGACCATTATTAACGCGTCGGGTTTAAAAAAAAAAAAAACGATTAAATTCCCACTAAACAACAAAACTAGCAGCGAGACTTTTTGGTTTCGACCACACGGCAGCTGTGGGGTTTTTTGAGGTCGACGCTAGCTAGACAACGGTTAGCCAAAATCCTCCGGCTCAGAGCGCCATGGCGAGGAGCGACAGCAGGCGATGCCCGGTCCAGGAAAACACATCCGAGACAAAAGCCGGAGAGAGGTGCTCGGGAGGAAAACTTACCGCTACTGACGACCACCAGCCCGGACAGGGCCAGCAGCGTTAGGGCAATTCGTCTCAGAGCCATCCCGTCTGCATTCCCATCTCCCGGCGATGAAACGCGTCCTCGGTGTGTCGCTATGAACACGAGCAGCAGACCTGAGACACAACCACAGCCCGACCGCACACAACCACACTGATACTAGACAGCCAGGGAGTGACGTGTTTAAAGGGGCGTGTGTGTGTGTGTGTGTGTGTGTGTGTGTGTGTGTGTGTGTGTGTGTGTGTGTGTGTGTGTGTGTGTGTGTGTGTGTGTGTGTGTGTGTGTGAGTCTGTGTGTGTGTGTGTGTCCCCGTCTGCCACCATCACTGAGGTCAGGAGGACTGAGAAAAAAAATATGATAAAGATGAGATAATTCAAATAAACACGTGCCGCTAAATAATTAGTTAAGATTTAAAGTAAAACATTCAGAAATAATTAAATATAATTGAATTGATTGTTTTTTATTTGTTAGTTAAATATTACCAACGTCCAGTGAACAGAAACAAATAGACCCAGTTCTCTTCTCTGGCCCATTTTTCTCCAAGAGGTTTCCAGTTAATGAGGGAGTTTCTTTATAATTCTTATGGTTTTGATCTTGGTCATTGACTTGGCACCATACAAATAAAATGTAATTGAATTGAACTCAATGTCCAGGGCCCCCACATTCACATTTTCATAATCAATCTGGTGATCAGTGCATTAAGTGTCAGAAAACAGCAGGAAGTATGGCTTCATTATTACCTCAAACCTACATTAACATATTGATGTATAGAAATAAAAATATATTTAGTTTACCATGCTATTGAACTGGGAAATTGATGGATATATTTCGATTTTAGAGGCTGATCCTAGTGATTTTTGGGAATCTTTGCCAAAAAAAAAAAAGATTAATCAATTAGCAAAATTATTGAATGACTTTCTGTCAAACAAATCGATTGGCTCATCAACACATTTTGGTTTCTTCATGACTGGAAATTAACCTTGGGTCAATTGGGACGCAACAAAATTTTTTGGGCCAGGAGCCTGCGGGGAGGTTAATCAGTTTTTCAGGGTAAGTCTTATGAGAACTCCTCTCTGGATTTAAACTGTGTCGGTGTCCTCTGTCTCTTCATGTTGTCCCAGACTGACTTGATGATGTTGAGATCCGGGCTCTGTATAGGGGCCACACCATCTGTTTCAGGACCCCAGCTCTTTATGACCCTGGCTGTATGGGGTCATTGTCACGCTGCAGACAGAGGCCTCACTCACAGGGGATATAAATCTCAAGTGTCTAAAAATATATCACAGAACAACAGTTTTAGTGAAAATTTTCATTTTCATTGATATGTGCAAAGATATATTTTTTAAAGTTTGAAGAGAACCAACAGAATAAATAAAACACAGTTCTATAAAATAAACTCTACGGAAAAAAAAAATCACACATTAATTGAATAATAGAAGCCATCATGATAATCAAGTCCCTTGAAAAAGACAAAGAATAGACATGACGGATGTGCAGATGTATAATAAATATTCTCCAAAGCTTTTAACAAGAGAGCAGTGTTAGCAGTGGTGTCGAGCCTTAATGCTTGACTGAGGCAATAAATTCACACTGTGCATTTATTGGTGGATCCGTTGGTAACAAAGATGTATTCTGGTGGAAACTTGTTTTGACAATATTGCCTCTATTTTTATTTTATTTATTGTATTAACTTGTATCAACTTGCTCTCTTGTCTACCTCTTTTTGATTGTCTTCTGCTGTGACGGAGAATTTCCCCAGCATGGGATCAATAATGTTTATCTAATCCTTAGAACATGCACCCAGTAATTTAATGATCTGAAGTCAATAATAATGATTTATCGGAAAACAGACCAATGATGAATTTGCTCCCACATTATCTATTTAGTGTCTTTTTGAATGTTATATGATCCATTATTTTGCAAAGATTATAATGGTTTACAATACTAGATACATTTTGGTTTGATGAGCTTTGTGACTCTACAACAGTGAATTTGAAAAAAAAACAAAAAAAACAGCAACAAAAAGTACTCTAATGATATTTTAGTGTTTGTTCAAAATCTGTGAACAGAACATCGATGATCTCATGACAGAAAATATTAGAAACAATATCATACATTAATTCAAAGTACTTTCTTATTACTCATTATTTTTATGCCCTAAAGACTAGGTGATAAAAGTTGTTCATGGAACAAATGGACAAACCTGCTTTTACTGGTTGCACTGGTTGGAATAATAAAATATCTGTTCATGACCTTAATGAGTTTTACTTAAAAAATGATCCTGCACAAGGGAAAATAATGTGGTCACACCTTTGTTGTTTTTTCCCTTGTTCAGAAACACAGGGGAAACTAAGTCTGAAAAATGTAAATTCCCTGCAGATTAAATCAGACTCAGTACATTAGTTCATGAAGTGAAACAAACAGATAATAATACAAAGTGGTTCCATTTCAGCTGCCAAGTTTAACTCAGGTTTGATTAATTAATGTATTCTGATTGAGGCTATTACTCATGATTGTACTTTTGGTGACTCATCTGTTAGAGTCTATAACTAACTACCTTCCACTGGCATGAATACTGAATTTGTACAAATGTCTTGTTTAATGATGATGATTTAATGATCTGAATCATATGCAGGGTCCATGAATTGCAGCTCCTGCAGTTCATTTCAAGAATCAGCTTTTAGTGAGAAGGTGTAAAATAACCATGAAGCAACCTGAAGTAACTAAAGGTCATATGTCCCAGATTCATTCAGGATTTTCTCTCAGCTCATCAACATATCCAGCTGTCATGGGTTGAGGTTAAAGCTCAGGAGGAGGTAGTTCGGCTGTAACCAGGCACATTTGGGATTTTATTTGCAGCTGCTTTTTATCACCTATCCTCTCACTGATCTCTCCTCTCGTTGTGTCTGCACACTCTCCTCCATGGCTTAATATCTGTCTGTTATCGACTCTGACCAATTTATCGCCCACATTTCTTCAGTGCGCATCATCTTCTGCACAAATCCCTCCGTCTCAATCGAGCCATTTGGAATGATCCCCCTGTGAAAAAGAATACTCAGAGGAGGGAAACAGAGGGAGAACTGAGATGGGCCTTAGCACTCACAGACGGGGGGTGGCCTCTCTGATACTTGAACATACCCCCCCTCCCCTACAGTGATAAAAATAACCAGCTCTTCATCTGACTGACCAGACAGAGTGGGGCTTTGAGGGAGTATTATCCCTCCGGAGTTTGTTGAACAACCAAGGCGACAGATAACACACACACACACACACACACACACACACACACACACACACACACACACACACACACACACACACACACACACACAAACAAAGATAAGGGAAGTACAAACAACAGATACCGAAAGAAAACAGACATCACATGAAGGCAAGAAAGCTGTTGCAGATACAATTTGGATTTCTGTGGAAGTTGTGTTTTTTGTGTTTAAAGTCTCGGCACGTTTTAGCGCTTCATTTCAGCCACAATTTCTGATCATATCATTTGCCCAGTGATATAAATATGTTTTCTAAACAAAGTAAATAAAAAGAGATATATCTGACACTTTATCATACTTTAATACTAGTCAGAGAAAAGTTAAAACTGGTTTGATTTGTGACTCCTGTGACAAAGAAATGTTTTGATTTTGAGAAGGTAATCATTAATATATTTCATGCTCTGTTGACTATAGTAATTTTTTACCCAGTCAGGATTAAACATTTATCTGATACGAAATTCCTGACATTCGATCGGTCTGTATGCTTGCACGTGTTCGTTACAAATGAACATTTCATCATTAGTATTTTCAATTAAAGAATATAATGTCAATAATAACAAAGAAAAATTCATCAAAATAAACCCACTGACTACTTACTACTACTTACCCCTTTTTCCTTTCTTGCTCTCCCTTATGACAAAAATTACTTGAAGCAGATTATTTATCTATTTATTCATTGTTTTGTTTTGTTCCTTTGTTACCTACGTAGGTTGTTGAACATACTGATAAAGTTGTGATTTATGTATCAGTCTGATTCAGTATTGGATGCAGTGATTTGGTTGTTGTGTTGACTGTGTTTATTGTGTGATCTGTGTCTGTGGCTAATAATAATGATAATAAAAAAATCAGCAAAGTAGTTTAAATGTCGATTCATGAAGTCCTCATTCAGTCGGGCTGGTCTCACATTGTTTATTTTCTAATTTAGTATCTCATGATGCGAAGTTAGTGTGACTAAGAGAACATGTGATCATTATCTTAATGTCAGGTCATGTATATACAGGTATGTTCCTGACTGAATCAGTCACTCACCTCTACGTGCCACTGGTGAGTGTTGATTACTCTTCAACGTTCAAACGTGTCTTAACTCGTTTGTTTAATCATTTTACTATGATGCAATGTGAATGACAACAGGATTGCAAGACTTATTACACCATCATTTTCCTGAGGTTAGCCACACTGCTGCCTGCACACAATGTTTGTCTATTATCTGACGACCTCTACTGGCCAATGCAAGCATTGCACTGTTACAAAACAAAGAAGCGTCTCAGGCACATTTAAAAATACAATCCTTTATTCAACATATACAGTATTACATGTGAATTCCTTTACCATAGTGACAGTGATGGTACATGTAAAGCTACTGGAATGTAAAAAAATAATTTGAAAAACTGTGTTGTACAAAAGAATATAAAAGGTGTCATTGTTATTATTGAATAAAAGTATCCCTTTAGAAATATATTTACAATAAACCCATAGGAGATACAAGACAACAGCTTCAATGCTGCTAATATGTACAACTAAATAGCTTGATGTGTCTATGTGCAGATAAATGCTTATTTTATATTAAGATAAATATACTCACAGAACATGGTCAGGTCAAGTGCATTTGTATCAGCATTGTTAGCTGATGCCTTCATCCTCTGTGGTTTATTTGACCATGATGGAAAAATAAAGTTTCCAGAGTTCCTCCTCTTTATAAGAGAATGAATAATTGTGCCACAGAAGATTTTCCCTTACGTCATAACAATGGGGAATTTTGACAATATCGAGCAAAAGCCTGTGAGTCTAAAAAAAGCCTATGATTTGTTGGGTACAATTATTATACTGTGGAAGTGTATGATCCTGGCATTTATAAGCTGAACATAAGAAAAAGAAAAAAAACAATGAAAATGTATTTGGTCTTTCTCCTAAAAGGGGCCTCTTTGTTTAAAGCACCAGATATCTGGCAGTAGAAAATTAGGCTACGCAAAAAGAACATAGCCTCGGGTGTAAGACAGTCTAGACGCTACTGCTCAAAGTCATATGGCTTTAATGTAATTCACTGACTGTGTGAGTCATTAGCTCAAAATATGCTAATGATATGCACCCCTTGCTGCTCCGAATGTGATGCAAAATCCCTTCTGGCATTTCTAATCCTTTGTCCCTCCTTCGTTCCGGTGCTCTCGTCTAGATGTCCTGCTTGAGTTTTTCGATGCTGAAGTCACTGTCATGGTCCAGTTTGGAGAGCGTCTTCCTCACCCGCAGCGCTGTGAGGCGAGCTGGAGGGCTCTGGTACCAACACTCCTTCATAATCTTCACAATGGCAGAGAGAATCTGGACACACAAAGATAAATGTAAAATAAGACATGGCTATGTGTAACGTGTCCATACTGCTGTTTAGGGACTATAAGGGAGTGCTATTTTATATTTTATTGAAGGATGGATCTGTGTTTACACATGTGAGTCTATGAGTACATCTTCTAATGTGTGCAATAATGTTTTTGCTTGGTGCATGTTTGTCAGGCATAACTGTGTAAATTTGAGAATGTATCGGTGCTAAAGGTCAAACCAGGTGATACCCTGAAGTCATATTTTCAAAGCCCTGACAAATATAGTTGCACATGTCCGTGTACAAGTTTGTGTGTGTTGTCGGATGGCCTACTGGGTGGGAATGGAGCCTGTTGTGCAGACTGGGTCTCTGCTGGTCCGCACACACCACCTTCTTCATCTCCTCAAAGCTGGGATCTGAGGGCACCAGGTCATAGAAGGGAGGACGGTACTCTTCGACGATCCCTAAAGTAAGCCGAAAGAAAAAGGAAGACTTAGTATGATGTTCTCCAGTAACTATCGAAAACAGCCTTGGTGGTGGGATTCAATGGGGTGGTTGGGTTCAGAAATGTGCAGACTGCAATGTTAAATGGCATTGAGTTTAAGTCCTAATGCATTTTTAGAACAAACAATTCTACTCATTCTGAAATATCCACTTGGAAATGGAGATTGGCTGCAGTGAGAGTTTTGTGAAGTTGATGTGACCAAACAAAAGAGCAGACAAAGATATCAATTCCCTGGCGACTACACTGGGATGAAAACCTACAAGGCCTGCTGAGCGCATGTGTGTGTGTGTGCTTGTCTTTGTAAAAACACACACCCACACACACGTACGCAGAAAGTTATGAATGTCTGCCTATCTTGAGAAAGTGCATTTGTGCATGAGTCGCGTGCGTCTGTGTGTGCTTGAATTTACAAATTGTGTGCATGGGCATCTGGACTATGTAGAAGTGAGTGCTGACACGAGATAAGAGTGTTTATAATTACTGCAGAGCTAATCATGAGAGGATAGTAGAGACAGACACAGACTAGGAAAACACTGGAGTGCTGAGAGACATGGGACTAGCTGCCTCTTATGTATACACTATCTATGAGCCAGACAGACATGACAGAGAAAACACATTTTCAGGATGATGTGTGGAAGAGTAACACATCAACCTATAAAAGCTCCATTGACATATACATTATTATTATTATATACTACTTTCTTCCTGTAGTTTGATTCAGTAAAAACACCCAATGTTTCTACTAATGGCACAGCTTTCTGATAAGCTGTGGTTTTATTACCATTGACAATGGTCCGGCGGGAAATTTCCCAGAAGACCAGGCCCAGGGCCCAGATGTCAGTTTGCTTGTAGGATTCAAAGACATCCATTCGAATAGTCTCGTCCAGCACCTCAGGGGCCATGTAGCGCTTGGTCCCAACACGAGGGTTGTTTCCCACATCGAGGTAGTCATGGGACTGAGAGTGTATCACAGCCAAACCTGAGGAGAGAGCAGACACACAGCAGATTCAAGCTTTTAATATAGAGTGCATCACCAACTTTTAACTTAACCAAACCACAAGAGAAAAACTATTGAGATCAGCATGAAATGGCTGTTATGTCTCAACACTTGGAAATAGATGCAGCTAGAAATCTAGTGACCTAGCTTCAACATGGCTCTCACCAAGATCAGCAATGCAGCACTGTCCATTCCGCTTCACCAGGATGTTTCTGCTCTTCAGGTCTCGGTGGGCGATAGCTGGCTTTTCCTGGGAGCTGACGATCTCCGTGTGGAGGTGCACCAGGCCACAGGCCACAGACAGGCACATCCTCAGGCAGCTCTCTGGCTCCAAGCTGCTGTACTGCAGGAAGTCGTAGAGTGAACCCAGCTCATGAAAGTGAGTGACGAGCCACAGCTGGGTGCTGGAATTTTTGGATGTCATGTCAGAGGCTATGAAACCTACAAGCCAGAAGAGAAGATATCTATTTCAATGTCTGCCTTTTGGTTGAAGGTTTTTTGAAATGACGTCTCAGCACAGGGAAGGCATCACAACAATCTGCTGCTGTACCCAGGATGTTGTCGTGTCGCAGCTGCACAGTGTTGTAAATCTCCGTCTCTCTGAACCAGGACTGCTCGTCTCTGGAGGAGAAGATCTTTACAGCCACGCTCTCCCCCATCCAGGTTCCCCTCCACACCTCCCCATACCTTCCTTTACCTGGAGGGAGAGTGACATGATCACACAACTGTAAAGTCATACAAACAGGGCAAAGCAGATGTGAGAATAAAGACTGACCGACACACTCTGCAAGTGAGATTTGTCTGGCCATGGTTCTTTGGACCAGATAAGGCAGCCCTGTCCCACTCCCTGATGTACAAAACTCATCAAATATATCCTGTAGAAAGAAAAAAAAGATGATCCACATCTCAACTCAAAAATCTTCCAATAGTATTCTGTTTACTATCTTAACATGAAACATCTCTTACGCCGTATGTGGGGTCGTCTCCATTAGGGACCTTGAGCATGGTGACGTCTTGGTCTTCAGCATCGTTCAGTCTGCAGCGAGCATGTTGGAAGCGCAGGAACAGCACCAGGCCTAACACGCTGGCAACCACGATTAACAGCAGCACGGAGACAGTTATCCACAGCTCTGGACGAGCAAATTCTGGGGGCGTTTCTGTTGTTGTTTCTCCATCTGGATACACACAACATGCAAGAATTAGGTGAGGACATATCAGTACATTAAGGAGAAGTTTTAGCTGCAAATTATTTTTGGTTAAATGAAAACCTGCTGTGCATCATCATTCCTATAGAAAGAAGGCAGCACAGTTTTAATTTGCTGTAAGTGACCACAAGGGGGAACCAGTTACTATTTCAGAGGAAAGCTTTGAATCCCATCACATCAAAGTAATGCAGGATGTGAACTGTGGAATGAGCCTGAAAGGACTTAACAATTATGAGGCTCAGTGTCAAACTAGTTCTTCAGACTTCGTGGATGTGATGTTCAATTATTATAAAAAACAATGCTATGGGTACTAACTAATGTTTGGAGGTGGTGTGGCAAAGGCGTTGCAGCGGTTCTCTTTGCAGCAGAAGACATAGAATCGCTTGAAGGAGCTGAGGCACTGCTCCTTGTAGTCCTTTGCGGGGAAACAGCCTCTCTCCTCGTAGCCGTGCACCCAGGTGTAGAAACATATGTCTCCTCTGCAAGTTCCATTCATGCATGTGTTTTTTTCGTTGTCGCATGTACACAGCAGCTTCCCGTCATCTTCGGTACCTGGAGCACAATAAAAATACACAACAGACAGCGATGATGGAGAGGCAAGCAGACATGAATCAATCAATCATTAACAGTCTTCTGAATATGATTGCTCTGGGAAATGTAAATGTAAAATAAAAGTAAGACTGAACACACAAATAGTGAAACACTAAACATACAGATATTTTTAGAGGCTTAGTGATGAAGTGATAAACTACACATTTCAATGGTCTGTATGTATTTAGCGCTTTTCTAGTCTTCATGACCACTCAAAGCGTTTTACAGTACAGTTTTTGCCATTCGCAAACACATTCATACAGTGCATTCATGTGCAGCACATTCTTTTCTATGAGAAGGGGGAATTTGAGGTTCAGTATCTAGCCCAGGGAGACTTCATCATGCGTAAAGGGGAAGACTGGGATAAAACCGCCAATCTTTTGGTTAGAGGACGAGCGCGCTACCCCCTGGGCCACAGTCGCCTTTTAAGGAGGGCTTGACGTAATAATTGAAAGAACTACATTTCCAGGCAGCCACATGACAACACTTTGATGACCGTGGCAGAGTGGTTAACCAGGAGAGGTATTTTAGGTTTGAAATTATAAAGTAACAGAAAAACCGAACAACAGAAAATGGGAAGTCTGAATTACTACTTTGAATGTTGAAGCATTACGGTACTAAAGATTTTCTTTGATTTTGATCTGTTGCAGAATGTGTATTATAGGAAGCTTTAATACAGTGGCAAGTTAAACATGTCTACAGAGAAACATGTTGAATGAACATTTTATTCAACATATGTGAGAAAAAAAGCGGTCCACTGTGAATGCTTGAACAGAAGACTGGTTTTAAGAAGTTAAAGCTGCATTATTCCGCTTCTGACCACTAGGAGGCAGAAACACAAATGTAAGTCAGATATTTCTGGGCCTTTCAGCCGTGGCTTGGTCCACAAGATCTGAGTTAATGTTATGTTTCACTCTCTTCACCAGCCTCTTTTTTACTTTGACTCTGCTGTTTCATGCCAGGCGCTCTATCATTTTATCCTGGAGGGTTTGTGAGAACCATGAGACATGCGGTCTATGCCCAGGCTGAAAAACCCAGACAAAGAATTCAAATCTGCATTGTCAGTGGATTCTGCAGTATTACTAACTCACCGTCAACATCCAAGTATCCTTCAATTGAGCTAGAATATGTGACCTGACGGCTGAGTGGTTAGGATGCATAACTCATGGGGCGTCAATGCCCTGAGCAGTGACTCTCTGGTTGACTGGACCATTTGGTGCATGTCATTTTCCTACAATTTCTGTTCGTTGTCACTGTCCCTGATGAATAAAGTTGTAAAATGCCCCCACTTTTAACAAGGAAACTTTAAACGAATAGAATAAAATAAATACTTTTCACTCTTCAAATAAAACCATTCACTCACCTGCATGCGTGGTAGAGATCCACAGAAACGCTCCAACTAACACCAGTGTGAGTAGAGCAGAGCTTCCCATCTCTGTGAAACAGGAAGAAAACAATATAATATTAAACTGATAATACGTTAAAAGATGTCTCTTGATTGAGACCTGCTGTAATGAAAAAAATAAGCTAATTTCCCAGACATTTCTGCTGCTACATGACTGAATGGTACAGACTGTAGATTAATCGTGGTGTCCATCAGGAGCTGAGCAGTGGTTAAAGCTTGTTCTTTGGCAGAGGAAGCAATGAGGTCAAAAACAACAGTCCGAGGGCCCTGCCTGTCTGCCTGCGTTGTAATTGCATTTAGTGGGAAAAGGGGGCTAAGGGGAAGGAGGCTGTAACAGCACTCCAGAGTGTTTGTGTATGTGCGCTGAGACTGTGTGTGGCGCTGTGCTACCCAGGCTCCAGGCCTGTCGACTCCTCGACTACCCTGCTTGCAGAGTAAATATTGATGGCTGTGCTTCCTGCCATTGAGTGGCCCCACCCGGCTGGCTGGCGAGACTCAGGTCTGCTCATTGTTTAAGGCTGCAGAGCTGAGGGTCACGCAAGCAGGAGGGTCGTCACACGCTCTCTGTAACTTGACACCCAGGTGAGCTTAGACACATTACATTTCAATAGAAATGGAAGTTAAATTACATATATGACAATATTTTCACACCACAAAACATTGAAAAATATCTACTGTAAAAATAGAGTGTTGGTTATTATATTGCAATGTGCTCTGTTAATATCTTCTCTATGCAGCATAGAACCTCTAGCTTTTTCTTAACATGCCATTGTCATCAAAGAAATTACATAATCTACAAATATATTGATTTATTCACCATACTTTCAATTTTATGTCAAAAAAAGTGAACAAGCACAGACTAATTTAAACTCCCCATCAACCCTGGGGTCTTTAAAAGATCCTCTTCATTAATTTACAGTCTATCAATTCCTGTTATTATTGTACTACATTTGACTTCACTGTTTAAGAGTCACAACGCAGCACCCACAGGCTAACTGCAGCTCCAGGGCCGAGGTCTTTATCAAAAAGCGATAGCAGCAGTAATTCTATCAGCCAACACGCAAGAGTTCAGGAAATGCTACTGTTGTAGAGAGGTGGTTCAAAGGGCCATTCAGCTATGGCACCATTTGTTTTTGACCAGGGCCTGCTGGCAACTTCGTTAGGCATCAGAGTGCCAGGTAAAAAGCATGTGATGAGGTCTGACCTGATATTATATTAATTTGTACTAAATCTCAAATGTATTTAAATTGCTGAACTAAGATAGATGCCATTGTGGATTCAGATAAATGAGACAGTTGCCACAGAGACCCCAAAAAAAAAAAAAATTATAAAAACTTTCTAGTTTTGTCACAAAACTCAAGTACTATACTATATGTGTACTATATGTACTATAATGTTTGGGATGGGTTAGTTCAACTAGAGCCTTAAAGCTTTACACAAGTAATGCACCATGAGCCTGGTTACCAGATCAAGTTCAAAGCAATGAAGTTGTTCATCATCCTCTCATCAGTAAATGTCCTGTAACTAACTCTGGTAGAACAGATCAATGGAAAGAATCACTCTGTCTTTTTAAAGTACAGTTACCTGTCATCTGTGCTCTGTTACACTTGTTTCTCCCTGAGGTTTCTGCATTGTTTAAGGACAGAGGACAACACATTTGAACAGATTGAGAAGGCCTATAAGGAAAATTATGAAACAAAGTTTGCTGTGTTTTGATTAATTTATGAATCTGATCAAAAATAACCACTTGGATATAATAGTCAAGTATTGAATTGTGAACTGAAATGAATCTCTGTTAAGCCAGTGATTTACACCACTGGTATACTTGAAGGAAACTAAGTCACAGCCCATTAAAAACAATGTAGAAGACTGAATCTAATTCAATGTGGGAAATAAAATGTTAAGTTCATACTTGGCTCTTCTCACTTATTTATATTAATACTTAGTTAAACATTAATACATTCACAAGAATATACAGCATCATGTAGTCTATACAGAATCCTCTTTGGATTAATCTGAGTAAGGCTGTGTATATAAAAACAAAAATATACTCCCTAAAATGGTCCTATTTTCTAGTCATAACTAACAGCAGTTAGTAAAGCAGATCTCTCACAGACTGATCTCTCACAGACAATAAATGAACTGCACACATCTGGCAGCAGAACTTGCACCTGTCAGCAAAAACTGCGGATATCCTCCTTTAGTTTTGATGCATCTCGACAGATATATCTAAGCACGAATGACAGGAAACCATCACATGATCTTCACCTTTCATTCAGTCGTGCTAAATGTTACTGGAGAGTAACCAGGACAGTGCAGCTGTCAAATGTGTATATTTGTATATTTGCTCATTTAATGTAATTTGTGTCTTTTTCCATTCAAATTTAACCTTTTTTTTTTTTAATGCGTTGAATGTAAGAATACATAAAAAGTGCTGTCTTCACAAGAAAAAAAACATGTCCTGAGAGAGATATCTGAGAAATCTGATAAGTGTGCCAAACAGAAATCTTACGACTTCCCCTATCTTGTGTTAAAGCTGTGGGACTGCAGCTCAACCAATGAGAAGTCTCACTGAAACCACAAGCCGTATTTCACTAAACAGCAAAGAGCACTTCCTGTATCACACAGTCTACATTTCACTGCGGTTAATCTGAGGGTGCAGTGGAAGAAATTCATAAACACAACTCCACCCTCAGAAAGAACTTATTCTCCATGGACGAGAACAACTATGTCTTATTTCTCTGGAAAGAGCAGTAATCACATCCTCCATCATGGCAGCCTGAGTTTAGACTCCAGCACTCTCTCTCAGCTCTCTCCTGTTTGTCTCTTTTCTGTCCAAACCCTAAACCTGCCCGACCCAAGGGGAAAGAATCCATTGTCATCTCTTCCTCTCATCTACAGAGCGTTGACTCAGGGAGGCAAATCTCTCATTCCATCTGGATGACTGATTACACTGGTGGATGGTGGGGGAAGGAACTGCATAGGTCTTCCAGTGAGCCCTGTAACTGTGTCTCTTCTCTGGAAAGTGACTTTAAGTGGTTACTGTGGAAGCTTCTATCATGTGGTTTACATGGTTACACTTTTCTGATAGCATTTGAGATGCTTGTGTGAAATGGGAAGAAGATTAAATCTGTCTATCGGTGAATGTGACCGTTTTTGAGTTCCAGCGTCAGACTGATTATATCTTCATTCTGCAGACACAACTAGGCTTGGCATGCTTTATGACTCATTTGCTGTCTGCCCTGCTCGCATTAACATATACTGCAACAAATACATGTCTGGAGAAAATACCTAAGTGCACACAAAAAGATGAAATCAAAAGAGTCACATGCACAGAGGTGTGAGTTTGAGTATGAGACTTGCACTCTCATATGATGTCATGGACCAACAACAGCAGCCAATTGGAAAGAGCTTATGTGACTCTGCCATCGTGATCTATCTTCAAAAAAACTTGTGTGAACTTTTCACCCCAACGTAATTTTCAAAGAAAGGTTTCAGCACATGCACAGGCCACGTGTTGCGTCTGAAGTATTCAGATCCTTGATAGTAGAGATCAGACATTAAAAATCTCAATGGAATGACTATTTCAAAATTTGTTTGATATTGTTGATGCATTCACTTGAAAGCAAAAGTTTAAAAAATGTTGAAGCTGGTCAACAAGGAGTTAACTATTATCGGCAGTGATAAGCCAGTATCCACCAATTTGCAAACTTTATCTGTGTATCAGTTCATCTATTTAAAGTACTTTAAAATACGACTGGGCGATAAAACAATGCCAATAATTAGCGCCATGCAATTTTCATCAGCAACAATCCAACAAAAGCTCAACAGATGTATCAATACATCACTTACACATAGTTGGATTTAATGTTCAGTGTCAGATTTGTAAAATGTTTTGTTCTTTATCAAGAGTTTAAGAGCACAACCTTCAGGATCTGAAATCAGTCTGTAAACTTAAAGGGAAAAGTAACGTAACATTCACGGAGATAAATATCGATATCGTGATATTATCGATATTTGTTTTACCTTGATAACATTCTTTGGCAATATTGCCCGGCCCTTATTCAAAATGTGAGTGTAAAGTGGCAGAAAATAGAAATACTTTAACCTAATGCTGTCTCAAGTCTGTGAATGAGAAAAACCTTGAGTAAAAACCAAGGAGATGGATACAGGAACATGAACACATGATAAAATATAGATATGTAATGTGAGAGTATAGTTTAGTGTGTGGCTCAGGTATAGGCCACTCTTCGACACCTGTTGGTTCACATCTGCAAACACGTGGAGTTTGGTGTGAGGCTGTCAAAGGTGATGAGGTCCACTGTCACACTATCTCTATGTAAATCCACCACAGTACATCACACAACACTCAGATAGAGTTCAGTAATAAAGAGAAGAACTATTAAACCCCACACATTACCTGTTTTCTGCTCGCCTTTAACTCAACACATGCAAACTCCGCAGATGTTCCATATCACAGTGTCCCTCCTCTCTGATCGAGGTGTTCTCTCCTCTAATGAAACCAGTTTAAAACACAACTGGATCCAGTTCCTAAGAGTTCCCGACACTTCGCTGATCAGCTGCAGATGTTTTCTCCGCACAGAGCTCACATCCTTTCCTCTGCCTCGGTGACGAGCCACCCGCCGAAATAAAAAAAAAACGTCGTCCGCTGCTTTTCCTCTCGTTTCTCCACAAACCCACAGCTTCCTGGTTCAACACAATACAAACAGTGACATGAAAGTATGGAGGAAGTGAAGAGGAACCGGGCAGCTGGCTCCGGGGGCAGGGAGGACGAGCTGTCCGCCTCCTATCTCATCTCATCTCCGTCAAATCTGCGCTGATAAACCCGCGACACGGACCATCGTCGTCGGTTCAGGGGTTCAGCGTCGGCTCCTCTCCTCCTCCGAGTCCCGAGGAGTAAGAAACTTCTTTTGTTGTCCTCCGTGTTCCTGATCTAAAGTCAAGATTGCAGATTTTTTTTAAATAGTGTACAGCTGTGTCCCACCCCTTATTGTCCCGCACAGACTCTGACTGGAATGTGTTCTCATAGCGGTTTTCCTGTTGCCTGCTAAAACCTCTCATTTTCCCTTTTCCCCTGTGGACTGGTGTCTGCACTGCACTGAAAGGAATGTGCTTCAAAGACCCCCCTCCCCTTACTTACAACAACACGTCTTTGGCTGAACAGCTCAACATTATTATCAGTTATTAAACTATGATCCTATTTTTTAGAAGTTCAGAGGCCGGGGGGGCTTTTGTTATGCATCTAACAACAGAGATGTTTCAAAAGCTAAATCGACTGCAACCGATTTTTTTTACTGAACACACTATTAGACACTTTCAAATTGATTCGGCAAACGTGTTAGAAAACAGTTGCTTATGCCCACATCTAACAGTTACAGAGCAATATCACCATTAGTTTGAGCTGCTTTCAGACAGGCACTGAACTCCGGACACTCTCCTGACATTATTCGGAGGGCCTGTATTTGAGAACACAAATCAGATATTGAGAAGCTGCGGGTATTGTCCTGAGGGTCCTATAGCAAGATGCAAAAGACATTTTCTAGAAGGCTGTATGTAGGAAGGCAAATCTTGTGAACTGCTTTCAAAAATGCTCCTAACGCCGGATAATCTCCTGACATTATGCAGAGGGGCTGTATGTGAGAACACAAATGTCCAAGTCAGATGCTCCAGACATTTTTTGGAGGGAGCTTGTATGTGAGAACACAAATTTCCGAGTGAGACGTTCCAGATATTTTTTGGAGGGTCTGTATGCAGGAACGCAAATCAGCTCCAGATATTCTCAGGAGGTGCTGTGTGTGAGAATGCAAATGTGCTAGTGAGAAGCTGCAGACATTGTCCCGCGGGGCTGAATGTCAGAATGCAGATGTCATAGCGATATGGCCAAGACATTTTCTGGAGGGTCATATGTGAGAACTTAAATGTCCTAATGAGACTTGCCCGGAGTTTCTCCTGCCAGGCCCCCATTAAAAACTCCTGAGAATGTCCACATGAACTGAACTGTGACTTTAATGAGCCGGTGTGTTGATCACGTTCGTATCATGCGACAGATGAAAAACGTTTTTGTATTCTTATTCTTAATAGAGTTCATGTTTAAACTGTAAGAGTTTGATAACAACATATCAGGAATCATTGCCAAAGTTTTCTTTAAATATATGTGTATCAATATCAGAAGTTTCTTTATTCCTTAATATCAACATTGGCCCAAAAAAATCCATTATTCGTCGGGCTCTTCAGACTGTGCATTATTCTGCACAGTCAAGGGCAAACACTCAAGTGCAGTAACAACAAGATAAACCCAATTTGAGTGTTTTATTCTGATAATCTGTATTTTCAATCTATTTGGTGAGAACTGTAAAGTTTGCTCTCACACATTTAGAAACACAATGGTGCTACAGTAACTAATCAGAGCAATTATGGCAAAATGTGTGTAAGTGGCAAATGCTGAATTATCTCTTAGATGCCAGAGAGACTAAGCTGTGTTAAAACACTTCACTGAGCAGAGCCTGAGAGAGATGTCTTCATGTCTCTAATATAAATTAGCCTCCTTGTTCTCAGGCTCTGTAATCGCTCCACTTTTGGCGTGCGGCTGCAGACGCAGCTGGGAGCTCTCACATCAGCTGTCATGTCGAAAACAGAGCAAATTGTTGTTCTTTTTATATTCCTCTTTCCTGCTAATCTCTGCGATTCAGAGAACCACACAGTCCTACTGCACCCCCGAGGTTTCTCTAATAAGCCTCTATTTGTTCTTTTATCTAATAAAGTAGGGGAAATTTGATATTGCATCAGCTGACTTGTTTTCAAAAGCATGAAATTCCTGATAAATAGACGACCAGTTTTACTTCTCCTCCACTTTAGTAGTATTGACTAATCTTTATCTTTGCTGAGCACATAAAGCCAAAATGTAATGTTACAGTATGATAACCTTATTCTCAGAGGTCAAAATCTGGTCTACAAGGAGCTTTTGCAACCACTTGAATTTCTGTTTTTGAATATATAAAATGTACAAGTTTTTAAGTTCATATGTAAAATCTGAATGTGGAAAGTAATTTGTAAGTAAACAATATATCAGCTGATGCAGAAACCTATAAAAGCTGAATGTTTTGATATTGCACATTGGATTCAAATATTACAGAGCGTTCAAAAGCAATCACTTGCCAATTGAGAGATATTAAAGGCGTCATTATTCCGTTCAGAGTATTTTTTTATTGTGAAAGAGCCACCAAGTTCTTGTGAGAAACAAGAGGCTCATCGGATAAATATTACATTTCCAGAGTGAAAATATTTAAAAGAGCAGTGTTGAGAAGGTAGAAATAAAACCAAACTCATTCACAAACATCATGAGTTTTATTCCAAGCTTGTAAACAAATGTTTTCATCCGTCTCACACTCAATAAAGATGTAAAAGACCTGAGCTTTCCAGTCTCATACATCCACTTTAAAATAAACCCAGAAACCACTCTAATCTTTAAATTCAGCATCTATTAATTCTCTTTTAGATAACACATATACATTTGAGGAGTTACCATGTTTATCTATTAACATATTTTTTTGTGAACTGGACCTTCAAATTGATTTCTTGCTTTGATAGAGGTTTAATGGACATCATAGTATGGACAAAGGATTTCCTGAGTAACATTATGTGCAAAGATGTTTGGACTATGCTAACAAACGCAGTACTTAAACCACTAACAGTTGTGTGTCGGTTACACATAGCTAGATGCTATGTTGCATGAAGACTGAATTAGCCTAGTTCGTGCTAGAAAATGATTTATAAAATTTAATGGAGTTCGATTTAGGGATATATGTTTCAGGCTCAGTAAAGAAAATTGTAAAATCTAAAAGTAACTTTGGTTTGGTAGTGGTATTTAAGGAACAGCAGGATTTGTATGGATTTTATGGATTTGTCTTGTTTTCAGGATGATGAGCTACAATTCACTTACGATTCCTGTTTCTGAATCTTTGCTGTTTGAAGAATGAAAACTCTGCTTAATAACATATTTACACAGACACTGCATGTGATAAAAACAGGAAGGGCAGATCAATTTAATAGAAAAGATGCTTTTGACTGAATGTGTTCAAACAATGAGCTAAATGGACAAGCTGATGGCTGTATGGTAACAGTTTGTTTAGATGCCATTACACTCACTGCAGAGTGGAGACATTAAAAACTACATAAACTGTACAATAGCTGAAACTAGATGCAATGTCAGTGCTTTGCCCTTGGAAATGCATATACATAATATAACATATTATGAATTATCACTTTGAGCTTTTGTGTAGGGGAGCAAAACACATAGTATGGAGACCTCTCCTCTCTGTGTTGAACACTGTAAACAGTCCATGACTAACATTATATATCAATTTGCTGAAGGCCTTTTCTCACATACAGTATTTGTTATTGCTTTAGTTATTCTGCATTAACACCATAATGGCACGCTACCTGGAATTCTTAACAATTCACAGATTGACAAAGTCCCCACAAATGTACAGTGTTTTCAACATAAAATGATGAAATTGCAGGGTTCTGCAATAACGTTCCATCTCCATGTGACTTCATTTACCAATCCATCTTTCGCAGATGAAATAAGAAACGGTTATTAAATATCTTCCAGTTAAGCGGAACATGACTGCATGTCAAGCAAATTCAAGTGGCTCCAGTTTTCTCCTGTTCATCCAAGGCCAAAGTTTAAATCCACCAATGGGTTTTATCTGTTTTCTTCTGTTAAATTAATCATGTTTGACATAATCAAAGTAAAATTCTCAGTGGAAAACAAAATGCTGCCTCATTTTTGGTTTGATGAACGTTTGGACCCCTTGGACTTTTTATCTTGCTCTTTTTGCTTTTCCTGCTTCTTCGCTCTTTTTTTCTCTTCCTTGGCTTCCTTGTACTTCCAGACAGGAGGCTCCAGGTAGCCCTTCTCCCTTTTCTTCTTCTTCTCTTTCTTTGGAGTGGGCTCGCCAGATCTTGTCACTTCAATCTTAGGGATACAGCCCGAGGGGAAGATGCTGTTCCTGTGTGCCATGCTGCGGGGAATGAAGCTTTTCATGCCACCTGAGGCCTGGCTCTCCCTGCGGTTGGAGTCCTGGCAGCAGGAGGTCAGAGATATGGAGGTGGCTGACACAGTGGTAGGAGAAGCTGAGGTGATGGAGCCGTTGCTGTGGGATACTGTGCTCTCCTCCAGCTCCTTGATGCTGTGCTTTTCAAGCAGTTCAGGCACGGCAAACCGTCGCTTGCCAATCTCTGGAGGACTGGTGGGACAGAAAGGACGGCAGCCAATGGCTATCAGGGGGCTGTGGATGCTAGTGGTCATTCGCACCATATAGTCCATGACCCCATTGTCTTGTGGGTCCTGAGGGAAGCTGAAAGTAAGGCTGTCTTTTAGACGCTGCCTCAGTCTCTGACTGGTTGTTTTTGGGGCGGTGGCCTTTTCCACCAGTTGCTTCAGCTGAGGCCACTCAGGGATGTAGCTTTCACAGAAATGCTCAGCGACAGGATGAGCCTGCAGACGGCGTATTCTGTTCAAAGTTTCAAACCTTCCTGTCCTCAGGACCCAATCCTTCAGGCCTCTCCCTTGCACCATGTCTACTGCATTCATATCAGCACCTGCACATGAGAAAAAAGCAGAAAATAAGGAAACAAGTTATTGGATGACGAGGGAACTGAGGAAATCAAATGCTGCCTAAACAGTCAAATGACCCCCCCATGTGGTTGCTTTTAGAGCCTGTGTTAGAAATGCAAGCCCTTTACCCATAGGCTTCCTGATCATCTGCCACAGTAATGCTGTTGTTTCTGCTTTTAAAATTTGAGCCAAACTAACTCGTAGTATGTTACATAAAACTTAGTGAAAATAGCCAGGAATGCAAAAAGGACTTATCAGATTCCCCAGAAGCAAGGAAACTCTTCGGCTTAGGCTTTTGTAACTTGGCCGACATTTTATTTGCACAAAAAGCAACATGACAAACACATTTCTCAGATGCCATAAACCCACCATGCATTAGCAGGGCAGACACACACTCCTGTCTGCCCTGCAGGCCTGCCTTGATGAGGGCAGTGAAGCCACGGGGATCCCTGACCTCAGTGTCCACGCCAGAGTAGAAGTTAATGATATAGTTCAGAATGGTGATGAAGCCTGAATTGAAAAAACAACATCATTATTTTTTTAGGGTATTGAATTGAGACCTGATGTTGAGTTTATGTGCTATTACAGACTTCAAACTTACCTGCCTGGGCAGCAATCATGAGGGCAGTATTACCATCACTATCTTGGTGGTTGATGTCTATTAATGGACATGTATGCAGCATGGTGACAATATCGACGAAACCCTTTGCCACAGCCAACATAAGTCCATTCTGATGACAAACAAGTCAGAAATAAAGTGACCTTTGTTAAAATGTAACTGTACCTATTTATACATTTGTATATATATATATATATATATATATATTTATTTGTATCTACAAAAATAAACTCCTCACCCTGCCATTGATATCCTGCTCATTGGCCTCTTCTTTAGTGACTCCTCTCTCCAGGATGCTGCTCAGGGACGTGGGGTCGTTCCTGGCACAGGCCTCGTACAGTGTTCTAGCCGGCTCTGTGGGATTTTCATCCATGTCATAGTCAGGAAGCACTGAGTCATCAGAAAGTACACTGTCTGAGTCTGAATCATCCAGGAGGATGTCGCAGTCCTCGGATGGGCCTGCCCCCAGGTGGGGGTCATCACATACAGTGGCCATTGGACCCCGCACTCTGCCTTGGATCATGCCTCGGTGTCAGGTCTGCTGTCTGCCATCCACATCTTGAATAGAAAATTTAAGATAATGAACACAATTTCTTGAATTTTTGTTCAACATTTTTCCTCTCATCCATGCGACAGCTAATACACCTCCTCTGAGTTCTCAGAAGCCAATTCAAGGGGGATTTGCATTATTTATTCCCTATCCATCTATGAGGACTGCTGAGGGGGCGGGTACACCCTGGACAGGTTGTCAGCGTATCACAGGACCAGCATACAGAGACAAACAACCATTTACACTCCCATTCACACCCACAGTCATTCTAGAGTCTCCAATTAACCTCACTCCAATCTGCATGTGTTTGGTCTGTGGGAGGAAAACCCACAACCTCCACAAAATGACCGAACTGTGATTTTAGACCAGGAACCTTCAATGATTTTCTTCTCCTTAAAACCAAAGTCTCAGTTGATGTTTGACTGCAAAACTACAACAAACAATGACAGCCTCTAAGGTTTGCATGCTAAATAGATCTGTTGACCTGAGAGGGCCTCGACTATAAGGCGTGATGCCTAAAGTGGATGAGGAGCTTCATCTCTGCTCAGCTCTCTTGCTCAACTGTAAGTCTGTCATTTACAAGACATCCATATCATTGCCTGTACAACATGCTTTTCACAAGTGTTTGGAATAGAGTAGGAGAATAGTTATTATGACCGAGTAATGTCCCCATATGTAAGCTAATAAAACTCAGATGTATAAAATGGTGCAAGCCATTTTAAGAAATTCACAACAGGTAGAGTAATGACAGATAAACAGTGTTTACTTTCAGCAGGAGCCCAGTCTGTGACAGTAATGGGAATGAAGGCAGAGCAGGAGGAGCATACAGGGTTGAGAAAGGCCATATGGTGCCAGAAGCAACGGGAAGCCAGTGTAGTGACTGTCATGGTGTCTTAAACGTGTCACACTGCTCTGCACTTCAAGTACACTTGGGTTTTCCAGTGGTTTACAATGTGTGTTTTTCTACTCATGCATGTATCTAAATCAATAACCTCCAAACACACCCAGAAAATGTGTTGTGAGGAGCTGCAGATGAGAGAGAGAAAGATCTTGGCTGATTTAATATATGTCTGTGCATCAGTGGATGAATTTAACCTGTAAAACAAGCTGTCCAAAGAGGGATTCCATTCCTCGGCCCTGCATTCATCATTAAACCACACAAATAATTGTTTGCACAGAATTAGTTTTGAACTTGGTGACAATTATATGTTAGTTATTAGCGTAATAGCATTGTTTGGATAAGCTGTCTTTAGATGCTCAACTCCTTTAATCCCACAGACAAGTTTCTGGTTTATCTCTCGCAGAAATAAATGAAGATTATGATCACACACATTTTCTCTCTCTTCTTCCTCTTTCTGCACAAACATAGAAAGCTCTGACTTTACTCTGCAACAGTGGTCGAAACTTCTGCTGCAGTCCAGTAATGTTTCTGCCTCTGAATCCTGTAAACAGAACTGTAAACATTTGAGCTCAAGTAAAGAAAAGTCAAATAGTAATAGTCAAAAGTCTCACCCTAAAACAATCCAGGGATTGTTGGTCCTCTTCTCTCTTTTTTCTCTCTTTTTGAATTTGCTCTTCTCTCATGTGTTTGACCTCCACTCTTCCTGATGGCTCTTGGTGGAAACTGGTTTATGTTTAAGTTTCCCAAACTGACTCCAGCTCTAGCCTCCCCCCTCCCTCCATGTCTCCCTCTGGCCAGTTAGCTTCCCTCATCAGCCAGCAATCCGTCCAGGTCCCAACTTAGACTCTGCCGTCCTAAGTCAGGCAACATGCTCTGTCCCTCTCATCCTGATTACAGAAGATTTACGGATTAAGAGAAAGAAACAGACAGAAGCCAACCTGCTCCCCTTACAGTCTGATGATATTACTCTGCTCTCTCTCTTCCTCCTCTCCCGCACTCATCTCCACTGCTCTTTCAGAATCTGTCAATTCACAGCTCTCTGCTGCCCGTCTGTTGTGTCAGAGCAAACCTGTATGACTGTCCAAATAAGAGCTGTGACGGAATTATGGAAGTTATGGTTTTCAAATCTGCTCTGCTGCCGAAGACCCCCTGCCTGAGTAATTTCAGCCTGTGCGATGGGAGACAGTGCCTTGGGCCTGTTTTTTTCCCATGGAAATCCATTTGCTGGGACAACAATCTAACTCTGCTGTTACTCTAAGCCAGGGGGCCTTGGCAGTAATTATTTCCATGACAGGAATGACACGCAAACATGCTCAAACACATGGCAATCACAAACACAACTCATACTACACCCACACAGGCAATGTAAAATGTGGAGAAAACAACTGATCAGCATGTTTATGTGACGAAATATCTTCGAAAGCATATATAAAACTTTCACAGACGAGTTCATTAATAAGAAGGGCCCCATGTTCTATATTACAGTTCTTCTATTTTTGAATATTGTTAATCTGGTGACATAGCTTTTCCTCAACACATCTCTGTACTCAGTTTCTTTGCACAGTCTAAACTGTAAAAATAACCTTTTTGTTTGAGGTCTGAATCCCATATGTGAATAGGAATAGGAGTATCGTGTCAACATGTTTATTCATAGCGCCAGGGACTCAAGCACATGGTGTCAAAGGTGCATGTAAACAGATTAACCCTCATATTGAAGTGAAGTGAGGCCAATCAGTGACTTTGTACATGTGAATGTAGCCTGGGTTATGCAACACCCTCTTCTCTGTCGTAGAAATGTTGACTGCCCCCTTGTGAAACTACCGGGACGTGCAGAACTCAGATGTGAGGTTAGAGTTACTGTGTTGTAGGTGAGCAAGATGTTTAGACAGCTCACGTTTAAAATAGCCCCAACATTAATCCTCCCTGCTTTCAGCTGCTGTCTACATCGCCTCCAAATATATCTACAAATTCACAACAGGACACATCTAGTTTGCACAGGACTCTCATCTCCATTTGACATGAGTGGAACAATTTGTCTTCAAATTCTGTGCCCTAATAAAATTATTGTGATATTAGTTTGTCACTGTAAAGCCCTGTCTTGGCCGGGTAAAGCCACTGTGACAAATTGGACTCCCTTTGAAACCACTTTTTGAGAATTATAGTCGCTGATCTGTTTGAAGAGTTAACTAGAGAAGTCTCTGGTTGTGGCCAGCTGACGCTTTAACACCTCCAACAACTAATCCCTACTTGTCAAATGCCTCAGCCAGTTCCTTATTAGATGCTGCCCCCGTGGAAATAAACCATCAGATTGGACACAGACCATGACTCTAACTCTAACTCCAACTCCAACTCAGAAGGTGCTATGTTTAGCCACAAGGGCCTGAGTTGTGTCTCGACTCTGTAGTGATATGAAACACAGGAAGAGGACATGCTTGGGGGCAAAGATTTATCGCTTGTGAGGCCAAAACAGAAAAGGAGCTGATAGGGAAGGGAAGTGTGTTTGGCACAACTGGGGAGAATGTAGTGGTGTGTGTGCATTTGTAATTTTCCTTTATCCTATTAGCAGCACAAGAATGACCTCTCTGTGGCACCAGATGGGGGCAGTGTAGCACACAATGCATGCTCCAGCTTGAGGTTTTAGTTTTTCCCCCAGCACTCAAAGCTTTTGATTTTTTTTACAAATGATTATCAAACTTGTGGTAAATGAGTAAATAACAATTTGTCCTGATTCCCACCTACGCACACTTTCCTTATAGGGTCAGAGTCATTTTCCTCTCGATTCTGCAAATTCCTCACGGAGTCACTCACTCATCGTTGCAAATGGCAGCTCAGCTTCTCCCCAGACACCACAGTACCCACCAGAGGTCAGTGGTAGAGCAGGAGAACTTGGAAAGAGGCTTGGGAAGCAGTGAACTAAGTTTATCCGGCTTAGTGACTGATTCTAAAGTCAGTGCTCAGCTAATTTTAGATTGTTGGTAGTCTCTCCATGGCCTCTCTTACCAGCACCTCCTCTGCTCAGTATCTGTGAGCAGTTTCTATATGCATTGTTTTAAAAACATTTTTTTTTTTTTCTGGAGTAAAGACAGAATCCCTTTACTGCTAATTTGAAAGCATTGGGAACCCCTCGGGTAATCAGGTGAATGACAGGAAGTGAGGAGGAAGCAGCTAAATGTGTTATGCAAGGCAAGAGGGGGATTTTTAGATGATTTGGGAAAAGTTATAACAAGGGGAAGTGGAAGTTTGTGTTGTTTTTCTTTTTTACTCAGGGTTGGTCAAACAGTGAGGGTCAAAAAGTGCATATTGAGTAGATGTATTGGTCAGTGCCAGAGAACACACACAAAAAACATAAAACAAAGAGAAGTATGGAAATGTGAGCACCACAGCTCAGTGTGTAACTCTCTGCATCATATATACTTAACATTTAAATTATTTTAGATGAAGCCCAAACACATGACACGTTTATAAAGTATATTTAATATAACATCTTTCACAGAGCAAGTCACTGTAGACAAAGGCAGATAGAATAAATCAGTTTTTATGTGATGAGATTTTATTTCGATAGTAAGGATATTCCATAGTGTCATGCCATGGCTTCAAATGTGCAATCACCTTTAAATCTCGTGAGAGGGACAACTAGTAAACTCTTCTCAGAGTGACTTACCTGTGTAGCAACAGGTTGGACATGTAGTTCCCTGCCCATGGAGTATGTTTGATTAGCTTGAAAATAATTCTGAAGCCAGAGTACGTTATGTTGATGGACCCAGGCAGTAGCTTTGCAGCAGCAGCACATCGGACTGAGGCGCTAAATAAAGATAGTAATCGAGTCTGGAAGATATAAGCATGTGAATCATCAAGTTAACAGATATTGTAAGGTGATAAAGCAGATTTTGTAATCTAAATTCTCTAACTTTAAATTCATTTTGTTTTCTTGCTTTAAAATACAAGACATACAAACCTCTACAGATAGAGGGAGATTTCATAATGAATCTAAATGACTAAAGTATTTCAGTAAAAAATTTATCAAAAACCCAAACCAGTGTTTTGCATATTTGTTTATTTTTCTAAATTATATATAAATTCAAATTCCCATTTCCATGGAACTTATCATGCAGAATGGGAGTCCTACTTTATGAAACTATAAAATGCCTCAGGCTTATACTTGCTATTTGACTGAATAATCACGTCATCACAGTCTCATCGGCTCCTCTTTTGGCAGCCCTGGTTTGGATAAAGTGAGTCTGATGTCTTGACCTTGTGCTAATGGTGGGTGTTAGTGATGTGGAAACTTTGAACAAACACAAAGTAGTTGGTGAAAGCAACCTCTGCTCAACTCAAATCTTCATTTCTCCCTGTGCACTTTTCATTCTTTCACTGCTCAGTTTTCCAATGCTCTTTCTTTACGGAATCTAGACGTCTGCCTTTGCTCAATGAAAAGTCAAAAGCTCAAAGGATCATTTGAAAGGGATTAAGAGCTGTGGTGGTGGAAAGTAACAGTTTCAACGCATTTACGATCAGGGCTTAATTTACCATTACATTCAGTTTTTAATCTATGTGTCTTTGTTGTGTGTCTCTGGTGTTTATTAAAGGTGCATCGTTTTCTGACTGCCAACATTCCTTCTGTGTCTGCTATGTCTCTGTGTGACTGAAAGCTCAAATGAACTGGATGAATTCGGTGGAGCAGAGTGAGTCATACTAGGATTTGTAGCCTTACTAGCTCTCACTTTGGTAAATTCAAATCTTTAAAAATATCCTAAAAGTGCAGAGAAAATTTAAATGAGAATAAAATACAGAATCCAATGTGGCAACTTTTTTACCACTGGGCAGGTCTTATAGGTCTCCTACATACATTGTATTAACATGTGGGGTATGTGAACCGATCACAGCTCTGAGTGTGTGTATTCACACCTGGCATTAAAAAGCATCCCCACGTGTCTTGTGATCGGATCTCACTCCCCCCGCCCTCTAAATAAACACGTACATCATTTCCGCTAGCGGAGCAGATCACTTCTGTTGTTGCTTGTTGCTACAGTTTAAATGATGCCTCCAGTATGTATTTGCGCTTATGTAGAGGACCTCAGTTGAGTAGGTGGTCCTCCAATGTAGCCATGACAACATTTGCGTTCACACTGCTGATAGAATATGGACACATTTTGCCCAGACCACCTCTGAATGTAGTCCGGTGTGATTGGATCGACATCTAATCTGAGTGTTCACACCTGTAGTTAGAGTTGTCCACTTGTGATTGGATCACAAAAAAACGCATGTTAATACCAGGAGTTTACAGGGTCATAGAGACTCTCATGGAAGAAGCTGGATCACCCTCGGCCTCGTCTGCATATGACCAAAACAGGAGAGCGAATGGATCTCTGCCTGCACTTTGCCTCAGTGGACATTAAAAACTCTAAGACACAACTGGAACATTTTCCAGAAACTGAGAGAAATTTAATATAATAATAAAACAAAACAGTTGTACCAATCTATTTGCTCAGAGAGTTATATATAAAATATAAGTTCTAGATAAAAGAAAAAACATGCAACATAGTTTCCAGGTTATTTAAAGGCAAATACTTTGTATGTATCTGTAGCTTATACTAGTGCCAAAACTGAACATAATTCCTCAGAGGAACAGCAGCTTTATTCAGTCTGGCCGACTTTTTAATCAAAATGATAAAGTTTCTACCTTATAGATTTTTATGAAATCTTCAAGAAGTGTAGAAGAAACACAGTCATAACTCCCAGTGTCAGCACAAGAGAGTTCAAAAATGTTTTCAAAGACAAAAAGGTGAATGATGTTTAAAGTGAAGAGAAAAACCCATCCATCAATCCCTACATCCATCTGTCCATCCATGTGGACGTGGAGCCAATCCCAGGTGAGACTGGGCGAGAGAAGGGGTTCAACCCTGGACCGATCACAAGCATATCGCATGGCCTGTAAAGAAATTGTTTCATTTAATAATGAGGAAAATAATGATTACAGCACAGACGGATACCCCTTATGAACTTGAGTCCACTCTGTTTCTGTGATGCTAGAGGACGTCTACATGAGCAGCACTACTTGTAAGTTGTCCTTCATTTTGGCTCAAACTTTATATCTACACAACTATTTGACACATTTCCATAAAAAGGCATACAGACATTCATGATGGCATCAGGATGAATTGCATCCCTTTGGGAATTCTCGAGACCCCTGCTATACTCTGTGTTTAGTGCTGTTAGCAACTTATAGCATGTTAGCATTGGCATGTGTGCGTGTTAGCATTCTGACATTTAACCTCCTATTAGTGGCCGAAAAGTATAGACAGGCATTTTTGAGTAGAATTACGCCAAAGTCTTAGCAAATCCTGTAATATTTAACGCATGTCTGCAGTTTAGTGTTGAAGAAGTGATTATAACACAGTAATAATGTGTATACACCACTGTGAAGCAGCTTCTAAGAGTAGAATTACATGTTGTGAGCATTTGTCAAACTGGGTCCACAATAAAAATATATGGTCCCGAACAAACTGAGACTAAAACAGAAGAAATGAATCAACTGAGAAAGTATCTATGTACTTTATAGAGACGTTTGTTTCTGCCTCTGAAGTCTAACGAGTCTCTTATCTATTTAATGACAGACTTGGTATGTATATGAATATGTACATGTGTGTTATTCTATGTTGTTCCCAGTTATAGATTTATGATGAGGGCTCTGGTGCCTCTTCTTTCTTCTTTGCTTTCTTTCTGCTGTTGTTCATAACTGTGCAGTCACAGTGTGGATATTAATAACATACAATGCCAAGTAACAGACACATTTGTATTGTATATGTGAATTTATTTACGCAGTTATTTTGGCTAGAAATACAGTATGTCCAGATTTGTAATTCTATATTCTCGATTGTATTAACAAAGGTTTAAAAAGAAGAAGAAAGAAAATCTAGCAGTGCAGGAAGGTTGATCGATATGTTTTACTTGAAGGACTACACACACACACACACACGCACGCACGCACATACACACACACACACACACACACTGTCACACACATGCACACACACACGCACACACACACACACACACACACACATTTGGTACAAACGCTCTCTGGCCTGCAGCGTTAATCTGTCAGTGAGCAAATTTGCAAACCTTTTAATTAAATCATTTTAAAAGGAGACAATCTTTCAAGTGACCACAAACAAACAACACTGTTGTGATCAATCAGCAGAGTTACAGAAGTTGTAGAATGTGTGTACGATTGATGACATTGTCTTGAATAGTTGAGCTCCGTGGACTGTGTGTTCATGCCTTATTTGGGGCTGCCCAGTTCACACAATCTGTGTCACTGTGTGAGACCTGGGCAAAGATGAAGAGAGACTGTCGGGTGCCAGGATGGGTCAAAGTAAGACCAGAGGAGATAAAGAAAAGATTGAGATAGTTTGAGGTTTTGGGGGAAAGAAAATCCAGGTAGTGAAGACAGAGCAAGAAAATGAAGGAAGAGAAAGAATTATGGAAGGAGGAGAGGTTTTGGGGAGGGGGTGGTGATCCTCTGGAGCCAATGGAGAACAAGAAAGGAGGATTTCAGGGAGGGTGAAGCAGGAACAACTCACCGTTCAGCATTCAGAGAGAAGGACAGGAGAGGACTCACCTCACAGAGAGACACACGGAGGATGACGAAAGAATGACAAAGAAGAGGACAAATGACTGTGCTCAGGGAGGCCCAAGAAAACCTTCTATCTGTGTTTCCAGGTGGACGCTTGCATTGAGAACACAGGGTGGACGTATTTACTGGACTTAGAGACACTTGCAGCCAACTAATGTGTGTGTACTGGGAGAGAGAAGAGCTCTGAAATTCCTGTCCACGAGCAGGAGACATGCCACCTGCGTCCAGGATCAGTTCTTCATATGTGTGAGGTTTCCTCTGTTCCAGACTGTAGAACAAGGTGGGCTACGGTGGCTCAAGCTCCAAAACTGTGGCTCAGTGTGAAGGAACGAAACACACAACACAGGGCACAGAGACAGGTTGAGAGAGGCTGTGTCAGAATTGGACATCGAAGGCCACAACAGCAGGAGGAGAATAATTTGAGGTTTTGTTTTGTTGTTGTGGACAATGAAGGCTTTGCAGAAGAATCAGGGACGCACTGACCAGATGTTGGGAGCCATGGCTGACGTGTTGACTTCTGTGGCCATGCCCAATCAACAGTGGGTGAGTCGTGAAGCTGTGTTTGTGCGGTTACATGAAAGCTTAATGTCACAAACCAAGGAAAGCAACAGATCCATGTGGAGGCATTTTTCAGAGCTTGCAGAGCGTAACGCGACATCATAACACTCAGGCAGAGTTTATTTTGGGCCATAAGTATTACTTGGTCATAAACCTAAAATGGTCAAGCCGAAGAAGCAGAGCAAGGGAGAGTGAAAGAGAGAGAGAGGATGGAGGGGTTGCCAGTCTCCGTTCAGTGCTCGGCTGGAATCTTGGATGTTTCCAAAGAGGAAGCAGAGTAGTGGTGATTAAACTGACCATAAATAAAGTCATGCTGGACTGACGGCCCGCTGCAACCCTGCAAATTCATCCTCCTTCTTCCTCAACTTTTTCTTTCTGTTCCTTTCTTCTTTTTCTTTTTATTCACACATTTCTGCATTAAAACAGTTACAGGTGATCTGGTTTCCATTTTTATTCTGTCAGCAATTTTAAAAACGTTTTTCTACAAAATCAACATAAATTCTAGCACAAAGAGTCAAGGGGTCAGAGTGAGTATAAAGGTCCAAATGGCTTTCTCTTTGAAAATGTTTATCTTGATGAATCATTTCCTCCCTGCCCAATAGTGGTAAAAACCATAAGAGTGATTATAATCTCTCTCCATCTCTGCAGAGGAGCGATAACTGCTTTTTAAACCTCTGTTCCTCTGCTCTGTTGCTGCCGGGCTTTAAAAACAGATTGAAACTGCTGTCTGAGAGGCAGCTTTTATTTAAGCTCTGTGGCAAAAGTTGAACCTCAGTGATTTCCATTGCATTCTTGTTCAGTCTGTAATGGAGGAAAAGGTGGAAAAGATGCCGGGAATTGTGGAAACAAAAGCAGCTTCTGGTATGTTTTGTGGTTATGTGACCAAAGGTATACTCTGTACAATACTATCACTTCCTCCACCGCTGACAAGGGCATCTCTGTGTGTAGCTCTCAGAGGGGGGTGAGGCGGACCTCCCATCAAGTGAGGATGAAAAGGGGCCTGTCCAGGGCCTGTGGGAGCCAGAGGGGCTGGAGTGGGAGCAGCAGGCCGCCCCCACCACCACCAACACAGAAAACCCAGAGCGGAGAGAAAAAACAGGTAAGACCTGAAAGAGCCGCACTGAGCGTGACAGACCATTTTGTTCAATAAACCCACAATGCTAGTCCAAACACTGGCTCTGACCAAACCAGTCAGAGCTTAGACACTCACCGAAACACAAACTTTCCGTCCCAGCTTTGATTCTTTGTGTGAGACGTCTCAGATTTCAGCACAAGTGACATGTTAAACAGCCTGCTCAGCCACTCCATCACGCCCGTGAAAAAAAACTTAGTAAACAGAGACGATTTCTTGATTTAGGAGTCATAAAATAACATCTTGAATCTATTACATGCCATGTGAGCTACTGCCCAGGCCTTTACAGCGTAGTTTCAGCTCAGCCTGCTCTTGCATGTTAGCCACATGTGAGTCAAAACAGGTCTGAGTCCCATCTGCCATATCTGATGGTGGTCATTAGGCAGTAATAACTTCAGGGAAAGTATCAGATGGGAGTCACCTGAGTGTTTACTCTCATTGAACTCCACCCTCTGTATCCTCTATTAGCACTGATGACAGTTGAATTGCTTTGCTGTAATGTAGCATATATAAATACGTGAGAGAGACTGAGAGTTATTGTGTGTGTGCCTCTTTGCATGCAACACTTTCCAGATGGGGCAAGAAAACATGTTCAGCTGCCGGCCTTCCCATTCTGCCCCATCGCTGTTGCACTTTTTGATTTTTGTTGTGAGAGGGTTGCGTGCATTACCATTTTCCTTGAGTGGAATAGAACAAAAGGAGCTCTGTAGCTGGCTCAGGGTTTGGGTGAGGGAAAGTGTGTGTGTGCATGAGAGGTTTGCTGGTGCGCACCGTGCGGCTGGTCCACTGACTGTTGTGCAGTACATGGCGTACACGAGGCATGTGAGTGAGGCCAGAGGAAGCTGTCAGCGATGCTTATCTGTAATGGTCTTACTAGGATTGGGTGTGCTGCTGAGGTTAATGCTGCCAAATATTATTTTAGCTCACAGCTCAGGGCTCTGAAAAGCAAAAAGAAAAAGCAAAAAAAAAATGAGGGCCATGTGGATGTGAGGGATGATGACCACAAGGGAGATTGTTTATTTCAATTCCAGACGAGCTCTTCTGTTCAATTGTTTTTGTGTAGCCCAATTTCCTCCGGATGGCAAATTGGATGGAAAAATCAATGAAACACAAGGTGGAAAACATCTGAACCACGACAAACAAATACAGATGATGCCGTGGCCTGGAGTAGAGCTCCACTATGCATGTTTTGATTTGTTTCCTCTCCATTCAATATTCATATCATCAAATACTGGCTCAGTGTGAATGATCTAATTAGATTTTGATCAGAATCAGTGTATAATGTTAAACACATTGAGTGATTTTCTTTAAATAGAGGAATTGAAGAAAATAATTTAAGTAAAAGTAATGTTGATGAATTTGTAGTAGATACTAGATTTAATCAATATTGGCCATTAAATAGTTATTCCATTGTTGTTTTTCAATAAAGACCTAAATCTAGATGCAAACGAATTTTTGACAAACTTTTGGCAACATATGTTTTTACAAAAAAGTTAGTAACCCCTAACCTATATATGCAAACTACTTTTCTACCACTTAGGTGAGGTTATGTGAAACGTTATTGAGGAATGTGGAAAATTGTCTTTTACATCATTCAATTAAAGACAAGGCTGTCTGATATCTGCTAGTGGCATTACACACTTCTTGTCTTCACAAAGACCAGTTCTCTTACTTTTAACCCCCCCTCTTACTCAGCATTGAACTTTATCACAGTTGGACTTTCTCTTCCCCTCGAATCATTTTCTTTGCCCTCTTTTCACTCGTCTTTTTTTCTCTATGTATCTATGTATCTCCTCAGCAGTGGTATGTTAAACCTGGCCTCCTCCGAGTACACAGAGCTGCTGATCATTTTTCTCTCAAATCTGATCAGTTTTTTTCCGCCCTCTCTTCCCTCGGCTCCTCAGACCCCCGTCTATACTGTTAGTACTCTTGCTCCAGACAAAATGTGTGTCTGTTGTGCAACACAGACCAGTAATGGATGGCCACGTGTTTCCGAGCACTCTGTGTTTTACTATGTTGTCTTTTCCTGTAGATAAAATACATGAATCCACAGGAAAACAGGAAACTGCATTGAAGCAGTAACAATAACAGAGTTGTAATCGACACACAACTACTGAGTACACCGTTCATGTGTACAACCCCACATACACTATGCATGTGTCCGTTTCAATATGAACGTGCTCACGTGCAATTTGTGGAATGTTCTCATTTTTCAATTACCTCACAGAAATAGTGAAGAATTTTTGGTTTTACATATCCTCAAATAATTAATATTGAAATATTGATATTGAAATATAAGACCTGAGCTAACATATAGAGTGAAAACATCGATATGTTCAGAAGGAATATATGAACCCAGTTTGGTGGAGTGCAAATTGAATCACATTCACCTTATTTATGAAAAGCTGTGTAGTAAACTATGCAGGAAATGCATGCCCTTGTCCATATTGGGGTGTGTGAGAGGCTGAGTGTACCATCCAAGGAGAAGTGCTGATCTCTGAGGACCCTGGGACTGAACTGTATGTGTGTGACCTTAAATGGGCAGAGATCATCATGAAGTTGCATCATATTATATAGTAAGGGCCAGATATTACACAGCTTTACCTCACACAGGTAGATAGTGTATTCTTTTGTGTGTGTATATCTACACAGTTATAATAGCGTCTACTGAAATGCATGTCAGATGACTCCTTACATCTTGAACTGTAAAATATAACCAGCACCACTAATCTCTTTAATGTATATAGATGGATCAGTATTTGTTTTAAATCTGTTATTTGCACCTTTGACCTATCGAGTAGGCCCTTTATGAAAAACATTATAATATATAACAGTGTCTGACAATGACTAAACCTATGTCATATATTTTCATGACTTGTGTACCTACATTATCCAAACTGTTTCCAACCATGTTCAAACTCAGAGAAACCCCCAGTTTTATTTTAGTCGCCTTTTAACTTATCATGTCATGTCATATCCACCTTACCTATGGCTTTGTCCACATGTACTTACTTGAGCGAGCTATATTCATGTTTTCATTGGTCAGTTTTAAACGTAGGTTAGTTGCGTAAGGTGAATACGATTTAAAAGCATTTCACATCCGTAAACATGATTTGTGCCTGACTCGCCTCAGGTAGAACAACTCCCATGATCCCACTCTTCTCAACACCATCCTCAAACTGGCTCTTTTGTTAATGTTTTGGTTGAGAGGCCTCAAGCGGCCGAAGTCACCTGTGTGTGTAAACTTGCTGTTAAACCTGTGATAGCTCGTTCTCTTTTTAGCCACAAGGGGACAACAGATGTTGACACAAAATCAACATCATCAACTTTTAAACAAAAAGTTGCTAATTTACTATCTAGCACTCACACAAACCATAAATATACAAACTGTGTCCTTTAAATACAATCTTACTTGTTTTTATCTAAGGCCTGAGAAAACTGAAGCCAGCTGATTTGGAAAACAGAAATGATTAATTAAACTATAAACTGTTTCCTATTAAAGAGCCAAATGCAGTAAAAGTTAATTCACTCTCTTCCTCCATGAGATTCCCCTCTTTGTTTTTTATGTGTATTTTGTCCTGGTTTATTTTGGATGACAGATTTAATCCTCTCGTCCATGATACCAGTCTGGAGAAGTTCTGCTGTTCTTCACAGATGATTCTTTTCAGCTGCTCTGCGCTGGAGGTTGTTGTTGCTTTATCTTCCTTTTTAAATTACTCCAAATATGTTCGATTGGATTCCAGTCAGTGGACATATTTGTTCAGGTCATATTTTTCACCCTTTTCTTCTTTAAAAACTTTTTTTCCATTGTGTTAGACATTATTGCCAAGCTTCATGAGACTCATTCAGTATTTAGGTTTATAAACTATATAATATAATATAATTCCATTTATAAATGTCGTCTTTGCACACAAAAGTCTCATATCTTTACACTCTCATGTCCAGATTTCATGCATTTCTGTGCAGTAACTATGATGTCTTTGCCCCTTCTACACCAGATGTGCTGCACCCTGTCTGATCCAAACAAATTTAATTTGAAGATCCTTCTGCCAAAACTCATCAGGCTTCCTTTTATGGTTCTCTGGCAAAGTATCGTTGTGAAGTTTATGTTGTGGCGCTGCAGTGGTCACAGGTGCACTCATGTTGAGGTTGTAACTTTGGGGCCAGTATTTTCAATGTAGTCTATCTATGCAGTCTAGTAAGTTTGTGTGTGTCTGTCTGTGTGTGTGTTTTATGCTTCTGCGTGACAATGGCCTGTGGCTTGAGGCAAAATGATTTTGGGTCGTCTGTGCGTCTGTACCATCCTTGCGAACACGATATCTCAGGAACACCTTGAGAGAATTTCTTCAAATCTGGTAAAGCCGTCACTTGAACTCACAGATGAACTTGTTAGATTTGGTCAAAGGTCAAAGGTCAAAGTCACAGTGGCCTCAGAAAACTATCTCAAGTCTACTTCGAGGGAATTTCTTCAAATTTGACCAGGTGTCACGTGGACTCAAGATGAATTAATTAGATTTTCAGTGGTTAAAGGTCAAAGGTCACAGTGACCTCATATGAATCAGGAAAAAACTGCATTGGTTAGCAGAGGCATACAACCACAGAGTGGCAATTCTTGTTTGTATACATAAGACCAAATACCCTATATTCCAACTTGAAAATATAATATTAAATCCTGTAACTTTTTAGCAATATTTCACAGGGCTCAACTCTCTGCTGCCTATTCCACATGAATAATTTAGTTCCAAAACATATTTAATGTGTGTGTTTTTTTGCCTCTACGCCGACGGCAGCTGCAGCCATAGTCGTTTTACTTGGTTGTCCATCTGTTTGCCAGTCCCACTCTCATAAACATGATATCACAGGAATGCTGTGATGGGATTTCTTCAAATTCAGTACAAACATTCAGTTGCTGGTCAAAGATCAGTGCGACCTTACATTTTTGTGAACACGACTCATCAGGAATGCTGAGAACAAATTTAATTATATCTGACTGGCACAAACATTTACTGAAGAAGATCTGAAATGTTGTGGTCAAAGCTCAAAAGTCAAAGTCAGCCCCCAATCTCTGGAATGCTCTCCCTGATGAAATCCTCAACACTACATCTCTGGACAGCTTTAAAAACTACTCAAACACCACCTGTTCACTCAGGCCTTTGGTCTCAGTTAATGCTCCACCCTGCCATTAGTGCTGTTTATTTCTATCCTGTTTAGTGCTAATCACTTTCTTTTCTTTTTTCTTTTGTCCCAATGGACATATTTAAAGCTCCTTGGATCTCCTGAAAGGCATTATATAAATTGAAGCTATTATTATTATTATTATTATTATTATAAGGTCACTGTGGTATCCCACCACATGTAGCCAAGAATTTGTATGCTTTTCAAAACAACATGACAACTTTTATTAAATTGTTTAAAGGTCTTCACTACACTGATTGTAGCATGGGCAGACATAGACGTAAAATGAAACTTGACTGGTTGGTGCAGACAGAGAAGCGAGAGGAGGTAATTCTAGTTTGTAGAGTTAAATTGCAGAGGCTCGTGTTGTGCTTTTAGAGAAATGGGTCAGGCAGGGCTGGCTGGAAGGTGCACATCAGCCAGGTCACTCAGACACCTCACAGGTCACTGCTCCACAGCACAGCTGGCATTTAGTCTGTAGACTGACCTGGAAGGGAGAACGCAGATTTTGGAGACAGCAAAACATGTGAGTGCACAGGCAACAGCACTCACAGCAAAAATCAGAGATTTGTATTTCCATCAGCTTGTTTGTATGGATTGGCAGCATGATTCAAACTAATTTAGTGATAGAGCCGAAACAAATCACTTTTTCTGACATTTCCCTCAACAGCAAAACTGCTGCTTTCACTAATTATTAATCAAAGATAACGCGGCAGTGTCTCTCCATGTGTGGTCCCTGGGTTTGCTTTTGTTTAATTAACTTCTTCTCCTTTGGGTGGCGTTTTAGCTCAGGATTAAGCCTTGAACAAATCAGCAGGCCCTGAGTCTCGGTGCTCGCATTCTGCTTCTAGAGCAAGGTTCACAGTCTAGGTCCAGAGAGAAAAAGCAATGGAGCAAGACTGCGGGTCAAGTAGAGGAGGAAAACTCCTCCATCCTCCAGTAATTTCCCCAAAGTGAGAGGACATAGTGTGTGATTGTTTGAACGGAGTGTGTGTGTGTGTATAAAGTGTGTATGATTGTAATTGTGGGCGGTACATGAGTATTGTGGAAGTTTTGAGAAACAAGTCTCGGTGGGTGGTGCACCTCCCCTCTGTGTGGTGCAGAGCTCCTGCTGCCTGCAGAGCTGCCTGCATAGTGAGGTACAGTGGGAGGTATGGAGTGGTACCTACTCACACACACACACACACACACACTCACTGGTGTAAGTATGCTAGCACTGTAGTTTAGTCTAATTGGAGGAAAACAGCAGCTCTCAGCAGACCAGCGGGACACAAGAGAAGAGAACAGGACAGTTTCTCTGTGACTTCTGCTTCGTGATGGGACCCCAGCTAAAAGAACCCAAAAAAACATCCCCTCACATTGGCTTGTCCAGAATGCCAGTTTGCCTTAATTGGCGTTCAGCTTCGAGATGAGGGGAGGGAGAGAGACAGAAAGAGAGGGATCGGGGAGAAGGAGTAAGGAAAATGAAATCTAAGTGAGCATTTCTTGGCAGGATTTCAGCTGGCTGAAGAAGTGAGGAGAGGCTAATGTCAGTGGGGGGGTTGGGGAACACACCACGAATAAGCAACAGCATATCTGCTGATGTGAGAGTTGCTCTAGCTACAGTATTATTGTGCATGTTTATGTCACATGTATTCCATGTATTTGCTTGTTCCTCCTATAGTTTAGGTGCATGTTTTGTAGTCAGTGCATTAAGTTTAATCAAGCAGTGAACGTTGTGTTTATAGTATCTTTATTCCACTCTTCGGCATGAGCCGCTTTACATCATGTATCATTGTTGAGATTCCACTCTGAACACGCTTCCTAAATGTGACTGAGTGTCTCTGGTGGAAAGTTGCATTCTCCCTATTTGGCTCGCTCGCCTCAAATGAAAAACACACCCATTTATCTGCAAGTGTACAGATCTGCAGACAAGCCTCTTAATCCATCCCAGTGTGAATGTACTTATATAGATTTCCATTTAGCCGTCTGGGTCTCTTTCGACACACCTGCACAAGCATACGTGTGCAGATGAATCATCTTGAGTGTGACTATGTGACTCGTCAGGGGGATATAGAGAGGAGGATGGCGTGAGGGAGTGAAGGGGAGAGATAAAAGGAGAGAGATGAATCGGTGTTAATGTATGCCTCATCTCACATCCCCTGCTCCTCCCTTTAAGACAGGGGAGGAAAATGTTTTCCATACTTCTGCAAGCTTTGTACACGGTGCCTGTGCCAATGGCATTTATTCAGTGTGGTTTCATTAAATACAAGATACTGATGGTGCTGAATACACAGAAATAAGATTATATCAGTTGCATGTCAGTATGTTCCATAGTGTAATACTTTGTATCCCAAAATAAAACAGTTCATTTAATGTTTGCATTTGAAACATCCCCTCCGACTGGGTGAACCAACCTTATGCAACAAGTAAAATGCCCTCTACTGGGTGTCTCGCAGAAAAACACTTACCGCTCCCCTGTGTTTTGAGCAGGCATGTGTTCATTCAATTTGTACTGCTTTGCCCCCTGGATTCTCATCTGCGTGTCTTTGTTTTGCCTCGCTCCGTCTGTTCTGCTGTCAAATTCTGTGTCTCTCAACCCACTTTGAATTGAGCTCCCGTGCTTCGACAGTGTTTGTCAGTCACATCAGTATCAGACAAGCGGAGCCATTCCAGCAGCACTATTCAATATTCCTCTGCTGAGTCGCCCCTTCAATCACAGTCGCTTAAGGCATCCATTATGAGAAAAGAAATGGAGAGAGGGAGGGAGGGAGGGACGGAGGCCAGGAGAGAGAGTGAGGGGGGAGGATTGTGATCTATGTGTAAGTGTTGCATGTGGCAAATCAGTGTGCTGCCTCCACCTGAGAATGGATAATGTATCTGTCACATTGGGGTTTCTCTCTCTGCTGCAGAACTTTCTTCTATAACGTCTTACTTTTCTCTGAATGTTTTTGAGTGAATGAAAAGAAACAGATAGGAAGAGAGAGAGGAGTCTAATGGCACATCTTGACAGCAGTCTCCCATGACAGATGAATGCTGAAGAGACAGTCCTGCGATCTGTTGAAGCTCTTGACAGTGCACCTGAATTTGCGGTAAATCCAGCGGGGGATACCCTGCAGTGTTCACACTTCGACTTCTCCTTGATTTCTCCAGACTTTACACTAGACGGCCAGGCGGATAGAGTCCTTGGAAACTATGGAGGGTCTCACTTGGACATATGCGTTCACACATGCACATCCTCCGGAAAAAATAGGGAGGAACTGCGGAGTCCAGCGCATGTCTGAAAGCAGCATATGTGTGCTGGCACAGAACCAACATGGTGTGGTGGTTTCCAAACAACTGAGTGTGAGTGCATCCTACAAAAGTGAGATGAGATCACTCGCTGAGTCATGAGCTCAGCTGCCTCAGGCTTAAGAAATGCTGTTTGTTGGTCAGAAAATAATTAGTCAGGTTTCAGAAGGAGCAGCGTCTCATAAAAGCATTCTTGACGACCATTTTCGGTTTCTGTCCTGTTGTAGTTGCATGAGTTGTTTCCTTGGACAAGTCATCTCGCTGACATTTCAACACTCTGATTTCAACAGCTGATGACTCATAGTCTAGTGTTAATTCAGTTTAATGTGCTCTGATGCAAAGCGCACATCTAAATATGGTAATACTATGTTGGTGATTACACATCTGCAGCTTAGGTTCATCACATTGGCTTGGAAGTGACATTATACTGATGATGAAAAGATTGAGACTGGCAGATTGTGTATCGTGTGTGTGTTTTATCTCAGTGATGTCCATGTATGCAGACCCATGCGCACATACATGGATGTGTTGCGTCAGTGTCACATACATGCAAGCAGAATGTGGTCAATCAATAAATAACAGGACCTATGGTGGTTTTTTGAAATCTACTTTCAAACACAGATTTTGAGAGCACAGTTGGGCAGTATGACAATTTATTATCAGGAAAACATGTCAGACGTTTTTCTATAATGTGTAAGGCCATTATTCCAAGAATAGTTTATAGGTTTATAGGTTTCTTTATCACTCCGGCAAGGAGCTTATGTTTTGGTCTGCGTTTGTGTGTTAACTAGGAGGATTACTAAAGAGAAGAATCCCTTAAATTTTGGTGTGAAAACTGATCAGGGGGCAAACCCAGGATTATTGTTTCACTGTCGTTGCGAAATAGGGCGTTTTTAAAAAATGTTTCCATAATTTAGAGAATGAATCAGACATGATAAATAAAAATCAGACTTGTTTAGGGGACAGTTATTTACGTGTGTGCAATTTGGTGCAGATCCAAATTTGGATCTACTGAATTTAAATGTGGTCTCTTAAGGGGACTGTTGGGCCTTGGCGGAGGTATGTGCTCTACTAGTTTCAGTGATGAATTCACATATTTTCTAATCAACATGACTCATAATATAAACAAACTTGTCCTGTGATGTATCTTTATATCATATACTGCTGATTATGTAAATTTGGGGATTAGTTTCAGTTAAGCTTGTGAACTGTTCTTTGGCCTATAGGCTAGGCTGAAAGACACACACACACTCACACACACAGACACACACAGAATGCCAACATTATGAAACGTGAGACCTCCTGCTCACTCCATGGAAACACTAAGAAAAAAAAACAGCACTGACCCCCCAGGATGATAAGTGAACACAGGAGTCAGTATTGGAGAGGTCCCAGCCAGGAAAGCCCTTTACGATCCATTTAGTGAACATATGTACACACATTCTTCAGAAAGTGTGTAACACTGACAGACTGTGGCTCTGACGCTGTGGCTGCCTTACTGGAAAATACATGACACCTCCAACCCAACATGGCCTCCTCTCTGTAAATAGCATTATGCATCATTACAGACGTTGCTATTAGCAGGGTCAGCTCTGAGTGGCGAGCATGGCATTTAATCTGCTTTCAGTGCTGGATACTTAAGAGCATGCACAAAGAAAAAAAAAGAAGAGAAGACAGTGGACGAGAGAGAGGAAATAAAAGGGAGGAGGGGGGAGAGAAAACAGCTGAGAGGAGGGGAGAGAAACAGAGGAGAAGGAGAGAGAAAATTGGGGGAGTGGGAACCTTATCCTAGAATAGCCAGCAACTAGAGCTGCTAACTCCACCCTCCTCACCCCTCCCCTTACTATCTCTCTTTCTCTCACTCTCTCCCCCCCCCCCCCTCTCTCTCTGAAGCAGTCTCCCAGTCTGTCATTTGACCAGGCAGTTCACAGAGGCAAGAGCTCAGCACCAAAAAGAAAACAGAGGGACGGGGGCTCATTCAATATCACAATAAGCTTGCTGGAATGTTTCCCTGGCTGTTTATCACCAGCTGAAGAAAAAAAAACCTTTGAGAGTGGATTTTCTTCTTGGCTGCTGCTTTTTTTCTTTGCGGACTCTTCCTCTTCTTCTCTGTGTGGATGTGGGCTTTAACTCTGTCTGCAGTCCACTGAGGAGCAGGATCAACCTTCACCCTTTTGGGGGGGATTTACACTTTGAGGAGTGGAACCTCTACTTAGGAGAGGGTGAGCGAGGGAGGCTGAGAGACAGACAGTGAGAGGGGGAGAGAGGGGGAGTAGGAGAAAGAGAGAGTGCCGGGCCATGCCCACCTCTGCTCATGGTTCACCAGCATGAAAGGGGGCCACCATCACCATCGCCACCACCGAGGCTGTGGCTGCCAACACTTGTTCCGTAAAGTCCTCGCCAAGTGTGGCTGCTGCTATGCCCGAGTCAGAGGTCAGTCTCTCTCTCTCTTTCTCACACACACACACACACACACACACAGTTTGTCATTGTCATTCTGAAGTTTATTTACATTTAGGTGGGAAGAATGCTTTTGTGAGTGTTGTTTCGAGTATTTTGTACGCTTATCTGTTGATCATACTGAACTGAAGGAATAAGTGACTCCTCTCGTCTCCTCTCCATTTAATACCTCGCTCTTTATTTCTCCTCCACATTTTCTTAGATGTCCACAGACCTCTCCCTTATCTCTCTTTCCATTCCCTCTGAGCGTGTGCTAATGGTTTAAGTGTAAACCTCGATTCTCTCACTTGGTCTGTTCGCCTCCAGCTACAGCAACAGATGTGTATCACACACACACACACACATCTGAGCAAGCATATGAAAAAAAAATAAAAGACGTCCTTCCTCCAGTGTGGAACAGGAAAGAGGACAAGAATTATACATTCTTCGCTTAAAGATAGAGAAGGAAAAGTGAGGGAGAGGAAGTGTGTGTGTGTGTGTATGTGTGTGTGTGTGTGTGATTTGGAAAGTGACCATCCTCATCATGATGAGTGTGTGTCAGTTGGGTATGTGCAGCACGTGGATGGATGGAACACACAGGGGGAGAAACATTCCTCAACCCCAAACAGTGTTTTCAGAGAACAAAAACAGCAGTAATCCTCTCTCTCTGTAATGAAGTGCAGCACGGATAGCAGCGGTCCATTAGAATGGTGTGGTCGAGTAAAAGCAGCGGGTGGCGTATGTAATAACAACGAGGCTGGTGAACGCGCGCAGTCGTCCACTGCAGGCCGTGTTGCTTGTTTAGAGTTTATACAAAACTCTGGGCTCAGTGTAGCATCAAGTTGAGAGCAGGGCGAATCACAAATCAGATCTCTCTCTGGATACTTCCTGTCTGCCTGTCGCTTTCCCCTCTGTCGCTGTCTCGTGCACACACATGACCCCTGCCACTTGGCTTGTAGTCTAATAGCAGCGTACGGGTTTGCACTGTGGTGCCACGCTATGTGTTTGTTCCCTTTTACAAGCCTACATCAAAGGGATAAAGTGTGGCCCGACCCGCTGAGGCGCTGTACATAGGGGGGCTCATGAAGTAAGCTTTCATATTATTGGCATGCATTGCTGGATACATACCTCAGATTCCTCCAGTTTAATCTGTTATGTAATGGATATTCTCCTTTTCCATCACCCGCAGCTCCCTGCTGCACCTCCACCATGTTATCATAGAAAATACACACATGCACACTTAGATCATAATATATAAACATGTGGGAGATTGGAGGAATGAAACATTTCAGACTATTAAAATAAATCTCTATAAACTTTTGATAAGAGCATTTTTCCAAATGGATTTATTTTACAAGAAAACTTTTGGTGTTTGCATGTGGCTGGTTTTGGTGCAGTATCACGGGCTGGAGTCAGAAAATCTCTTGATCTTGCTTTATGATCTGGAGCAGGAGAAATATGAGTCCTCTGTCTCCTCTAGAGAAGCCACATAATAAAACTACAGCAGTCTCTTAGAGTAAGTTAACTATTAATGTGAAGCTGTGTAGTCTATAAAGTCTCCTCATATAGCATATAAAGTACATTTTTATGTTGCTACGACTCACTACTATGCCATGGAGCTCACATACAGTGCTATTCTAATCTGCTGTAAAGCAGCTTCTATAATTAACCTGGTGGAGAAGGGGCGGCTGGTGGGCTTTTTCTTTAATAGCACTTCCTCTTTCTCCCTTTTTTTAATCTAATCTCTTTACAGTTCTGTCTCTTCACTGAGAGACACATCACATTTTTGACTTTTCAAACTCATTTACTGAATCTGTCTGTTGGGAAACTTCCAGTGGGAGCACAACCTGCTCTGACACTCAGGACCCGGCTGATTCTGTTGTGGTGTTTACAGGAAAAACACTGAACAATGATGGTCTGACTTCTCTAGATCGAGTCCTCATCACCTTTGGCCGCCAACAGTCTAATTCAATCAAGCTGCACCAAATTTCACACATTCAGATATAAGTTGCCCTATTTTCTTCATCAAGAGCAGCCAGTTATTCAAATCTGTGAAAATGATTTTTTTTTACAATGTTCAAGAAAGGGAAAACACAATCTTGGATCTGTCCTCTGATCCGGATTCGCACTGACATTTAATTGGTGTTTTCCCTCACCCATATCACATCCTCTGATGTTTTGTGGTAATCCGTCCAACAGTTCTTTGCTGCTAACCAACAGACAAACAAACAAACGCAGATAAAAACAAAACCTTCTCTGCGTAGCGAACATAAAAGACGTGCCTGGATTGACTGACCTTAGATAATCAAGATCAAAATACAAAAACGATGGCTTATCGTGTGAGCTAACAGATTTCTAATGTGACACTGATATCCGCAGCAAACAAAAAAATTCCCAGGCTGCCTTGCTCTATTTTCTCGGATGTAATTGTTTACAATGGATCCACACCATTCATTGATTCTAAAAGAAGCCACTCCACTTACACTAGAGGAAATGATAGTGTACTGTGTGATTCATTCCCTACTCAGGGATAATAACACTTACTTGTACGCTATGTGATGACACAGTGCAGTGTGCCATTACATGACTCCATCTTGGTGCCTAGCTTCATCCACACGCACACTCAGATCAAAACACGCACCTGTAGCTTAAAGTAAATAAATAGCTAAACTAAATCATTCAGCTGCTGTCAGTCAGACTAGATGATGGTCATCAGTTCTTCCTACAACTCTTTCGTGCAGACGAGGGACTGCAGTGCGTCAGAAAAACAGATGAATCAATGGTTTGCAGTGTTACTTTACTGACTCTGCTGCCACACATTTGTTTTTTTCACTTCTTAATCTATGTGTATTGAAAGATGAACCCATGGGCCTTAGCTAAACATGTGGATGTCTGGATGTGTGTGGGGGCTCTGTGTGTATGTTTCATGTTTCTTACAGGATAGACAGTTGCCAGAAGGCATGAAAAACAGAGGAGGTATGAGGATTTATAAACATGAATGCGGGGGAAGGGGAGGAGTTATTGATCTGAACATGATGGAGGAGGCCGGAGCGATGGACAGGTGGACAGATGGGTGTAATGAAAGAGAAAAGCATGTATCATTAAGCTCTGATGTAAGAACCGGTCGCATCAGCAGATTGGCTGCCAGAGGGCCATTAGTGAGGGCTGTTTCCCAGTAAAAGACTGTTGACAAGCCACATAAAAATAGATGGTGTGCCATTGTTTCGTATGGTCCACAATGATTTTCACAGTCCTGAGGGAGGAAATGAAACCTGTGGATTCATCAAATCACATCTAATGGGAGGGTTGCACGTGTGTTCAACTTCTTTTTGAGGATCAAACACAAATATTCCAACAAAAAAAAAAGCCATTTGCAGACTGTCATCCATGACACTGACAGTGTTTTCCTTTACATACAGTACATAAACATATTACCACTGCATTCAAAGACAACACAACCTTTTTCTAAATCACATCTTTAGTGTGGAACAGCCTCCCACACACATTCACATCGGGGTGCACACTGAAGAGGAAGCTGTCACATGTGAATGCAGACTACCAGAGAAACAGAAATCTAAGAAAAATAAGGATAAAGTGGAGGTTGGATTGTGCTTAAACAAGGTTGTCAACTCTTAAAAAATATGTATTTTGAATATAAGCCTCTTTGCTGCAGACGTTGGTCTGAATTCATTTTTCAGGATATACATTTTAAGCCGTGGTGAAATATTTTTCTTTGTTTAATTTCCTCTATGAAAACATGTCACATGAGATGAATGATGATGATTAGAAAACTGCTTCTGAAATCTGTTGAGATACACAATATACCTTTAAATAAAATTGGCACACGCTAGCATAAAATAAAATCACTCTCACCAAACTCAGTTTGAGTCCAGGAAGCAATCTTTCTCAAATGTTTTTGATTTAACATTCATCAATATATTTGAATGTTAATCTGAATCTTTTAAATACAAACTCTGCTGCCTCTCATCAGAAGGCTTTTCCATATATATCAGCAAAGAGAGATTTAGTTTTCAACTTAACACGAAAGGCTCTATCTGAGCTTCCCTTTCACTCTCACTCTCACTCTGTTTCTCTTCTCTCAACATGCACTTACAGATGTCTCCAGTTTTGTGGTTGCGAGATTTTCTCAAAATATTCCTGGCCCGCTCTGTTCCACAGTGCGACAGTAAGCAGCTTTACCTGTGTCTGAGATGACTTGGTAGCAACTGTAACAGCAGCATAGCAACAAGAACAACTTCTCTATCTATAGACCCAGAATATCCATCTTTACCCTGAATAAGTATATCTCAATCTTTCTGTTCCCACCACTGCCGTCCTTCTTCGGCCTTGTCTTTCTCTGTTTTCTTCCACAGCTGCCCTGTACATGCATTTTGCATTTATATGTGCTCCCTGTGCATCTGTGAGTGTGTTTATTTGTGGGCATTGGGGGCTGGTGTTGACTCATGCATGCGATGAGTTAGGACAAGGATCCCCCCCAGCAATGACATACACACACACACTCCCCCACATGCAGATTTATCTACATGGTTGAATGACAAGGACAAATTCAAATTCAAGGAAAAAGATTAAAAAGACACTTTTAATTCAAAGAACATTAAATGGAACCGTAAGTGCTGTATGTGTGTCCATTGCATGCAAAAAGGCATACGCACGTACAGATGTGTTTTTGCCTACATGCATGGTGTATTATATAATCTCTATCTATAGCCCAAAACCATAAATTGCATCATCTGTATCTTTGAAAAAAGTATTTTTACTTTACCTAAACAATCACTGTACATACCAGGCATGGACAAAACAAACAGAAATACCTAGTTCAATGAAGAGAAACTTATTTTATGAAATGTATCTTAGATTATGAAGTTGCTGTAATAGATTAGGCCAATGGAACCTTATGTCTATCGACTAGAATGACACTCAGTAGGACATATACCTCTGCAAATGCCAAATAGTCCCCTAAACTGGTCTTAAATATCAAACAATTGTGAATAACTACATCATCTTGTTAATTTGTTTGACTGACCCACATTCCAAAACCTTCAAGATTTCTTTATTAAGTATCAAATAAAAAGCAACAACTTTTCACAACTAAATCAGATCAATCGGCTAATCGTTCCACCCTGTAACTGACCTGTACGACTTTGTAATGTATGTTCTGTATCCGCTCCTCATACTTGTCAACTGTTTCACTATGTTCAGGAGAGGACACGGCTCATTTGACAATTTAAAAAAAAAATACTTGATCATAGTCGTTAAAATTATTCTTGTCCACTTGCCCTCCATTTCAGACTCTGAGGGCTGGATGAGTTACAGCCCCTTCATGTGGGAGGGTTCAGCGTCCCTCTTGCTCAAGGGCACTTTAGCAGTGTGGTTGTTTTTTTTTAGACACATAGGAACATGATCCTCAAGGGTTTCCTCAGCTAACCTGTGACCCTACGACCTGAATACATCTTGATAACAACTGGAGTTCACTTTTGACATAGAGCAGCACTCTTGGCAAATGCTGGGGGAAAATTGCCTTGACCAGTTTGTCTTTTTATGTCTCAGCGGGAGAAACCTTCTTTGTCTTATAAGGCAGAACTCAGACATTATGGAAAAAGCAACAAAAAT